>NC_067133.1:20336134-20936134 GCF_021347895.1 Acanthochromis polyacanthus | reverse complement strand
ACATCCAACAGCTCATATTGTGGGAAAAAAAATGATTGGGAGATCCAAGAGAATACGTGTTTTTATATCATATGGAAGATTTTCCAGTTGGGAAAGATCAATTTTAATTTGAGTAAACCTCCAGATAGCCTGTATAATACAATAGTGGCACACAAAATTGCAAATTTTACTCATTACTTTCTTATTGTGATAATGAATACAGATCAATTGTACTTTTTTAATGAGACAATTTGATTCATATGTCCTAACCAGAGGGAAAGAACAAGACATAAATATAATATTAAAAATAGTAAATTATTCCCAGACATAAGTTGTTTTCTGCCCAAAACACCACCTAGTCAGCCAACCACACCTCCTACTGAAGGCGTGCTATAGAAGTTACTCCTGGGAAACACAAATCCTGCCTCGGCCTTACTAAGAAGGTGCTGGATCAAATTCCAGGTGCTGTGTCCTTGAGCACCTATTTGAGCCTGGATTCTTGACTTTCGACTAAGTTGCTTCCAGCTGTATGTGAGCGGCATTTGTAAGCACAGTGAGTCACACAAGAGCCACACAAATAAATAGTGTGAGGTGTTGTACAGCTATGCTGACTCACAGTGAGGACACATTGGTCAATTGCACCGCTGGTGGAAAACCATCAGAGCTACTTGGGTTAGAAAACCCCACATTACCCTCTCCCTTGTAGGCCCAACTTCCCCCTCTGCTGTGATGAAAGTAGAGAAAGCACCTCTACTACTCGCCTCTTATGTTTATTTACCTTCAGAATTACACCCTGCTCTTCTTGGACCATGTTCCAATGTGTTTTGTTATGTTTCCTTTCAAATAGAATATCTATGCGTGTGGTCTCTAGCCATGTTTAGTTAACACATGCACACATACGTGCACACACACTCCCATTCAACTTTCCCCCTGTGCCAGAGGTCCCCTTTGCCCTTCCCCCCTCCTCTAACTAAACATCGCAGGACAGCAAAAGGGAACTTCAAAGTGGCCGGAGGGGGTACTAGTTTTTTCCTGGCACTTGTCATCATCTAAGGGACTGGCTGCTCCCCTTATTACTCTAATTGCTTCCAACTGCTCCTGGAAGCTTTGATGAAGGGCACCATGGAGCATGCTGGAAGCACCTGTTGTTGCACAGGGGAGCACAGGTGGCCCTTATTGGTGTCGGTGTGGTGGTGTGTGGACAACACTACTGCTTTCTATTTTTGTTCAAATAAAAAAATCACAAAATGTAAATATACACATTAGGCCAATCTTCCTGTTATCTCAGATTTGGGTGATTCTGAAACTGCAGTAATACTAAAAAAATATACATCGGTAAAGCAAAACTTGTAGCTGTAGAGAGTGCAATGTGGAAATAGGCACATGTTGGCAGCACTATGGCTCCATCTTGTGGCATCGTTGTGCTAGAAGTCCAGAAGCTGGAGAGAGAGAGACAGAGAGATTGTCAGATATTGGAAAGTAAACCTTTTTTGTAACAAAACAATAAATCAGTGTAATTGGTAAAAGCCCTGACAATGTTTATACAACTACGTGTTTCAAACTTTCAAGTTTTTATGTAATGATGCAAAAATGGATGCAAAGGGAAGATTTGTCTTGTGTCAAAATTGCTATTTATGTGCAACCAGCACTTTGTGAAAAACTAAATACAAACAGTTGGACCAATATGGATTGTTAGATTTTTGGGAAATAGATTTAACTTACTTATTTAAAGGTACAATTGTGTGCACTAAAAAGGTCCTTTTCCCTGTCATATGGTATTGATTTCATCTGTTGTTAGACCTATAGCTTCTGTTTAGTGTATGCTATCATCGTTGTTCTATAAACTTCAGCTCAGGCTTACACTGTTTTCTTGTTGTTTTGCCACAGAACCCAAGCTGTGTAGAAATCCGCCATTCTGTCATATCTAATCTATTTAAGTTTGATGTTGCTGCTGTGTTTTTTTTTGGGTTTTTTTCTGTTTTTTTTTTGTTTGTTTTGTTTGGGTTTTTTTTGTTTTTTTGTTTCTTTTTTCTTCTTTTTGCATTATATTTTATTTTTGTATATTACAAAACATATAAAACTATGATTGCTTTGTAAGAGACATGTATTCTATCCAATGTACAATTGGCAATAAAAAGAATATTTAAAAAAAAAAACAATTGTGTGCACTGAATATCAGAGTCTTCTTTTCCTTTCGGCTTTTCCCTTCAGGGGTCGCCACAGCGAATCAATTGCCTCCATCTAACCCTGTCTTCTGCATCCTCTTCTCTCACACCAACTACCTTCATGTCCTCTTTAACCACATCCATAAACCTCCTCTTTGGTCTTCCTCTAGGCCTCCTGCCTGGCAGTGGGAAACTCAGCATCCTTCTACCAATATATTCACTCTCTCTCCTCTGGACATGTCCGAACCATCTCAGTCTGGCCTCTCTGACTTTATCTCCAAAGCCCCTAACATGTGCTGTCCCTCTGATGTACTCATTCCTGATTATATCCATCCTGGTCACTCCCAAAGAGAACCTCAGCATCTTCAGTTCTGCTACCTCCAGCTCTGCCTCCTGTCTTTTCCTCAGGGACACTGTCTCCAGACCAAACAACATGGCTGGTCTCACCACAGTTTTGTAAACCTTTCCTTTCATTTTAGCTGAAACTCTTCTATCACACATCACACCTGACACTTTTCTCCAGCTGTTCCAGCCTGCCTGTACGCGCTTCTTCACCTCTTTTCCACACTCACCATTGCTTTGTACTGTTGACCCTAAGTACTTAAAATCCTCCACCTTCTTGATCTATTCTCCCTGTAACCTCACTCTTCCACTTGGGTCCCTCTCATTCACACACGGATACTCCGTCTTGCTGCGGCTAACCTTCATTCCTCTCCTTTCCAGGGCAAACCTCCATGCCTCTAGCTTCTACTCCACCTGTTCGCTGCTCTCACTACAGATCACAATGTCATCTGCAAACATCAAAGTCCATGGAGACTCCTGTCTAACCTCGTCTGTCATCCTGTCCATCACCATAGCAAACAAGAAGGGGCTCAGAGCTGATCCCTGATGTAGTCCCACCTCCACCTTGAACTCCTCTGTCACACCTACAGCACACCTCACCACTGTCTCACAGTCCTCATACATGTCCTGCACCACTCTAACATACTTCTCTGCCACTCCAGACTTCCTCATACAAAACCACAGTTCCTCTCTGGGCACCCTGTCATAAGCTTTCTCCAGATCTAAAAAGACACAATGCAGCTCCTTCTGACCTTCTCTGTACTTCTCTATCAACATCCTCAAAGCAAATATTGCATCTGTTGTACTCTTTCTTGGCATGAAACCATACTGCTGCTCACAGATGTTCACCTCTGCCCTTAGTCTAGCTTCAACTAATCTTTCCCATAGCTTCATCGTGTGGCTCATCAGCTTTATTCCTCTGTAGTTGCCACAACTCTGCACATCTCCCTTGTTCTTAAAGATGGGCATCAGCACACTTCTCCTCCATTCCTCGGGCATCTTCTCACTATCTAAGATCCTGTTGAACAACCCAGTCAGAAACTCTACTGCTACCTCTCCAAGACACTTCCATACCTCCACAGGTATATCATCAGGAACAAGTGCCTTTCCACTCTTCATTCTCTTCAATGCCCTCCTCACTTCATCCTTACTAATCTTTGCTACTTCCTGGTCCACAACAGTCACCTCTTCTACTCTTCGTTCTCTCTCATTTTCCTCATTCATCAACTCTTCAAAGTACTCTTTCCATCTTCCCATCACACTATTGGCACCTGTCAACACACTTCCATCCTTATCCTTTATCACCCTAACCTGCTGCACGTCCTCCCCATCTCTGTCTCTCTGCCTTGTCAACCTGTACAAATCAGTCTCTCCCTGCTTACTGTCCAACCTAGCATACAAGTCATCGTAAGCCCCTTGTTTGGCCTTTGCCACCTCTACTTTCACCTTACGCTGCATCTCCCTGTACTCCTGTCTACTCTCTTCAGTCCTCTCAGTGTCCCACTTCTTCTTAGCTAACCTCTTTCTCTGGATCCACTCCTGCACCTCCTCATCCATCCACCAAGTCTCCTTATCTCCTTTCCTACCAGATGACACACCAAGTACTCTCCGACCTCTCTCACTGATCACATTTGCTGTAGTTGTCCAGTCATCTGGAAGCACCTCCTGACCATCCAAAGCCTGTCTCAACTCTTTCCTGAAAGTCATACAACACTCTTCCTTTTTCAGCTTCCACCATTTGGTCCTCTGCTCTGCCTTTCCCCTCTTCATCTTCTTCACCACCAGGGTCATCCTACACACCACCATCCTATGCTGTCTGGCTACACTCTCACCTACCACTACTTTGCAGTCACTGATCTCCTTCAGATTACACCGTCTACACAAGATGTAGTCACCTGTGTGCTCCTACTCCACTCTTACAGGTCACCCTATGTTCCTGCCTCTTCTGGAAGAAAGTATTCACTACAGCCATTTCCATCCTTTTTGCAAAGTCAACCACCATCTGTCCTTCTGCGTTCCTCTCCTGGATACCAAACCTGCCCATGACCTCCTCATCATCTCTGTTTCCTGCACCAACATGCACCAATGACAACTCTCTCACTTCTAGGGGATACTCTGCGTCACTTCATCAAGGCCCAACCTGAATTTCTCCTTCTCCTCCAGCTCACATCCTACCTGTGGAGCATATCCACTAACAACATTGAACATCACACCTTCGATTTCTAGCTTCAGGCTCATCACTCGATCTGACACTCTTTTTACCTCCAGGACATTCCTAACAAACTCCTCCTTCAAGATAACTCTTACTCCATTTCTCTTCCTATCTACACCATGATAGAACAACTTGAACCCTGCTCCTAGACTTCTAGCTTTACTACCTTTCCACCTGGTATCCTGGACACACAGTATGTCCACCTTCCTCCTCTGCATCATGTCAACCAGCTCTCTACCTTTTCCTGTCATAGTTCCAACATTCAAAGTCCCTACTTTCAGTCCTAGACTCTTGGTGTTCCTCTTCTCTCTCTTCCTATGAACACACCTTCCTCCCCTTCTTCTTCAACCAACAGTCGTCCATTTTCCACCAGCACCCTGTAGGTCTGGTATGGAAGTCATACATTTGATTCGCATGTTTGATTTGGCCAAAGTTTTACGTCAGATGCCCTTCCTGACACAACCCTCTGTATTTATCAGGGCTTGGGACCGGCACAATAAGACACTGGCTTGTGTCCCCTTGCGGCTACATTTGCACTGAATATCAGAGTAACTGGTTGGAATTAAATCAGAGCCATATTCACCAGAAGCAAAAGCTGTGGCTATGCATTGGTTTTAATTAAAAGCTATATTTTGTGGAGCCCGTTAGGCTACTCACCAGCTGTGGTAGGATCTTTTCAAAATGTTCAATATCTACTTGGTCACAGTCTTCAGATTCAGCTTGTTTCTGTGATCTCACAGCAGCTTCTGGAAATGAGATGAGAAATTAAGAGTTTTATAACCAAGCTGTCAGGTGTTGTGTCTCAGAATATAAACAACTGCATCAAAAATCATTACCTTGGACAAATATTTTAAGCATCTCCGCCATGAGCAGCGTAGCATCACCACTTACTGGAAAACAGGTAGATATGTTGAACCACAGAATCACTAATAAAAAAATTACATTTACTCAAAATAAAATATTTATCCAACTCACGTTTGGTTCTATCTTCATTGAAGAAACTAGACAAGAGTCTGCTTATTGTTTCCTGCAAACAGAGCACATAATATTGTACAGTTTATGTGGGAAAACTCTCAGAGGGGTTTTCCATGCCCAGATCTGTCTAAATGTAATCTTTTTGTGTGTTCCAATGAAGCAAAATAAATATACATACATAGTTTTGTTCCATCAGCTATCGTCATCCTCAATAAGCCACCGCGCTGAACTTGAACTCTATTTTTGTGTGTCATATTGTGAATTTTGTCCTTGTGTGTATGTTATGATGTGTAACATGACAGCTTGTGAAAACAAATTTCCTTCGGGACAATAAAGAGCTCTATCTATCTATCTATCTATCTGTCTATCTGTCTATCTACATGAATATATTAAACATAGTACTGCTGTGATAATATTTACCCCTAACCTACATTTGTAAAAGCTGTTAACTTCCCAGGCATTCCTTCCCCTGCGTCCCTTCTGCACACCAAACTACATTCGAAAAAATGTTAATTTATTAAGCTCTAGTGTGCCGTCGAAAATACTCACGAAACAGTGACTACTCTAGAGCAGATTTAAAGTCATTATTAACCGCTTCTCTTTTCGGCGTACATAATTATATTGGGAATGCCCTGAATAGCTGAATATTCTAACTACATGTTAAGTTGTACGTATCTTTTGACAACTACGGAACAATGCATATGCTCTGAGAGAAGGGGCGACTACGCTGGAACTAAATACAGCAATCCACGCGTAAAGAGAAGGACATGTTTTTTATTTATCCACGGGAAAACCACGTAGGCACCGCCCTTAAGTCAGCAATATTTTTGTTTCTTACCTTTTTAAAGCAAATTTCTACGTCCTTTTCCGCCATGTTTTGATACTGTGGGAAACTTGGCGCTCTGTGCAGGGATTGGTTCTTCGTCTCTGACGTATACGGACCGCCCGACGTACGTAAACTAATTTTTTTCAGACTGAATTTTATCTTTTTACGTCAATTAAGAAAGTAAAATATTATTTTTAGAATTTCTGTCAGATAAAATAAAAGTAATGCACGATATATTTTTCCCTTTATGTATTTCTTTCTATGAAATCCATTCACATTTCATATACTATATTTAAATAGTTTATCTTCATTTAACGATTTTTAAAAAAAATAATTTGACTGAAGAGATGAGAATGACAACAGTATAAACCACACTGTATATGTCAAAATCATTGGTTTCTTTATTTGTAAGCATTGGTTTCTTTATTTGTAAAAAAAAAAAAAAAACAATATTGTGAGCTGGTAATATACTTTCACACAATCCTGTACTGTCATGTGATTTTTTTAAGGATAAATCATGCTGCATTCATTAATGCTGGCTGCACAAAGGTAGACATGCCTAATTTGCACGTGGACTGTGAGGACACCTCATGTCCTTAACAAATAGTATACTAGAAATCAACCTTATTATTCCTCTAAAGAAGAAAACTGACAAAATACAACAAAATCATAATATGTGCTATACAATGAACATGTGCAACAGCTTGTTTCTTCTATGTATGACGTGAAGAACACTTTTAAACTGGTCAAACTATGTTTTCATCTTTTTTTAGCTTTGCAAAACACTCAACATTTCTGAAAAAGAAAGGATTGTTTCTTCATTGATTCATACCATCATCTAACCACAGAGCATCTTCAAGTATGTAGCCCAGACCCCTCGAACTCCGTGGTGGAGGTTTAGCAGGGACTGCAGTGACATCTTCCTCTGAGTCCTCTTCAGTCTGACAGACAGATTTTGAAGAGAGATCAAATGCACAGTTTTAGGATAAAATATTTTCTATTTCGGTGCCCATTATTACAACACAAGGGGCAAAACACAAGCCCCCACCCGCCTTTGGACTAACGAATCGTTTCACTGTCACTTCCATGCCTCCAATATAGTGAGGACCAGCCCAGTCTGCTTTGTCTGCTTCATCTTCTGCAGAAAACCTCACTAAAGCCACCACCTTATCTTAGGGTCCCTCTTAATCTGGGATTTAATTACACAAAGTAAATTCGTTGAATTAGGCTACAAATCATCCTTTATCTGTATAGTTTACACCATAATACAGGAACCTAGGCAACATTAAGTAATGTCTTTTCAGTGTTTACCTTACACGATGTGACAGTGCCCCATTCTCTGAAGTAAGCCTGCATATCCTTCATTTAAATAGGGATTTAGGTGTCTTATAAGCAATCCATGGTCCTGACAAAAAGCACAATTTTATTTGCATTGTGGCATTTTGTGGGAAAAAAGGTCAAAAAGATATTTTTTTTATTTTTTTAAAAACACCAAAAACATTGCAGCTTTTGTCAATAAAATAAAATTATGTGACATATCCTCTAAATATAGGAATAAAACAAATAGTTTACCAGTTCATAATTTTTGGCCAAATCCTCCATATATTTCTTTGGAAGACTGATGCACACTCGCTTTTTAGATTTTGTGTCCACTTCCACGTTATCTAGGAAAGGAAGATGTTTTGGAGGTTTTTTCATCTCAGTGCAACAGGAAAAGTTATAAAATTATAACACATTTATAATATGGATAATATTCAGTCTGGTTTATTTGCAGATGAAATCAAGAAAACTTTTACTTAACAGAGGCCTTCACTGACATGTTCGTGTGAGACGAACCTTCCATTCGGTGCAGACCAACTCAAAGTACAGAGCAACCTGCAGTGGAGTGGGATCATACTGTATAATATCCTCCTAACAAAGAAATCTCGTCCTTCTTTCATTTTTATTTTTTGTCAAGTTTACAAGAAAAATTTTTTCTGGTCATAGAGCTACCAAGCTTGTTACGCGGCCATGAGGTGGGGGTAGAGGGGTCAACATGGCTTTAGGGGATGGGTGACATTGCAGAGCACCTTGGTAATAGAGTAGTATGCAAACTGATACATTCCTCTGATGTGTGACATTGCATGGGGATTTGCTGGTTTTGTAGCTACAAGCTGTCTTTGGAGTTTCATTTTTGTCAGTGAAATGGTCGTCACCAGCTTTAAATGTATTTAATTTTTTAAAAATATATATTTAATTTTCTGCCTCTCGTGACTGAAAGTGTTGTATTTTTGGTTTACTTCAAAGTACACTTATACTCTCCCATGTTATTATTATTTTTATTTTTTATTTTTTTCACACTTGAAGAAAAAGAAAAGACTGAATTGCAGAGGAATCGTGATTGCTCCTCCACGTATGAGATCTGTTCCAATGTCTGCATTTCAGATTTGAAAAAATAAAGAATTTCAAATATATAATATATATATATATATATATATATATATATATATATGATCTTAGATATATATATAATGAAAGTCGATATATATATAATGAAAGTCGATATATATATAATGAAAGTTGATATATATATAATGAAACTTGATATATATATAATGAAACTCGATATATATATAATGAAAGTTGATATATATATAATGAAACTTGATATATATATAATGAAAGTTGATATATATATATATAATGAAAGTTGATATATATATGAATTGATATATATATATAATGAATGATATATATATATATATAATGAAACTTGATATATATATAATGAAAGTTGATATATATATAATGAAAGTTGATATATATATAATGAAAGTCGGAATATAGAATGTTCAGATTTTCATTCCATCTATTCAAAGTTTCATTCCATATATTCAGACTTTTTCCTACTGAGCCCTGGAAGGACATGGCAAACAAAAACAGGAACCTTATTGGACATTTGCTCTTCAGATGAGCTCTTCTGTGATTATCTATCTGTCTTCATGGTTGTCACAGGGAACGGCGACTACGTTTGAGAAAACAGGTAATTTTTAGAGATGTTTTGATTCTGAACACTGAACGTGTTAGCATTAGCTTAGCTACTTAGCTTCGACTACATTTGCATCCCTACATAGCTTAAAGGTTAAACACATGCACCATATGTTGATGATAATGATAATATCTATGTTTATCTTTATAGCTGGTCTTAAGGCTAATTACGAGGCAGAGGTCAGCTGCTGCCTGGACACATCCATGATCACGCCACTGGTGGGACACAATTGTACTGGATTTCAGCTGAAGGCTGCTGTTCTGTCCAAACTGAGACATTTTTATTGTGACATACCCTCCACTGTTGTTAGCTTTTGATTCAATAATTTTTTTGAGATGAGGAAATCACTATTGCATGTTTCTAGTTAAATACCCTACTTTTATGATATATCACTACAGCATGCACTTTTTATATTTTCCATCAATTTCACCCAAAAGTTGAATAACTATTTGTGAGCAGTGTATGTAGACACATAATAGAAGCACATTTCAATAATATGTCTGCTGCAGTAGTGCAGTTTATCTACCTAGATTGGTGTAACAGTAAAAAAAAAACATATGCTACTGATGTTTCTGACTAAAATCTGCTTGAAAAGCACAACTGCTTATCTGTCAAAATGTGTGTAACAAAAGTGTGCACTGAACACTGAATAAAGTCTCTGTAGATTATAGACAAAATTTGCATCTCTCATCACAAATTTCTGTTTATTCACCCAAAGTGCATGAGTAAAATACAAAACAGGTGAAGTACTAAAAAAGATTTATTTTCTAGAAAAGCCAATAGTCAACAATGCAGTTTAATTCTGGGACAGTTGCTCCAGCACCGACACCATGCGTCCCATCAGTGCAACCAAGGTTTTCATTCATCTTCTGGATGTTCTGGAGCATGGCAGAGGTCACGTCTTGGTGTCTTCCGATCTGTTCCAAGAACCGTTCCTCTGACCTCTCCAGATACTGCAGAGGATCCACAGCAGCTTCCTGGTTCCCTTTTCCTGCATAAAAGCACCAAAAAGTACTAGTTGTCAGTAATTATTTTCTATTTTCATAAACACAGTTAACTTAAAGTAAATGTTCTATTTTGTGATTTTAGGATGGGTCAAAAGATAACATACTGATCATGTTGATGTCTGCATAGTCTAAACAGATCTTACTTGATTTGGTCTGTAGAGAGGAGGACAGCGTGGAGGAGCTGCAGGACGGAACCAGTAAGCTGCAGACTAGTGCTCCTGGTAACTGGACCTCATCATCCAAGGCCGACAACTAAATAAAATGAACAAGACATGCTGTTGATAGCATCTGTAATACAAATGATTTTATCCATTAACTGATTTATTGCTTTGTCCATACAATGTTAGAAAGTGTTACAAATAATACCTGTAATAATTTCCAACAGTGATAAATGCCTTGTTTTATTTTACAACAAAAAACACCAAAAGCATCTGTGTATAAGAAATCAGTGCATTGGATTTCCACATCTGCAAAGCTAGAAAATCACACATCAGAATTTTACCTTGAAATTATGAAAATAGCTGCAGATTACCAGTACTCTTTACTTCATTGTGTTAACTTGATCATTTGAATCAGTTTTTTAGACTTGTATTACTGATACGAAACATAATCAACACATAAATTAAAATGTGTTCGCAAAGAGTTCACTGGTTCTTCAAGGAAAATTTCAATGATAACCATATAGTTCAGTAATATGATTAATGGGTCATTGTGTAACAGCGTGGGAGGTTCTGAATACAGGTCTTGGACTGAAATATTGCTGCTGCTTTCCTCCGGTTTTATAAGGAGTTGTTTCATAGCTTGTTAGCTTACCAGCGGCTAACTGGCTGGCAAACAATAGTTCAACGCCAACCTCTAATCAGTGATCCGGTGTCCGGACCGCGTTAGCTGGCGGAACGTTCATAATACTGATGTGGGACTGTTGTAGCTAGCGTATTCATAGTAGGATAACAGCAGGATGTTGGAGAAATAAAACTTACCATTATCAGGATCGCTGGTCTGCATGGCAGACTCTTAGCGCATCGCACTGCTTGAATGTCTGTGTATTTCAGGCCGATTTCAAAATAAAACTCAATAAAATTCTCGTCCGGGTGAGTGTCCTTCATTGTCGCTTCGCCATACGGACATGTCCCTTCCGGGGCTCGGTAGGAAAAAAAGATTTGATATATATATATAATGAAAGTTGATATATATATATATAATGAAAGTCGATATATATATATAATGAAACTTGATATATATATAATGAAAGTTGATATATATATAATGAAAGTCGATATATATATAATGAAAGTTGATATATATATAATGAAAGTCGATATATATATATAATGAAAGTTGATATATATATATATATGAAAGTTGATATATATATAATGAAAGTCGATATATATATATGTATATATTATATATATATATCAAGTTTCATTATATATATATCAAGTTTCATTATATATATATCGACTTTCATTATATATATATATCAAGTTTCATTATATATATATCGACTTTCATTATATATATATCAACTTTCATTATATATATATCAAGTTTCGTTATATATATATCGACTTTCATTATATATATATCAACTTTCATTATATATATATCAAGTTTCATTATATATATAATTTCCTAAACGGCATGCCATAGGGCATGCCATATATATATATATATATATATATTATATACACATTTAATTTATGTGTGCAAGTTGCTGCATTTGAAGAAAATTAATAAACTGCTCCTCCTAACGTTTTCATTTTTAATCATAAATATGTTTTTAAGATATCCGAAAAATAATTATAATCCCCTAAAGCATTTCTAGAACAAATAATAAATGCTGATATATCACTGTCCTGTGTTTTTTGTGCAGATAATTTGATATGTTATGTTGAATGTGTAATGCTCTTGGGAGCACATTTTCAGTCCCTGTTGACCTCCAATCCAAGTATTGTGGAATTAATCTAGTCTTGAACAGCAGCAAATGGGGGACTGTTCATTATAAGTTTTCCAATGTATGACATGTTTGGGCCAAGCACATAAAATGAAAAATGTTTTCAGAAGACAAAGTATTCCTTGTTCCACTAAGATGTGCTCAAACAAGTTTATTTTGCCTTTTCATATCATAAATTCAAGTTCATTATTTATCACCTTTAACAAAGTGAAAGAATAACTACAAAAATTCATACAGAGTACAAAAATATACACCCTGACATACAGTTAGAACTCTACCTATAAATAAATACCAGTGGCCTTGTATCAACAGTGAGTGATTTTTTTCCAGAACAATGTCACAACGATAGTGGAATATATTTGAAGTGAACACACTTTATGGTTACTGATTTTGGATTTATGCTTTTTCTCTTTGTAGCTTGTGAGTGACAGTCCAGATGATGCTGGCAATCTTCCAAGAATTGATGATATAACATCAAAGTCCACATACTTGTGAGATGTTTTCTTGTCAACACTACACCTGTCAATGCTGTTTAGCGCCAAACTGTGGAAAACAAACAGCAAAAACATGTGAAATATGAAAGACAGTCATCACATAAACCGGTGTTTCTGGTTCAGAAATGATGTTATCAAAGCAGAAAGGAAAAAATAAAAAGACCTGATCTAACTGCAATGAAGATAAATACCCACCTTATCCATGAGGACTATTTTATTCATGAATTTCTTGTAGTTTCGAGATGAGGAACTTTTTATCCTTACCCTCCTGTACACGAGACAGAAACAATACACAATATGCATTAAAGTCAAAATGAATATAATCTACATATTTCTTGTATTTTTAGCTAAGCTAGTAACATAGTACAGATTCATGATGCCCTGAGGATCATTTTTCATTACTTTGCTGATTCTCCTTTAGTGCCACCATAATGTTGATTTATTTATTTTTTTATTTGGTTTGATTTTTCTGCCAATGTTGCATAGTTATAGGTCAAAGTCTTCACTTATCCATTTTTTAAAAATAAAATTAAAACTGACTTTGACTCAGTTGTTACTATCCCTCTCAGGAAGAACTTTCATAACTTAAGTGTAGTGTAGCCTAATCTTTTCAACTAGTGCCATAATCAGTTAAAAATCATACACTGTACTAGCCTATCCACAATGGACCACCATGATGCAACTCATTGATTTATGGACTACCATTTTGAAACTTTGAGTTTGGGATGTAGCCACTGCCATTTTGGTCTTTAGAAAGCAGATGTGAAGTGGAAGGGTTGAATCTGCTCAAGGAAATCACATGGTAGCAACTTGTCACAAGGTAGCCATACCCTAAAGCATTGTTCATTTATTATACTCTAAATAGTTTTGTCCATCCATCCATCCTTTATTCACCGCTTTATCCTCACTAGGGTTGCTGGAGCCCATTCCACAGACGAACAATCACACTCACACCTACGGACAATTTAGAATAGTCAATTAACCTCAGCATATCTTTGGACTGTGGGAGGGAGCCGGAGTGCCCAGAGAAAACCCACGCATGCTCAGGGAGAACATACAAACTCCATGTAGAAAGATCCCAGGCCCACCCAGGGATTCAAACCGGGGATCTTCTTGCTGCAAGGCAAAAGTGCTAACCACTACCCCACTGAGCAGCCCCTTAAATAGTTTTGTAATTTACTAAATAAAGATAATGACGTATTGAAGGAGACTTGAAACTAGCAATTCACACTAGAATCTCAGTAAGAAAAAGTTTACTGGGGTAATAGATCAAGTGGGAAATAGTGTCATTTCCTCATACACTTCTACACTAGCACTCCTTTTTGCAATTAGGAGTCACCCCCTGCTGGCTGTTAGAATGCAAGTTTCAGGCACTTCTGTACTGGTTTTACTTTTCAAATCCTGAGGCTGCACCCATTCTGTACATGCCATCTGACCTATATTTTACAATATACAAATAGGTACTTGCAAACAAATACCAACATCCCCAGAGACTCTGATGTACATGTCAGCATTATTATTCTGTGCATTTTACCATTACGCTTTCATAAAGTCTCACAGAGTTGCTGAAATTTCTGCAGACTCAGGTTAAAGATTTCTCATACATTTTCAAGTTGCTTTTCCAACCGACTGATGATTTTCTTTTGTCCATCAACGAGTTCAGAGTGAAGGTATATCACCATTCTGAAAAAAAACATAAGGGATAAATTCAAATTCAAAGAGCATACACAGTATTCAGATACAGTAACACTGTCACAGCTATTAAATGCTTGAAAAAAGGAGTTATTTTGTTTACAGGGTTACTGTTACAATACAGACAATACATTAATACATTACATTAATGTATAATACATTAGTATACACCAGATGCAGTGGCATTATGGTGTACATAAATGTTAAGTGCCAAGAAAAATTGGCATTACCACAGCAAATTACTTTTATTTATATTACATTTATATTACATTATTATATGAAATGAGAACAACATACAAAGTAAATAAAAACACAAAGTAAATTTTTAAAAAAATCAATAAATCATAGCAAAAGTGAACATCTCAGACAATCACTGGCACTCACAGCAGGACTCCAGTGGCGAGGAATAGGACCAGTGGATTCTCTATCAGAGAGTTGTAGACCCAGCTGAGCCAAGACAGGACTGGATGAGCGTTCTTCAGCTCCTTGTCCCACAGGTACCCTGACTCGGTCATGGTGGTGAGATTCCTGAACGGACCGCACCCTGAGGAAGGTCTAATCCTGGACATGAAAAAAGATACTGTAAATTTACTCTGAATTCTTCAAGCTCAAGCCTCAGGCATATTTGATTTAAAGAGTGGGCAGGAGGACAGGGAGGATCACTCAGTCTGAAATTCTCAACAAATCCCATCAAATGTGCCAAACCAACAATGCTTTAGCTCATCTTGCTATGCTTTCCAAAATTTCCCCTCATTCAGCACCCAGCCCATTTTTTCCTAAAGAAGACATAAGTCTTAAGGAATTGTTTGACATTTTGAGAAACACTTTCTTAACAAATCTGGTTTAAAATGTACAGTGCTCATGATGTTTGTGTGTTAATTAGAGGTTGGAAACAATGAACCAGTCATGCACTTCACAAATTGAATAAGTCATTTATAAGTCATACATCTTTAACTGATCGTGAAAAGGTGAGATGTCAGTCTCGCACTTTGGTTTCTGTATTAATTAAGTAAACAATACGTAGCATGTTAATTAGTGAATATTAGAGGTGCTGGGAAGCAGATTCCATTCATTGTGCTAAGATAAGCTAACCAGAACTTCAAGGTAGCTTCATGTGTCATACAGAAAGAAATGTAGTATGACCCTTAAAAAGAAAACCAGTGAACATATTTCCAAAAATGTTCAACTAAATGACAGTCATTTCACAAAACCTGGTCTTACCTAACATGAATAAATTCTACATTTGTTAATGATTGCTTTCAGCTGCAGAATAGTGAAAATGAACAACACTAGAGACTTTAAATATCCTGCAGCAACAAAGTTTATATAAAATAAAAGGTTATGTCACACAGTTTTGAGTTTTTAATAGGTTTTGCACACCTATATCAGAAAAGCATTCAATATATATCAGACTTTTTGGGGGCTGATCCCAATTTATGGAGTAAGAAATTCTGATACCAATATATCGGCTGATATTGTTGATATTTATGTTGAAAGGGAAAAATAATAAAATAATCGTATATTGACTTTTTCAGCAATATATTTCACAAACTAGCTAGCAACTCACCATCTGCTCCTCTGTGATGTGTACTCTGCTACATGTGCTACAGACAATGCTGGGATGATTGGAGTCAAATTTGTTTTGCTAGATGAACTATGATGACACTGTTTCTAAATTCCCCATAGCCTCTGTTTCTATGCCATATTCTATAAAAGAACACTTTGATATCAGTGTAAATCTGATTATATATACACCAATGTATCTGTTTCAGGCTAACATTGGCCAATCACTATGTAAGTGAGGATCTGTTTGTCAGTGTGTTAAAATCATTGATTTAATTTTTTTCCAAGGGATTTGTTCCAAAACGAAAAGAAAATAAATAGCTTCAAATTTTGTCATTGTTCCCTTAAAAGTATGGATGTTGAGTGAACAGTATTAAACCGATTATGTTTTTTGTTTGTACTTGACAGATTTTCATTGTGTTCAACATTTGTTTTTAAAAAGATCTGACTTTGAGGTTGTGGAGTGCATGCATGCCATTCCATGCAGACACTGCGTGTTAGCAGTACTGTCACGGAGAGGGGTTACTAGTGAACTTACGTCCAAACTGTATAAGTGACAGACACGGCAGCACCAATAAATGAGGGGAAGCACAAAAGAAAGATGAACAGTGTTGTCATTTGAGTGGCCCTCCAGGGCTTTTTAGAGGCCTGACAATTGGCTGTCAGACTGGCCTGGGGAAGAAACCAGAGACAGAATGTTAAGTTTGTCATGCAATCCAGTCACAATGAGTGACAGCTACACAACATCACGTACTGCACCAACCTTCTTCATGTAAAACAGCACAAACAGCTTTATGATTTGGACGGCAGGGAGCAGTGGAGCAAACAGCACTCCAAGCCTGTGAACACCACAAGACTATTTATTTGACTCTTCTTGTTATGTGTGTTACATTTCACAAAATGGGGTGGTCAAATTGTATAATTACCAAGTAAGAGTTTGTCCATATATGAGCTCCAACACATTTCGGGCAATGTCAAACACTGGTTTCCTCTTCCTTTTGAGCCTTTTTTCAGAGAAGAGCCTGGAGATAGATGTCACATTGTGGTGTAACCAAGCACTGTTTTACATTCAACAAAATCAAGCTACTTGATCAGTCGGTAAATCATCAACTTGCCTCCATACAAACTCTCCCCAAAATGTGTAAAGAGCAGTAAATATAAAGTCCATCAGGAGCAGTCGATAGAGTTCTTGCCCCACAAAACTCTCCCAACACTGTAAACAAGAGACATAAATGTAAAGAATCTGCAAAAAGTAGATTAATTTTTGTGATTTAAAACTGCTATGTTTACCTACTATCTCATGTCAAAATAGCTGCTCTAAAGAAGGTCTCAGTCAAAGTCTGACACACTTAGTTTGTGTCCTAACACCACTCTCAGGAATGAAGAGCTTTGCATAACTCAGTGCTGTGTTATAAATATATTTATGAGAGGTAAGTAGGAGGATGTTTGTAACCTGTAAACCTTGCTTTTCTGGTTCCACAGCAATTTTCCCCAGCCAGCGGTAGCACAACACTCCAACAATACTGACCTTCAACAACAGGTTCCTGAGAAATTAAATCCTCAATTTGTCATTTGACAAATACAGCCAAAAACCCACAACAAAAACAACAATTTCTATTTTCTACACTGCATCTTTTAGTTTTGATGTCCAGTACGTGGTGGAAAAAGTCTTCGGACACTCATGCATTTGTGAAATATTGCATGAAGAATTACTCTTTGGTCTTCAAGTGCAATTCTTAGTACAGTCACAGCCAAATACTAAACAAATCTTTAAAAAAACATAAACTTCAATTGATTGGTTCGTAAAAATGCATAAATTTGAGTATGTCATTTTAGTACCAGTGATGCACTAATAAAAGTGTGCTTTATAAAAGACATAATTTTTGCTGCGTGCATGGTGTCTATATGAAACCAGCACATTTGAAAGTTCTCAGAGACAAATGACTAAAACATGGAACCTAACGCAGGAAACATGCCTGAAGATACAGATTCTCAGCCAGGAAGGGTACAGCTGCCGCCAGATAGCCAGGAAGTATGGAGTTAGAACAGTCTCATAATTCACAAATGCACACAGAAGAACTCACAAATGTAAACTGCAATCCACAAATGCACACAGAAGAATTCACACATGTGAACTGGATTCACAAATGTAAACTGCAATCCACAAATAAATTAAGAAAGTTCACAAATGTATTCTGCATTCACAGACTGCTTTTGTGTGTGAATCTTTTTGAGACTGCTCTGCCGTCAGCTCGATCCACAAATGCATTTTTTCAACACGGAAGTTTCTGTAGCCAATCAGATGTCTCCTCCTTTCAGCCAATCACAAAAACTCACCCCACGTGGGGGGTGTACTGTTCAGCCAATCATATGAACGCGTCCGCACAGCGTTATGCTTGACCGTGTCATTGGGCTGAAGAGTGAAGCTGCCGTCGGCGAGACCATGGCGTCTGATGGGGACAATAGACCCTTTATTTGTTACAAACATTGTGACGTTTTTTGTGGCCGGGGCTTATGCTGGAGGCAAAAGCTGAGCGAGAAGTCAAGCGGGACTGGGAGTATATAGTGTACTTCAGTGTACCGCCGGCGGTACACTTACTAATTTGCATAGGAATTTAAAGAATGTCCGAAGACTGCAAAGGCGATTATATAAACATTATACACCGATGGAAAGCTTAGATTCTCATGAATCCGCCGGTATAAACCACTTTCAGATGTGATTACCACAGCGGATAATATAAACACATTTGTCCGACAAACAACGAATATCCATCCATCCTTTCTCTATACACGGCTTTAACGTACACAGCGCCACTGACATTTCGGGTCATTATTACACACAGTGAAAATTTCCACAAAAACGGCCATAATCAACCTTGGACGTCCAGACGACACAAGCCAGTAAACTATTTTGTCCAAAACATGTCTTGAAGTCGGTATATAATCCACGAATCGGTCGTTGTAAAGGAATGCACTCACGATGCGCGGTCCAATATTCCCTGTATTTCTCGTCATATTTTTTTATTTTACAAAAATATTTTTTATTGAGACTAGGCTCAATGTGACATTGATACTGACATAACCGTGGCATCTCGCACAAACAGTGCATTGTCGTTGTTTCTCTCTCTTGGTGTCCATGATGTGCAGGTGAAGGAGAAAATGTCCGTGACACTGACTTTTCTTTAAAAGTATTTTATTAAAAGAAAGCGCAGCATCAGTACAGACAGAACCTGCCGGTAGGAGCCGGCAATTGGATCCTCCTTGCTGGACAATAGCCAGCGATCACTTTATAGGTTTTCAACATATAGGAGGGGTCAAAACAAATGGTTCTTTATTGCCTACCATATGGGGAAAGCAGCGAGCATCCCCAAACAACTCCCCCTTGTCTACAACAGCTGAAGAATCCCTAAGTCAATGTTTTAGACAGAAGAACCTCATAAAACACCTCCAACAGGGCTCTGTAAACAGGAGAACACTTTCCCATGGCATGGGTAGAATATAATGCAGGTTCCATCTGTGGTCAGAGACACCAGAGCAGACACTACATATAACAAGCAGCTCATATCAAATACTAGAACAAACAAAACAGATTCTATACTACTAACTTATTAGGTAGTACATGTAACAGATCAGATACCACAGCATTAACCGTGGCACCGCCGCGGTGCCACAACTGCTCGCTGCCAGTGCCAAAAATCGGACCTGCTGTCTCTCCAGAGACGATCAGCTGCAGTCATTCCAGCCATTTTCAGTACAAAAAATCGCTAATTTTTTGTAAATAAAAAATATTTTTTTAATAAAAAAATATTTTTGTAAATAAAAAAATATGACGAGAAATACAGGCATATTGGACGCGCATCGCGAGGTGCATTTCCTTTAAAACGACCGATTCGTGGATTATTATACCGACTTCAAGACATGTTTTGGACAAAATAGTTTACTGGCTTGTGTCGTCTGGATGTCCAAGGTTGGATTATGGCCGTTTTTGTGGAATATTTCATCTGTGTTGTAATAATGAACCCGGAAATGTCAGTGGCGCTGTGTACGTTAAAGCCGTGTATAGAGAACGAATGGATGGATATTCGTTGTTTGTCGGACAAATGTGTTTATATTATCCGCTGTGGCAATCACATCTGAAAGTGGTTTATACCGGCGGATTCATGAGAATCTAAGCTTTCCATCGGTGTATAATGTTTATATAATCACCTTTGCAGTCTTCGGAAATTCTTTAAATTCCTATGCAAATTAGTAAGTGTACCGCCGGCGGTACACTGAAGTTTAACGGTGTTAAAAATGCTCGAGTTTGCGCTGCAAACTCCCAGCGCAAACTATATACTCCCAGTCCCGCTTGACTTCTCGCTCAGCTTTTGCCTCCAGCATAAGCCCCGGCCACAAAAAACGTCACAATGTTGTAAACAAATAAAGGGTCTATTGTCCCCATCAGACGCCATGGTCTCTCCGACGGGCAGCTTCACTCTTCAGCCCAATGACACGGTCAAGCATAACGCTGTGCGGACGCGTTCATATGATGGCTGAACAGTACACCCACCCCACGTGGGGTGAGTTTTTGTGATTGGCTGAAAGGAGGGAGACATCTGATTGGCTACAGAAACTTCCGTGTTGAAAAAATGCATTTGTGGATCGAGCTGACGGCAGAGCAGTCTCAAAAAAGATTCACACACAAAAGCAGTTTGTGAATGCAGAAATACATTTGTGAACTTTCTTAATTTATTTGTGGATTGCAGTTTACATTTGTGAATCCCAGTTCACATGTGTGAATTCTTCTGTGTGCATTTGTGGATTACAGTTTACATTTGTGAGTTCTTCTGTGTTGCATTTGTGAATTATGAGACTGTTCTAACTCCATAAGGAAGTGCAGATGCAGTCCTTCAGCAGTTGGATACACTCTGCAGAAATACAAACGAACCAACAGCTTGGAAGACAACCAAGATCTGGATGTCCAAGGATTTCTTCATCCAGAAATGACGGCATCCTGATCCGCATGGACAGGGAAAAATTGCCGGATGACATCACAGGAGCTTCAGCAGCAATGGTGAAACGAAACTGGTGTCCAGCGTTTCACCTGCACTGTATGTGGCCAACTTTTAGCTCATGGCTTAAGGTCCTACAAGACTGTCAAGAAGCCAACTGATCAATGAGAGACAGAGGTTAGCTTGGGCCCAAGCACACAAGAGCTGGACAGTCAGGAACTGGAAGAAGATTCTGTGGTCAGATGAGTCCAGTTTGCAGCTTTATCTTCCTCCTGCTAATGTAAGGGTATGCACATTAGCATACCCTCACATTAGGAAGGCAAAGCATTATCTCCAGCATGTACAGTGTCTCCTGTCAAGCATGATGGCAGTACCATGGTTTGGGGATGCATGAGTGCTGCTGGTGTTGGTCTGTGAAGGCACATTGAACTATGCCAAGTATTATGCCTTTCTCCAATTCCACATACTCCTCTCTGCACGTGCACGGTTCCGTCAAGGTCAAAACTGGATGCTTCAACAAGATAATGGCCCTTGCCACTCATCCAGGGATAGTAGAACTTGGCAGCAGGAACACAGTAAGCAGGACTTAGAGTGGCCAGCTCAATCCCCACACATGTGCCCCATTGAAAATCTGTGGTGGATTATCAAAATGTCTCCAAGTGTAAACCAAAGAATTTAGAAGAATTAAAAGCAGTAATTCAAGAAGAATGGGACAAGATTAGTCCTCAACAGTGTGAAAGGCGTGTGGGGAACATGACAGCCAGGATTAGAGCTCTACTGCATGCTTATGGCAGGACTACTAAATTTTAATTTGATGATGTGATGGTTTATTTCTTTTTTATTCAGTTTTGAACACATTTTCTGTTTTGTGTTGACTTTGATATTGGCAGTATTGAGAACTGACATATTGAAACAGTCAAGAATATAGCTATGTTAGTTTTTCTTGTAAACAATTGACAAAAATATATATAATTTGTATTTGTTTGTGTCTATCTAAAGCAGCCACACTTTTGAAACACAAAAAAACACATATTTCTTGATGATAATTGAGATTGTCTAAAATTTTAAGGGTGTCCGAATACTTTTTTTTTTTTGCTTTGTCTTGTTGTACATGAATGATCTGAAGATTAATGTTCAGTGATTGACTAAGTTTTTGTTTCCATATTTCTCACCTGAAGATGGAGACATAGACTCGAGCACCAGGTGAATCATACTTCTCTACCCAAGCACACAAGTTGAAGAGGCTAGGGAGTAACAGATTAATTCCTGACACTACTGCTGACAGGAGCAGCAGCTCAGCCTCTCTGAGAAGACAATGGCGAATGGTGACCTGTGAAGAAATGGACAAAAATCACATTGAGGCCTGCAGAACAAATCGTGACCAGAAGAAAAACATGGACAGAAACTAAAGTTCTAGTTTTGTCAGCAATTTAACTTTGTTGACTGCACTGCTGTGCAGTAAATGCTAGAGTGCAACATTATAGATGTTATTAGTTCCACCTTTGCTTTTCTTGCTATAACTCATCAGGAAGCCTCTGTGGAAAGCCTTTGAAAGCAGTTCATTTGATAACAATAAAAAAAGCTGTGTGCTGCAGGTTTGGATGACCAAGAATTACTCTTGGACTTAAGAAAGACAAGAACAAAAACCAGTGATGCTCATCCTGTGAATAGATCCATCTAATCAAAATACAAAGAAACATATTTTGCTCTGGGCTGCACAGTGGATTGGCGGTTAGCACCATCATCTTGCAGCTAGAAGATCCCTGGTTCGCACGCAGTGTATAGATAATTGATGGATGGATTTTTTTTTTTTTTAAACAAGCTGTCCTTCTCATAACTCAGTTATGGTGTTTTTGCTGATGCTCACACATAGCAGTGTTGTAAAATAACAGGAAGCAAACAATGTATAAAGTGTCTGGCAGGAAAGAAAAAAAGGAGAAGTAAATAAACTGTGGTGAGTGTGGTGCTTTCTTCTATTTCTGTAGTATTCTTGAGAAAACTTTAAAGTGGAGCATGTGATCTGCTATGTGTGGTTACACAGTAGTTGTTGCTGGACAGCTGCTGGATTTTTGTCTAACCTCTGACAGGTAGTGGACTCCGGAGGCACTCAGGACAATGCTGGACAGACTTGTGACCCAGGCTGTCATGTGGACTACAAGTCGGCAGAGTTGCTGAATGCAGCTCTTTTTGTCTTCTCCACGGATCATTTCGGACAGCTGCTCCTGTTGAAAAAGCAGTCTTTGTGATGTTCAGCCACACATTTGAATCCCTGACTGGCATTGGCTGCTTGGTGACAACTGTGGTCATGCACTGTGTATTTTAAACGGATGTACAAACCCTTCCTGAATAAGAACATGTGCATACTGAGGAGCATGCAACAACAGTAGCATGGGCTGTGAAAATGCACATTTCCTGTGTGTAAATTCAAGACAAAAAAACTAGTGTGATAAAACATCCAAGCATATAATGTTGACTCTAATTAGTCAGGTATCTGTTGCTGAAAATGATCAAAGATTATTCACTGGTCAAACAAAAAAAAAAAAAACTTTTCAAAAGCTATGGCTCACTAGTTTGTTCCATTTCAAATATTTTAAAACCTCACACTATTTTTGCATTTGTATGCTTCATACATCAGTGAATCTGCCTAAACATTCAAATGATTGCATACTTTGAGCTGAGTGCTGATTTTCTCAGATTGAAGTCTCACAGATGTTGTTTTGCTGACTTTAAAATCCCAGGAGCAGAAAACTTGTGTTGCCAGATTCCTGTTAGACTTGAGGACTTGAAAACTTCTTCCAAAGGACTTGGACATGCTGTGGGACAACAGTTAGCCATAAAACACACAGCACAGATGGAATTAAACATAATTAACACACAAGCAATTCACATAAGTAATTGTCCAACCTGTATACTAGGATGATGCAGATAATGAAGAATGCGATGACGATGGTAAAGAAATAAGCTGCAGCTATGCTGTACGGCACCACCTGAGTCACATCATTGTTGCATTGCGGCTGATAACCAGTAGAGCTAGGTTTTGAGTCAGGAGCTCGACAAGTTTTGATGATGGTGTTGGAGTAGTAGCCATAAAACATCAAGCTATGAGAAAGGTAACCCTGTGGAGGATAAGAAAGATCTGGTTCAAAAGAGCACCCCAGAAATAAACATGTGAATGCTGCTGGGATGTAAAGTATACAGCTCATCTCACCATGCCTGTGAGAAGCTCAAGGCCGGTGAAAGTGTCGAGACGAGAGTCATGAGGAGGAGGAGGATGGATGGCTTGAGGGAAGATCAGGAACAGGCCAGTGATGACAAAGAGGAGGAGGTTGAACAAGAGGAGGGTTCGGAGAAAGAGGAAGTAAGAGAGCACTCCAGTTCCGTAACGGCCGCACAGTCTCTTCATGGGTGAATTCCACAACTGGAGGGAGCTGAGGACAGGGAGGCAGCTAAACAGGCAGTGGCGCCAGGTCTGAGAGGAGAAAAACATGAACAAGCGACACGCACACAAAACATGTGGTATACCTTATGTTGTGTACTGCTTGTGCTCACCCTCGAAATGCACACACTTAGATGGCGGTAACATGGAATATTCCTGCTGATGAGTGAACTTTCAGCCACAGTAGTGAAAGCAAGTCGCCTAATGAAAGACAGGGGAAGCAGTTAATCCAAAATGTGGTGAGAGCACATTCAAAAAGGCAACCAGATGTTTGGAGTTACTAATCATGTTTGCCATTTAAGTCGTATCATTCCTGTAGTTATTTTTTTGCATCCGGTATCTTATGTACCTGATTTCCATCTTATCTGCCAGGCTTAGCGGCATGGCTCGCAGTTTGCACATGCCATCACTCACTGAGAAGCCTTGGAGGTTGGCTACCAACTGCTCCTTATTGTCCTCAATGAACCAAAAGTTAGAACCAGTCAGATCATCTACTGCATCTGTGATTGTTGGTGACATAGAAAGAGATTCATTGTAATGAAAGGTTTAAAATGAAGAAAAAAAGCACTCACAGTTGCACTTGGGATCTTTTGTTCACCTTCAGTGCTGATCTCCTCCTGGATGAAGTCTTCCTGAACTGGTCTTGAGGTGTGATGATGTGATGCTGGCTGGGGTCTGCATAGCTGAGATGAGCCTCTGTCTTGTCGGGAAGTGACTGCTGCACTTTTTAGCCCTGTGCAGACAAGGACATTTTTTTAAAACATAAAGTTGATAGTTTACATTTGGAAATGTACACTGTCAAACACTTAGACAGTAGTCAAGGATTCAATCTCACCAGCAGTGCGACTTGGCATCGAGGAGAGCACCTTTACTGTAGCAGCTGACCAGTGGTGTCTCTGGAGAGAGCTGATCTGCTCCCTATCGAGGGTCTCGTCTCTCATACGTCGTCTCCTAGGTGACTGGCTGTCTGAGAGGAATTTAATTTTGGTAAGTTAGAAAACACCAAAAATGATAATGCCCCAAAAAGCCACAGCATTAAAACCACCTGCCTAATATCATGTAGGTCTGCCTTGTGCTGCCAAAACAGCTCTGACCCGTTGAGACCTGGACTCCACAAGGCCTCTGAAGGTGTCCTGTGGTCTTGGGCCTCAAAGCCTTATCAGCAGATCTAAGTTGGGGCCACCGTGGGTCTTACTCAATGCTCAATCAGACTAAGATCTGGGAAAACTGGAGGCCGAGTCAATAGCTTGAACTCGTTTTCATGCACCTGAAACCATTTCTGAACAGCTTTTGAAGTGTGACAGGGCACATTGTTCTGCTGAAAGAATCTACTGCCATTAAGGAATATCATTGTCATGAAGGGGTACATGTGGTTTGCAACAGTGTTTAACAGCAGTTTAAGTGAGTAATGCAAAAGTAGGTGTGATACTCCGGTCCAGTTCACATGCCCATTGTAGGTGCTTTTGGTAGTGGATAGAGGTCAGTGTGGCCACTTCTGCGTGATCAATCTACACAGGTCAGCCTTTGCTCAACATGCACATTAATGATCTTTGGGCACCCACAACCCAGTTCACCAGTTTTTCCTTCCTTGGACTGCATTTGCCAGGTACTAACCACTGCATGCCAGGAACACTCTATAACACCTAATGTTTTGGAGATGCTCTGGCCCAGTAATGTAGCCATCACAACTTGGGAAACTTCAAGTGTTAACTGTTTATTTGCTGTCTAATATATCCCACCTATTGACTAGTGCCACTTAAATAAGATAACCAGTGTTGTTCACTTCACATGTGGCTGATTGGTCAAATTGTCTTCCATGTCATTGGCTTATGACAATCCAGTATATATTAGTTATATTACCTACACATCACAATCCAACATATTCACATTTGAGGGAAGTCTAGCAGTCCTTGTAAATTATTTGCACTACATTTTCAGATTTTCCCCATCTATAGATATTAAAAATTGGAATTAAATTTCCCTTTTCAATAAATAACAGAAACTGAATATTTGTACCTGTGCAATCTGTAAACACTTCCATTTCTATTTCAGGACACCTCTGGGCTGCAGGCTCTCTGATGAGCTGGAGCGAAGAGTTCTGACCTTCTCCCAGGTTCCTGCGAAGGATTAAAGACAATATTGACTCAATGTCCGAGTTCCTTTGGCCCGAGCATCTTCAACACTGCCTTTTTTTTTTTTTTTTTTTTTATTGAATGGCTCCACTTTTCCACAACAACTCCAAAGCTCCAAATGATTTGCTTTGCAGTTTGAAATACTGAGGAGTAAATGGCCTCATAAACAATATGAAGTGCATGCAAATATGCTTCAATATAGAATCACTGAAAGTTGCAACTGTAAAAGCACAGACAACTCCCACACTATTGTCTGTTTCAAGACGGACTATTCAGTGTTAAATGTCAAAGAAAATGTGTGTGAATTATAGCTAGAATAGAAAATAAGAATATGCATAACACAATTTGGTCAAAGAACCTTGATCTACCAATGCTGACTTCTTGTGTTTAAGCGCCTCTAAAGACACAATCATATTATTTTGGCAACTAACGGAGAGAAAAAAAATAGAACTTACTCATAGTCAGAATCCATTTCACAAATATTGATGCTGAAGCTCACACTGTGGGCCATAGTTCCTGATGTTAACCCTTCACTGTAAGTAAACATCCCCCACTGGGTTGCTCTTCATCGAACACAGCAGAACAGAGGGCAGTGGCTGATCTCTGTACATAAAATGGCTGTCAAAGCTTACCGATAATTATCTGCCCATACTGTCACAGTCACTGCTCAAAGACAAAGTGTTGCTGGACTTGGTGTGTGCTTCTCTCACAGAGCACATCCTCCTCTCAGTCTTTATCACACCACAGCTGGGGCATCAACAACTTCCTTACTGATGAACTATGAGCTAAAATAAGAATACACAAGTACACATAAATGAAAGGCAAAGAGGAGGCCAGTAGCAGTCTGCTCTACACTAACTGTCAAAACACGTCATACTCCTTGTCAGTTTCCCCTTTAATTTTAACAACAGCTGTGCCTGATTTGCAATTATTGCAAAGCTGCAGGCCTCAGATGCCGTGTTGGCATCTCTGGTATACTTTGTGTAGCAACAGTTAAAAAAATAGCTATTGTACTAACCATTTTACAAAAAGTATAAATATCTATAATATCAAATGTTATTCTGCAATATTTCACTGGGGTTATTGTGTCTGAACCTGTGGGCGTTTAGAATCAAGAGTATACACTGCACTCTAGTGGTCATAAGGAAGAACTGCACCTGTAAGCAGTCAAATCATTAGCTCCACAGCACATTTAAAGCAACAAGTGTATTTTGTAATATAATAATAATAATAATAACAATATAAAATACAGCATTACCTGACTATAACAAATGTAAGAGCTCAGACCCTGCAGTAAAACTAGTTATCAAGTTTAACTTGACTAACTTAGAACTTAGCTTGAGACCATATAAAATATACATGAAAACCCAATGAATCCAAAGATTCCTGATAAAAAAGCCTCATTTTTATTTTTTTTTGTGCATTATGTTTTGTTTTTTTTGTTTGTTTTTTTACTTTAGAAAAACCATAATAATAACATTCTGAAAAACAAAGTGCTTTGGCTGACTAAGTCAAAGCAGGATATGCCAAATGCCAAAAAAGTATGGTGAAATTACAGAACAACAGAAGCAAATTACAAATGTAAAGTACAAGTGGCCTGGGTCGCATTTGAAAAAATTGGATCTGTGTCGTTCAGACTGTCATGAAAAGATCAGATACAGATCGCATAGGGGCAAAAAAATCGGATTTGGGTCATTTTAGCCTGCAATATGAACGTAGCCTAAATGACAATGGGGGTGCTGGAGCCTATCTCAGCTGACTCGGGCAAAGGCAGGGGACACCCTGGACAGGTCCCAAGTCTGTCGCAGGGCTACAGACAAACAATCATGCTCACATTCACACCTACGGACAATTTAGAGTAATCAGTTAACCTCAGCATATTTTTGGACTGTGGGAGGAAGCCGGAGTGCCCAGAGAAAACCCACGTATGCACAGGGAGAACATGCAAACTCCATGCAGAAAGATCCCAGGCCCAGGCCTGGATTTGAACTGGGGATCTTCTTGCTGCAAGGTGAAAGTGCTCACCACTATCTCCACTGTGCAGCCCTGTCACAATAACAGCAACAGTAATTTGAGTTGTGTGAAATGATTTAACGAGGACATTTTCCACTTTTCAGCACAAATATACATTCAAAAACATTGCAGAGAGTACTTTGTACACAGTTTGTGTGACAAAATGGCAATTTGCTGTACACTTTCAAATCTGTTATGCTACCAAATGAAATGTCTATAGTAATAAAATTTTACTGCAATGGAAACAGACAGTGGATAGCTTAAATTAATAGCACTTACCAAGAACGAATTTACATTTTGTTCTTTTTCAAAATTAAAGATGTTAAGAGGAGCTAAAGTTTGTTGCTTACAGCTGTTTAGGACAATCCTCTGAGGATATTAGATACGTACGTACCGTATCAGACAGCAGTAAGATCCATATAGCGATCTCTATGGATCTGTGCCTAACTGAGCAACAGCTAAGTTAGGCACAGAGCAACAGTCAGTAGTAACTACAATAATCCATCATAATTACAACATCTAGCTGCAGTTCACATTGCATATTTTTTCTCCTTGGACAGTCAGGTTATCAGCTGCAGGTAAATATTTTGTTGTATGGTGGCCTTCCTCAGGTTGATTCCTGAGCTTTCAGCTTCACTGTTGAAGAAAACAGAAATAATCAGGGCTGGTAGTTATTTGGACACTTTGACAAGCTGTTATCACTTAAGATTCTGTCTGCTATTGCATTATTATGCGTGACAAATATTGTGTGCACACCGCAGCTTACTGTCTTTGATGTCAACACTGAGGAGGTTTTGTTTAAATCTCTTTTAATTCTCCTTTATCTGCTGGTTTGGGCCACTTTCCTGAAAATGTGGAGCTGTGCAAGGACTGTGCAAGGTTAGTCTCTTTACTATGCAGACACTAACCTTAAAAATAGGCCCATTCAGTCCTGGCTGACAACAGTACATCCCTTGTACACATGTTGCTCTCATCTGGTCGCACATACAGTCTATCTAGACCAACAGATTGAAAAGCTAATTTGTGTCTGCTACAGTTGTCATTTTAAACTGTATGAGTTCATTTTATTTTTGAATTATTTTGTCTATTGTATAGTTTAGAATGTGGTGTGGACTGCACAGTGACTTGGTGGTTAGCACTGTTGCCTTGCAGCTAGAAGATCTCCGGTTCGAGTCCCAGCCTAGGTTTTCCAGCGTCCTTCCACAGTCCATGCTCTGGTTAATTTGTGATTCTAAATTGTCCACTGTGAGTGTGCTTGTTTGTCTCTATATGTAGCCCTGTGACAGACTGGTGACGTGTCCAGAGTGTCCACTGCCTTCACCCTAACTCAGCTAGGATAGACTTCAGCCCCCTTGCGACCCTAATGAAGATGAAGTGGTGTATACCGTAGTAGAATAATAGATGGTTAGAGGATGTGTTGTGAAAATGCAGCGTAGTTTGTTATTCTTAGTGCTGCCTGACAGACTGGCTCTAAGAAATAAACAAAACAAGGACAAGACAAAGACAAAGAGGAGCTGAGGAGGGTGCAGAAGGAGATAAAGAAGAAGATCAAGGCGGACAAGGCCAGCTACAAGACCAAGATGGAATCTCACCTGAAGGACAATAACACAAGGGAGGTCTGGAAAGCCCTGAGATCCATCTCTGGCTACAGCGGAGGCCATGAGAGGGGAGCTGCAGCAGGGGACCGGGAGGGGGCCAATGAGCTGAATCTGTTTTTTAACAGGTTTGACTCTGCTCCCACTCCTCCCCCATCTCATCAAAGCACTGACCAGCCAGCTCCTTCTTCACACCTCAGCTCTATACCACCAACAGCACCTCTCCTCCTCCCCCCACCACCTCTGGACTCCACATACAGCCCCACCACCTCTCCCTGTCTCACCCACCACCACCACCCCCTCTCCTGTCATCCTCATCCACCCCCAGCCTCTCCATAACAGCTGATCAGGTGAGAAGTGAGTTTAAAAAGATCAAGACCAGGAAAGCCGCAGGTCCTGATGGAATCAGCTCCAGACTCCTCAGAGACAGGGGTGAAAGTAGTTTTAAATTCTTGCCGGAACTATTAGTAATATTCCGGCTTGCTTTCACCCCATTCTGTCGACGCTAACCATTGTAAATCCTGTTGAAAGTTTTTCAGCCAATCACAAGAACGTGTGGAATTTCACGTGTAATTTATTGCTCGTCCCAGTGCAATAAATCAAGCGCACCTATTTGCTATTGGCTGCTACTGGCCATAACAATCGCTGTGTTACGGAAGTAGACACGCATGCGCACTCACGTACAGCTGAGTGAACTCCGGTCGATATCTATGGATAGCAGGCAGGCCGGGCGGCGTACCGGCGTACCTTTAGATACCGGTGGAAGAGCGGCGTACCGCCAGCAGATCTTTTGCCGGTACGCAGTTCTGGACCGTTCCGGCTTACTTTCACCCCTGCTCAGAGACTGTGACCAGCTCTGTCAGGTGCTGCTCCGCATCTTCAAACTGAGCCTGAGTCTGGAGAGGGTTCCTGTGCTGTGGAAGACTTCCTGCCTGGTTCCTGTCTCAAAGACCAGGAACCCCAGGAAGCCAAACCACTTCAGACCTGTGGCCCTCACTTCTCATCTGAGGAAGACGATGGAGAGGATCATTCTCAGGAATGTTCGCCGCCTGGTGAGCCCTAACCTGGACCCACTGCAGTTCGCTTACCAACCGAATATTGGAGTGGATGGTGCAGTGGTCTACCTGCTGCACAGATCGCTGACTCACTTGGAGGACACCGGCAGTACTGTGAGGGTCATGTTCTTTGACTTCTCCGGTGCTTTTAACACAATCCAGCCTTCTCTGCTCAGGGTGAAGCTTGAGGGAGCGGGAGTAGACTGTCACCTGGCTGCTTGGATCATCGACTACCTCACCAACAGACCACAATACGTGAGGCTTCAGGACTGTGTTTCTGATGTAGTAGTGAGCAGCATGGGGGCCCCACAGGGGACAGTGCTCTCTCCCTTTCTCTTTATCCTGTACACATTGGACTTCCACTATAACTTTGGGAGCTGTCACCTCCAGAAATTCTCTGATGATACAGCCATTGTTGGGTGTGTGTCTAATGGGAACGAGCTGGAGTACGAACAGTCATCTCTGACTTTGTCGACTGGTGTGAGCGAAACCATCAACGCCAGTAAGACGAAAGAGATAACCATCGACTTCCGCAGGAGGAGGGCACCTCAGACTGCACCGGTGAGCATCCAGGGTATGGACATTGAGATAGTGGACTCATACAAATACCTGGGTGTTCACCTCAACAACAAACTGGACTGGTCACACAACACAGAGGTCCTGTACAAGAAGGGCCAATGTCGTCTCCACCTGCTGAGGAGACTGAGGTCCTTTCGAGTGTGCAGGACTCTGCTCCGGACATATTATGACTCCGTGGTAGCGTCTGCTGTTTTCTATGCAGTGGTCTGCTGGGGAGCTCTGAAAGGGACAGAAAGAGACTTAACAGACTGGTCAGGAGGGCCAGTTCCCTGGACTCCATAGAGGAGGTGGGTGAGAGGAGGATGTTGGCAAAGCTCACATCCATCAGGGACAACCCCTCTCACTCACTGCATGACACTGTGGAGTATCAAAGTAGCTATTTCAGCAGTAGACTGAGACACCTAACCTACAAGACGGAACGCTATCGCAAGTCATTCATTCCATCTGCTATAAGACTTTATAACATCAGCATCACTGGCTGATGTTAACACAAAACTGGACTCTGTCACATCATGTTTTACCACATAATCTGCAGAGTTCTCTCACACTTCACATCATTCCATAATCCACTTTTCCCATCCTACACTCCTGAACATATTGTGATTGTTATTATGATTATCATTATATTGTTGTTTATTGTTGCTCTACTGTATGATGTATGCTGCTGTAACATGGGAAATTTCCTCGGACACGGGGAGTAATAAAGGATTATCTGAAAAAAACTGAATACCATCACTTTAACGGATTAATGAAGCCAGCAAAACAACATACAGCCTGTTTAAATACTTCCGTTGTGACTATTTTGTTTGTCGTGGTATCTCCGCCGTTTCCGAGGAGTCTTTGAACGCATCAACTCAGGGGCGGTCTTGGAAAAGTTTTCAGGAAGCTGCTCTTCAAAGCGAAACTTCCCCAACTGTGTCAGGAATAGTTTTTCGCTCGTCTTTAAACTGTCTGACACACATTTTTGAGGAGAAAATGCAGAGCAGTGCTTACGGGGCCTCTTTGGCTGGCGGAGCCTTTGATTTAGAGAGCTTTGTAAAACAGCCTCAGACTATTTTGCGCTGCCTGAGTTGGGTGAGTGACTCCACGGAAACGTTAGCATCAGTTAGCCAACTGTCACATCACAGAGTTTCTGTTAACAGATGTGCGCTGTCAGGGGGCACAGAAACATGTTAATGGCATGGCATGTTAGCTTCATGTGCTGCAAACATGGGACACAAACTGGGTGTTATGTTGAAACTTTAAATTAACCTCAAATAAAGTGTACATGCACTATTTATGTAGCAGTAGTTGATGTTAGCTAATGGTTGCTAGCGCGTCCATTGCTATGTCACCGCAATATGCAACCTGATGATGTACAGTTTTTGTAGTTTTAATGTTATATTTGAATGTTCTTAAGGTCTACAAACGGTACAAACGACGATTAAAATCGCTAAAACAAACAGAAGTTTGCACTTCTTTTCCTGAAGTGTTTGTATTGCTTGTACGTAGGTATCAGGAATTGAAACTTTCCCAGCGTCATCTGTTGAGCTGTACTTGTCTATCAAACTGGTTGTAAATGCGCAGGTTAAATTAGTAGGAAGAAAGCTTAATCATGCGAAACTTTGCGTCATATGCTCAAAAAACACTTACACGGTGCTTTACAATCTGTCCACACAACTTTAGACAAAACAAACAAGTCGCGAAGTTGAAATAGTTTATGAAGTTGCCATTTTACTAAGTGTTCAATCGTCTGCTTCCTTTCTCGATTCAGGTGAGAATTTTTTTTTTGACTCAGTCAGTCTTGACAGCACTGACACTTTCACTTAAGGTCTGTGAACAGCAACAAAAACACAAAGGACAATGTGAGGAGGAACAAAAAGTTAGAAATTCAATCAGCGAGATTTTGAAATCGAATCAAAATGCAGTCTTTTTTACTGAGACATCAGCATTTGTGAAATGGAGATGTAGCTCTACAACTATATGTAAACTACGACATGTCAAACACAGTGATATGGTTCATCACAAGTTCTGAGAGGCCATGATGCTGCCTTCAGTAACTTTATATACAATGTTTGAATAGTCTAAAAAATACAGTACAAAAAAATTAAAAAGCAAGTCTTCATATTTTGAGAAGCTGGCATAAATTTCACTGATGTGTTTTGGTAAATAGACAATTATTTGATAACCAAACTGCATTTTCTCTCAGGCATTCAGCTATTTGTTTAAGCTCTACTCTAGTATGAAAAGTGGATCAGGGAGGAGGATGTAGCTCTCTTCTGTGCAGTTTTTATAAAAAGATTAGGAATTGAAACTTCCCCAGCATCATCTGCTCAGCTGTACGTGTCTAAACTGGCTTGACATTTGTCATTCACTTTTTTTTTTTTATTCATGGTGAAAGCTTTCTTTTAATGTGAGTCATGTGACAGACAGGAATCATGCAGCCCTCCAGCTACTTGACTTAAACCATGAAGTATCCACCACATCCCTCTGACATTAACTCTGTGTGTCCCTTCCTTGCAGTTATTTTCCATTGTGGTGTTCGCAACCATCACATCAGAAGGCTACATTAACTTAGCAACAAAAGCAGAGGCTAAATGCATGTTCAACGAGAATGACAGCGCGTGCAGCTACGCGGTGGGAATTGGAGTCCTGGCTTTCCTGGCTTGTGTTGTTTTCCTCATTCTGGATGCCTACTTTCCACGGATCAGCAATGCCAACGAGAGAAAATTCATTGTTATAGGAGATTTGGTCTTCTCAGGTGAGAGTCATTCATTTCATTGTAGAAACTGTGCCTCAAACCAAGACCTCCCTAATGTTACTGCTGTTGTATTATTGATCTTAACCCTGAATATTTATTTATTTTTATTTTCAACATGTGACAGCGGCTTGGACCTTCCTGTGGTTCGTCTGCTTCTGTGTCCTGGCCAACCAGTGGTCCAAAACTACATCCACTTCTGTCTTTGCTGATGCTGCCCGGGCTGTCATAGCTTTCTCCTTCTTCTCGATCATTTCCTGGGTGAGCCTCTCATCACATCCATTTGTTGAACAAAATCACATGTTAACGTGCATCTCAGCTGGTTTAAATCTGTGAAAAAACAACCAAAAAAAAAACCACTTCCTCATTCAAACTTCTCCCAACAGGCTCTTTTGTCCTACTTTGCGATTGGAAGGTATCGCCAAGGCGTGAGCGACTTTGACCAGGAGTACAGAGACCCAGCCAACGACCAAAACACGCCATACCCAGCTGGCCCGTACACCAGCAGTGGCCCTACAGGCTACCAGCAGTCACCTTTCTCCCACAGCCAGGAGCAACCAGGAGAATACCAGCCTCCAGCTTATTGAAGGACTGATATTCAAACGTATCAATCCAGTGAGGGAAGTTTGCTTTTTAAATAAAGACATGTGCCAGTGGTTTCATTTTCAACTCAAACTGTTCTCTGCACTCCCATTCACTTCCTGCAGAACGTGTTTGCATATTTTTGGGTGCACTGCTATGTTTTTGGTTTGCTGCATCACTGCAAGTTGTTTGGTGGATGTTGGCTGTGTTGTTCTACACAGCAGGTGAAATCTGAAAATACTGCTGATTTTGGGTCAGAGGGTGAATATCTTAGTAAAGACTGGATAACCAGCCATTGTTGCCTTTGTACCAAAACATCTCTAGTTGTTCCAGTGTCCCCACCCCTTTTTTTTTTCTAATTTTGAGTGCAGTTTGAGAGCTCATAATGTCAAAGCACTAATTAGCAAACAGGTTATAATTAGTCTGTCCTGTACAAATCTGTTTTTGTTTAAAATATGGACACTTTTCAATGAATATGTTGCTGTTTAGTACATTCAAGTGTCTTTTCATTGTTCTCAAATGCATACATATTAGGTCAGCAGCTAGTTTGTTAACACAGTTCAGAACATGTTGTTTGACTACAGAACAAACCAATTTTATTTCATCAGTTGGTGCATTGAAAACTTTCCCTCTATAACTACTGTAATGCCATTTTAAAATTTCTTTTTAAATCAACCACTGAGAAAATGACTTTTGTGCACTGAAAAATACAGATCATTACTTGTTGGCAGTTGTATGTCTTAAATCCACTGGTTTATACAGGTATTTTGTTCTGAGGTAGCTAAACCATTCAATCGCTTTTTTTGACTTCAGCTATATTTTTTCAATTATCTACTCAAGCAAAAGTTTCAGCCATAATTTTAGGAATTCTGTGACATTGAAAGTTGACGGTATATTTATTATCTTCCACAATCCTGTTAAATCCAGGTACATGACAATCAAACCATTTTTTCTGTCACTTTTTCCTCTTGCTTCTTGTTCTTGCACTGCTGTTGTACGTTTTCACTTTTTTTTTTTTTTCCAACGGCTTTACAATAATTCTCCATTAAAGTGCCTTATACAGTTTCCTGTATCGGTTTGCCAAATAAAGACTTCTGGTTTTGAAACTATGACTCAGCCCATAATTTATATCCTCCTTTGAAGAAAATGCCGGCAGTTCTCATGTGTACTCCTTTGTTAAATATTTGAATAGTGATACTTGCATTGTGAACGTGGAGGAACTTGTGAACTGTTTTTCATGCCCTATATCTCAGTTAATAAGTGTGATTCTGAAATAGAGTTGGTTAATTTTTGCAGTTTTTGTGACTTTTTGAAAACCATGTTAATTGAGAACTTAATCAAATATCAGGGAATCATTTCCATCATTGGCAGATGCAATTTGTTGTAATGTTCACAAAGCCTTGCAAAATTCTGCAAACAGCAATTCATGGTACAATCTATAAATGTAATCTCTCTCTCAAATGTTTTGTACACATGCAGCCCCACTTACCCCTACTAGGACTATAAATTCACTGTGGTAGTCCTGGCAAGATTCACCAAAAGCATGCTGGTCCCAGTCAAAGCCAAACAAATTTATCTTGGTGTCATGTGATCAAAGAATGCCTTCCCAATATTCATCAGACTTATTTTCATGTTCTTCAGCAAATTTCAATCTTGCAGTGTTGCTCCACACAGCAAAGATTGGTCCAATAAAGTTGATATTGTACAATCTGAGTTGTCACAGACACTCAGATTTCTGTGAGGCAATTCTTTTCCATATGGAGCCATGGTGCAGACAAGCAGAAAGACTCATGCCATAAGTCCACAGTTGAGACAGTTCTAGTGGTCTTGGGTAATTTCCAAACCATGTCCATGCTACTAAACTAATAGAAAATTAGTGGTGTGCTCAATTTTATTTAAATGATCATCGCTTTTCTGCCTTGTGTGCTACTGCTCACAGGTATATTCACTTTTGTTGCATTTAATTTCAACTGTGGGATCTGTATTTTCAATATAGTCTTTCGAAAGTACCTGTTTTCCATTGCTCATGAGATACAATACAATAGTAAACTGTATGTATTAATATCTGTCTAAATGGTTGGTAGCTTATTCAGCTTTGCTGTGCACTTCAAATGCAAATAACTGGCTCGAAATTTTCATATTCATTTTTAAAAACCATTTTTTTTGTCCAAAAACATCCATTTTATATTTGAATCAATGCAATGATATCTGTTGTTCATTCAATTTACAGAAACAGATTAATTTTCGTTCATTTAAAAAAGTAAGCGGAGTTTCATGTTGCACTCGGTTCTTTTCCGATTGTCCTATGTCCCACTGTACCTGAAGGTAGCGTTTGGCAATCCCTCTCTCATCCACTGCGCTATGCTGTCGTCATCAGCACACATAGGAAGTAATGATCGGCTGTGTGGACAACGCAAAAGGAGCAAAAGGAGCCGAGGAAGGAAGCGACACAGTAATAATGACATCTGAGCCCCTACCGCCAGCGGACTGAGAGCAGAACATCCCACATCTGAGGTGAGTACGAAGCCAAGTGGATCCGAAACATTCAGTTGCGCTTCTGAGCGCAGCCATTAGTGATGGCATCCGTGGTTAACCTCTGCGCTCCTGGCTGGCCAGGGGCTAAACGCTCACATGCAGACGAGGGGTGTTTGTGAGGACACAGAGACCTTTAATCGCTGCATTCCTCAACAAAATAAACTGTTCTGGCAAACAGTTAACAAAATAGGTGTTCGCTTTGCTGCTGGAGCTCAGAGGTTGCATGACTTAGCACTTAAGGGCCTCCAGATAACAAAATGGGAATGTCCCGGGTCAACCTGGAGCTTCTGAGATATTCCCACTGATCTGCAGCTTCCTACATGATCAGATTATGACACAGACTCTTTTCACTGAAAGAAGTCACACGAAACTGGTCCACAGTGTAATGCACATCTGCTGAGAGGGTCTTTGACATGCAGGAGATTTAGAATCCGCCTTAAAACACTTAGTGAACTATTTATGGGCCTCACACACTCTTCTGTGTCCTTTATGTGTTTCCTTTAAACGCCACCTCCCCAGATGTTATCCTTTATAGGGCCACAGTAGCTCAGAGAAGGGAACAACAACTTTAGGTCTGTTTGGGGCTAATCAAGCAGCTCATGCAGACTTCATGCAGAATTGCACAACGATTGTCAGGGAGGTAAATGACGTCTTTTCTACGTTGTACTTTGTCATCTCACTGAGCAACGTCACTCTGTTAAACACTTATAACCACTGTTTTTGAATGTCATTGCGTTTTTACTCACACATTTTGGAAATATGAAATGTGGGAACATATTTAATGCACCAAGTAATTCATTGATCAAGAAAGCCAGTGCAAATCAATTCGTAATGATTACCTTCTGCTACCTATGCCGTCAAGGTGAGCAAAGACATTTAGAGCTTTCCTCATGCTGCAGGACTGTGAACTCTGACCTTAGATCTAAATCCATATCACAGCACCTCACTCTTAAGCAACAGCTCAGTCTAAATATTATACAATATATAGGAGTACACACACACACACACACACACACACACACACACACACACACACACACACACACACTTTTTAGGCATAACACAATGTTCACACACCCTCACATACCTGCATGACTGCTACATTTGCACATGTAATGTCCACTGAACTTTATGCACACATTCTCTTTACTCCTCATTATTCATGACTGTCTGTTTTTTAAGCACTGCTTTTTCTCCTGTCTTGTTATTCCTATTGTGCAGTTTTGTGGAACAGTCTTTTTGTATTGCTGCCAGGTTGAGTTTACTTTTGGATGACATTAATGGATCATTCCATGTCAACTCATCAAAGTTTTACAACACTTTTAGCTAGACCATCTCTGATTTCCCTGAAATAATCATTGAATAATATGTGGCTATTTTTCAAAAAGATTTTTCTGAAATTTTAGCCTGATTTATCGACTTCTTTTAAAGTTTTTTTTTAAAATTGCTCGTCAGCCCACGTCATCACATTCTTGTGATTTGGTATTTCATATTTAATGTTTTTAAGAATGTCAACTCACTTTTAATCAGCGGTTATTTGAGCTACTTGTGCAATATTGCACTTTCTGAATGACTGCAGTGATGAGAAATAACTGTGAAAATTCTGTTTTTTATCTTTAATTGTTCCTGAGATGATTTTGTTCAAAAATAGCCTTGATTTTCAATGGAATTAAAAAAATTCTACATCTTCACAGACACCTTAAAAAATAATTCATGCAAGTTTCAAGCAAATCAGAGATGCTCAATTAAAATGCACCTGATGATCTGAGATGGAATATTCCTGTTGGAATCAATGTTGATAAAGCTGAGAACATTTTAATTATGATATAATCAGGCCCGACTTTGAGTTTTTGGCTTATCCAGGGAATTGAACACAAACCAAATCCAAGATGCAAGATCCCTGGAAGTGAAATACTGCTGTAAAGCACTTAGAGATGTTTAAACTACCTGGAGGAAAATGCGTATGTTGCCCTCATTGTGTGACAGTTGTACTTTTGATATTTCGTTTGCTAATCAGATTTTTGAAATTTGCTACACAGTTGAACTGAAGCTTGACTTTTTTAAGAGTAGCGTAAATTTACCAGAATTGCTAACTAATGGCAGATTTCTAATAATTCATTGTTCAATACTTATGTTGCCCCTTAACCCACACTTGGCTCCCCGTAGTAAGACATGAGCTCAGCTGAAAACGGGAAATCTGTGAAATGTTTTGTCGAAGGGGAATCTACAAATAATGACAGTATGAAATTTTTTCCTTGCAGTTCTGTTTTTCTGTATATACAAACCACCATACAGCTTGCATAAAATATGGGTGCTATTGAACTATAATTCATGCATAAGGGGGATTCAGCACTAATAAAGATACCGGCATGCGTGTTGCTCTTGCTGTCGTCATCAATGTGTGGCAAAAGTTCAGAAAAGGGCAGGCAGTGGCAGCTTCTTTTCATTCCTTTTCTTATTCCTGTTATTCATATTATTATTAATAGGAATACTGATGAAGTAAAGCTAATTAGATGCTTTAGAAATCTGACAAGATAAAAAGTGAGCTTCATTTTTCATTTTGCAGCCTTATGAAACCTTTAACAACCAGTATGAGAAGCTCAGAAGTTGCTTGCAGATTCACTTCTCATGCTCTTAACATTCTCAACTAAAGAAAAGAAGACTAGTTGCAAGTCATTTCCTGCAAAGGATTAAGAAAATATTCTATTCTATTCTTGAAGGAGTTAATGCTCCCACAAGTCAAAGTAACATAGGGTGCTTGTAGTTTTCTGCTTTACTGTGTAGCTACTTTCTATCAGACTGACCCCTGACCTTAGTCAGCTCACTGCACTGATTGCATCACAGGAATGCCTCTGTTACGTATTACGTATCTTATTCTAATATCTATTCAGCTTGCATACATTGTGGCTTTCACCTTTATTGCTGGTAGAGTTATTGTGCACGTAGTAAATGGTTTCCATGCTGCTGGTACCTGGCCTTTTATGGATTAGCAAATGATACCTTAATGAACTGCAGGGTTTGGCCCTTTGGACTGAATCGTAATCCTCCAACTGTAGGTAAAGTTCACAAGCTTCGTAACAAACCCGAGTTACCGTTGCACTGCAAACACAGTAATCGGTGAGCAGAAAGAGAGTTTGGCACTCAGAACTGATTGTGGAGGTGTAGTGAGGTGAATGAAATGGCGCAGGGTCGGCAATCTGCTAGGAAGAGACAGAGGGGTAAGCCCGATCAGTTCTTCTTTTTTTTTGAGTTAAATAAAACGATGTGAGGAAAAATGTTAATCAGTTTCATATAAAATATATGATTCATTACAAGTAAATCAGAGAGGAGTTACTGGCTTCAGAGAGCAAGCCCTAGTATTGCTGCCATAAATGGATTGCTGTTTGGCTCGGAGCCCTCGTATGAAAGAACCTTTCAGCTCGTGCTCTCCTTTTACAAAAATGCCCTCATATTTAGGTGGCAGAGTGTGAAGCCTTTGCAGCCAGTGTCTGCTGGAATTTGGTTGAGGGAAGATTGCACACACGTTTTACGATACAGAACGTGACGGTGACCCTTTCACAACAGACCTCTCCTCTGCAGTGTTTGGCTTTTGTTGTGAATGTTTATTCAGCTGAAAGGTTCCATTTGTTTATTGGCCGTTTTAAGTAAGTAATAGAATGTTTCAATCCTTTCTGTGTACAGTTATATTCAGTAATACATGACATGAGCTTCTGAACTGCAATAGCAATGTATTTAATTAAATAAACTGCAGTTAATTATTAATAATTATTCCAAATTGATCCTCATAATTTTCTTATGTAATAAACATAAGGCAATACTGAAAAAATGTCCCAAAGTGGCATCTTCTTGTGTCTGGCTTTGTCAAATATGTTCAATGTACTGTAATGCGAAGAAAACAAAATTTATGGGCGAAACTGTAGAGCAATGAAATAAGTAGCTGCAACCCTACTTCAGCTGTGTGGCTTTGAACAAAACCCAAGTTATCCAGTTATTAAATCTATATAACCAAGAGATGCAGCAAATCTCCATATTGGAGAAACTGGATTTATTTATTTATTTATTTTGCTTAACGAGTTGATTCTCAACATTTTTGAGATTTAATTTGCTTTTAATGCACTTATCAGATCAGAGTTACTGTTTAACGCATCTCGGTTGCTCCTGGTACAATGGTAAGTGCCACGGCCTCTGACTGGTTGTGTATTTCCTGATTTACCTGTTCATAGCTTCCGTCCCTTTATTGTCCCTGAATGGCTCCTCCCTGCCTCCACGTTGACAAGACACATTGATAGCCACTTGATATACAGGCTTCTTCCTGATTCTGGTCATGTAATGTCTAACCTGCACACTACATTGTGCCAACTCCTAGTTAAATTACAATACAACCTTGATACTATCTGCCATCAGGACTAAGGCATTTCCTTTGAGAGAAGAGAATCTACTTATGGAGAGTATGTAAGTAGTTTTCACACTGGTGTTGGCAAGCTGTAGATGAGTTCATAGAAATGTTTTGAAGGAACCTGTTTGCTGTTGTAATTGTGGAGAATAATTTTGTGAAAGATAACCCATGTTTCTGCCTCATGCTTATATTCAGTTCTCATTTAAGAAAAATTTGTTACAGGAATTAGGAACACTTCCAACAAACCCTTTGGTTTATTGTTATTTATTCACAAGGCAAAAAGGATGTAACAACTATTCCCTTCTTAGTATGTATGCACAGCTTCATGTCTGCAGCTCAACTTACTGTTCAGGAATTTTTTTTTATCTTTTATCACTTGCATGGTGACACCGGACAACAAAATGTACCTACCTGTAGACCAGTGTTGGGGTTGTTATAATATGTGACCATCTGTCTCTGTTATTCCATAGGTGACTCCCGGCCTCCGTCCTCCATGCCTGCTGCGCCAGGCTCCTCTCAACTGGGACAGAATGAGTCTATGAGCCCACTTCGCATCTCTGTAGGAGGCCTCCCCATGTTGGCTTCCATGGCCAACACCACTGACCCTCGTTTCCGCCTGAAGTGGAGGCCCATTGTGGTGGTGGCCATCTCCTTGACCATAATCCTGCTGCTTGTCATGCACTTGGGTTCAGGGCTGCGCTACCACACTTACAGCTCACATAGCTGGAGACCCAGCCATGGTGACGCCCAGCGGACAGACTCCCAATACAATGACACCTACCCTCTCAGTCCGCCTGAGCGCACGGCACAGGGCACGCGCTACCGCATTGCGGTCATTGCCGACCTGGACACGAGCTCTCGTAGTGACAAGAAGCTGACATGGTTCAGCTACATGCGGCGGGGATACCTGCTGGTGTCACAGAGTGGTGACAAGGTGGCTGTTGAATGGGACATGGACAGAGTGGTGCTGGAAAGCCACTTGTCAGAGAAAGGCAGGGGTATGGAGCTGTCTGAGTTGGTGGTGTTCAACGGCAAGCTGTACAGCGTCGACGACAGAACTGGTATAGTCTATCATATCGACAAAGACAAGGCTGTACCCTGGGTTATCTTGACGGATGGTGATGGTAGTGTTGCCAAAGGTTAGTGTTGCCCTGGTGTCAGTAATTTAGTTATTTTACATTGTTATATTTGCACCTTTTCTTAAGTCTTGATGTGTTTTCTTCTGATAGGGTTCAAAGCTGAGTGGATGGCAGTGAAGGACGAGCACTTGTACGTCGGTGGTCTGGGCAAAGAGTGGACCACTACTGAAGGCGAGTTCGTCAACAATAACCCAGAGTGGGTGAAAGTGGTGGGCTTCAGAGGGGATGTACAACACGAGAACTGGGTTCCAAAATACAAAGCTCTGAAGTCTGCTGCAGGAATAGAGCCACCAGGTGAGAAGGCAGATCTGGCTTCTCTTATGACTGCCTCCATTTCCCTCTCTATGCCTTTTTCCTTCACCATCTTTCTCTGAATCTTTGCAGGTTATTTCATCCATGAGTCAGCAGCATGGAGCGACACTTTGCAGCGCTGGTTCTTCCTCCCTCGCCGTGCCAGCATGGAGCGCTATGCGGAAACAGCAGACGAGCGCCGTGCCACGAACCTTGTCCTCAGCTGCTCGCCAGATTTCGAACACATCCTAGTCAGTCGAGTGGGTCCTCTTAACCCCACCCACGGTTTCTCATCTTTCAAGTTTGTCCCTAACACAGACGACCAAATCATTCTGGCACTCAAGTCAGAGGAAGATGCGGGAAAGATTGCTACATACATCATGGCCTTCACGCTCGATGGGCGCATCCTTTTACCCGAAACCAAGATTGGGGATGTGAAATACGAGGGCCTGGAGTTCGTCTAGAGGGCTCCGAAAAAGAGAGACTCATCCTGGAAGCCACTGCACTGTGTTTCTTGTTTGTTTACAATTCAGTCACTGTTGAACTTACTGAACTCACTGCTTCCTCGTTGATTTTGGAAATCACAACTCGCCTTTATTACAAACAGAAGAACTGAAGGGTGAGACTGTAAAATACAGTCCTGTTTTAAGAACGTGCAAGTCAGAGCAAACAATGCCAGCATGTGTTGGAGTAAATCATCTTCTTCCCAGGCCAAATGTGGGTTTCAACAGTGCTGTAGCCTTTCTTATAATGAATGTACAATCAGACTGTGATTATTTTTCATAAAAGATGCATTTTCATGCACATACTGTACACTCTCTGAAGAATAAAAGTTTTTATCCCTTTGCTCCATGTTCAGCTGAATTGAGTCCTGACGTGTTTAGAACTCTGTCTGTCTGTTTTTGGGGGCTGACGGAGTAAATATTGATTCCTTCCTTATTCTTGTCATTTTATTCATGTGGGTGCTGCTGTATGACTAGAACAAAGGTAGTTTAGACTTTGTGCTCAAACAAGTTTAGACTGGACCCAAATCAGTTGCACAACATATTGAGTTTCATTTTTTCAGCTACATGAAACTTAGGGAATACAGAAGTGAGTGCAGCTATAAAGAGTCAACACCCAACTGGAGGACTAGTTATAGCCTCAAATCCATAACGGCGTGCATTGAGGACATTACTGTTTCATCGTGGGAAAGAAGGTAATGTTGCTTCAATATATCTGCAGTATCTTGGAAAGGAAGACAGATTGACCTTAAATTATTATTGTACAGATTTATTTTAGTCAGCTCTGATTTGAAATGTAGTGCTACACAATGACTATACTAAAATCCATGCAAAGCTGTTGTAGTTTTATGTTGCGATATATAAATTTATAGCAAAAAACAACAGCATACTTATAAATGGAAAAGACAAACGAAACTAGCACTTTAATCTTTTCACTTAAAATCCTTCAAAGCATGTTTTTACAATGTAAAAGGAAGACGACGGAACATGTTTTCCCTGCATTGCTTCTTTTTGTTCATCAGTGTCTGCATCAGTACTGCACACAAGGTTGGAAATGGGCACACAACGAACCCTCTGCACTTTGTTGGTTCTGCTGCTTCTGTATGTCTCCGGAAGGGCGTACAAGTTTGACATGTTCAGTAAGTCAACCAAAATACCTCTTATTTGTGTAAAAAATGTTTACACTTTTGTCTTGATGGCATGATTAATGGAAATCATACAGTGCTAAGGTTGTAATAGAGAAAACATGACTCTTGGTATGCTGTGCCTTTATCGTGCACTTTTACAAATACATTCCGAACACGATAAATTAGTACAGATTGAACTGCAGATCACAGTTTGAGCTTGTATAACATCGCTGTTGCCATGCCCTTGGTTAATATCACCTGTGTGCATGCAGAACAAAACCTAGAGCCGCAGGAAGGTGACGTGAGGCTGTTTGGCTCTCAGAACATTTCCGAGGGCCGTGTGGAGGTCTATCATGATGGGAAATGGGGAACAGTTTGTGATGACAACTGGGACATGACTGAAGCACAGGTGGTGTGTCGTCAGCTGAACTTCCCTGGAGCCAAATCTGTCGTCATTGGAAAGGACTACGGACAAGGTGCCCTTTACTTCCATTGATTCCCCACCAGAGGGCAGTGCAATGATTGTAATCAGCGAGGAGTTGTGATTTAAAGTTTAGCATACCCACAATAGGAATTCAGAAGTATGGATCCTGTTTAATGTGTTCTTTTATCTTTGACATCATAGCACCTGGACCTATTTGGCTGGATGACATCAACTGCAAAGGCACTGAGAAGCAGCTGACTACTTGTGTGTTTAAAAACTGGGGAGAAACTGACTGCTCTCACAAAGAGGATGTTGGAGTTGTTTGTGAAACTGGAAGTAGGTATTGAAACTCCCTTGGAGAACACATTTTGGCGTTGAATACAGCCAAAGTAGATTCTGCATGATCACTGCTCATTCCTCATCATTTTGTTTGGCTTTCATTCCATTGAAATTGTCATTCCAGGCATTGATACGGCCATCAGTAGTTCCATACACTCACTGGACCACAGTATCAGTCTGTCTGATGACCTTGGCAAAATCTTTGACAGTGGGAATGACTGTGACTTCCGGATCATTGTCCGGAGTCCAACTGGAAACAAACTGGATGATGGGACCCTGCAGATGGTTGAGACAACAATCTGTGCACACAAAGTGATCCTCTCAAATTCCCCGCTCCTCAAAGCTTCAGTGGGGATTGATAACATCACAGTCAACATCAGCCTGTCCTGCCAACCCCATTTCACCTCCTTTATCAGGTACACTGTCACTATTTCAACTTGTTTTTACCAGTACTTCATGCATATTAATATGTTATGCGAGCATAACAATAGAAAGAAAATGCAATCAAAACAACTTTAACAAATATCCGTTCATAAGTCCACAATCTGGTTTTTAATAGGTACCTTTACACCCGCAAGATGGATGTGACCCTCTCCTCTGCACTGTGCCTCCACCAAATGGCCTCCAATTTTGGAATAAAGCAGCTAAAGGAAGACATAGGCCGGCTGTTTTCTGAAATCCTCCCAGATGACAGCACCTTCAAAAAGCAGGTGTCCCTTTACCAATATGCAGTGGACACTGAGGACTTAATCCTTGAGGAAAACAGTATCCGGTACCTGGCCTGGAACTTTGAAAACTTCACCATGTCTCCAGCGTGGACCGGCATCTCTGCAGAGCTTCTTGGAGCTCTTCTAACCCGCTCAGATGTAGTTGTGTCAGATGAGTATTTTGTGCTTCAGAGTGTAGAAAGCTGGATCTCAGAAATGGGCAACTCCACCAGTCTGAAAACCCAGGCTGACCTGTTGAGTCACATTCGTTTCCCCATGATCCCTGCTGAGAAACTGTTTGAGATGGAGTCTAGCTCGCGTCTCTTCAGTGCTCATAAGAATTTGTATTTTGAGAATATATTGAAAGCCTTTCAGTTTAATGTTCTGCTCTTCGGTAATCTGACCAACCCAAAGTACAACAAGCAAAATGCTGATTATCAGCCCAGGATCTACACTGCTGAGCCTTGGAGTGCTGTTATTGACCTTTCAAACATAAGAGATCAGTATCGGCAACCTATCCGATACAACAACAGATTCAATGGTTATGATTATCGTCAAAGCTACACATATGGTCAAAGCAATAACAAGTTCTTCAGAACACCTGCCCTCAAAAGCCTGCTTTTTAAGGACAAGATAATGAACTGGAGGGCATACATCCTCCAGAGTCAGTATGAGTGTTCAAACTACGGTCTAAGGTGCGAGTCTGTTCCTATGGCAAGGCTGGTCAATGAAAATCAAGTCAACCTAGATAGCAACATCCTGTTTCGTAACCAGCTTCTAGTGATGTGTAATGGCAAGTACGTCTGTCAGGTTCAAAGCTTCAAAAGCAACATGGCTCCTATCACCACAAATGGTACTCAGGTCCCCTCCTATCCCTGTCCTGATGACAAGTACACCTACCGATTTGTGGTGAGACCAGAGTATGTCTGAGCCAACATCAGGGCCAGAAGAGTTCTTTCTCACATACAGATGATCAGCTTATCTCATTATTCATTAAATTCCAATCAATTCTTTATTCTCTAATCAATGTGAATGATTTTTAAATGATTAATTACAAATATATAGCCACAAATTTAGAAAGTCTCAATTAACTGGTGTTTTCATGAAAATCTATATTCTTACCTGCATTTATTTTTTAGTAAAGTGATTTCTAGATTGTTGTCTGTGTGTGTTGGTACTGTTCTTTAAAGATCCAATTTATCCCCCACAGTAATATATACATTTTAATATTAATCTGGAGTTCATCCAGATATGACAGACAGGAAACAACAAGTTTAACAGGGGCCAAGTTTGATTAATCACCAAATTGATTCACAGCTTCACCCTATTAGACATAATGAATGAATTTCAGTTGAAGGAAGGTCACACTGGTGAGATAATAGTGTGGTTTCTAATAAGCTTTTAGACAGTCAAAGGAATAAATTTACTTACTCAGACACGAACCTTGCTGCTTAAAATAATATCTGCCAGTTGAAAGCCTTAAAAAACAAATTTAATTTTTATTGCAGAAGCATACTCTCACACTGAAAATTGTAGAAAAATGCATTATAGGAGAAGATTGGGTGCTGTTTTGTTGGCAAAGAGGGGTTGTACAAAGTATTAACATCAGGGTGCTAACAATTGTGGCACACATGATTTGATGTAAAAGAATTATTTCTTAATGTGTGATTTTTTTTCCCCACTGAATAAATGCACTTGAATTAAAGGTTGGATTTTCCTCTTTTTTTATTGTGGTCCTATATTATTTAGAAAAAAAATGAATTTATTAGAAGCTAACATATGTTCAATGGGATTCAGATCTGGGCTCATAGAAGGCCACTTTAGAATAGTCCAACGCTTTTCTCTCAGCCATTCTTGGGTGTTTTTGGCTGTGTGTTTTGGATCGTTGTCCTGTTGGAAGACCCATGACCTGCGACTGAGACCAAGCTTTCTGACACTAGGCAGCACATTTCTCTCCAGAATGCCTTGATAGTCTTCAGATTTCATCGTACCTTGCACACTTTCAAGACACCCTGTGCCAGATGCAGCAAAGCAGCCCCAAAACATTACTGAGCCTCCTCCATGTTTCACCGTAGGGACAGTGTTCTTTTCTTCGTATGCTTGGTTTTTGAGTCTATGAACATAGAGTTGATGTGCCTTACCAAAAAGCTCCAGTTTGGTCTCATCTGTCCAAAGGACATTCTCCCAGAAGCTTTGTGGCTTGTCAACATGCATTTTTGCAAATTCCAGTCTCGCTTTTTTATGAGTTTTTTTCAGCAGTGGTGTCCTCCTTGGTCGTCTCCCATGAAGTCCACTTTGGCTCAAACAACGACGAATGGTGCGATCTGACACTGATGTACCTTGGCCTTGGAGTTCACCTTTAATTTCTTTGGAGGTTGCTCTGGGCTCTTTGGATACAATTCCAACGATCCGTCTCTTCAATTTGTCATCAATTTTCCTCTTGCGGCCACGTCCAGGGAGGTTGGCTACTGTCCCGTGGGTCTTGAACTTCTGAATAATATGAGCCACTGTTGTCACAGGAACTTCAAGCTGTTTAGAGATGGTCTTATAGCCTTTACCTTTAAGATGTTTGTCTATCATTTTTTTTCGGATGTCCTGGGACAATTCTCTCCTTCGCTTTCTGTTGTCCATGTTCAGTGTGGTACACACCTTTTCACCAAACAGCAGGGTGACTACTTGTCTCCCTTTAAATAGGCAGACTGACTGATTATGAGTTTGGAAACACCTGTGATGTCAATTAAATGACACACCTGAGTTAATGATGTCACTCTGGTCAAATAGTTTTCAATCTTTTATAGAGGTACCATCATTTTTGTCCAGGCCTGTTTCATTAGTTTGTTTTTTTAAATAATTATGTTAATCAACAATTCAAAAGTAATGGCTGTTTTTGATTATTTAATTTTCAATAAATTTTTATTTATTGTTACTTTTGTGAGTTTCAAGTGATTTCAGTGAGAATTGTGGGTTTTTCCTTCTTTAACTGAGGGGTACCAACAATTTTGTCCACGTGTGTATGCTACGTCCTGGTACACAGACATTACAGGGTGCCCAAAAAGATCCTGTGTTAATGGGGGGCCTAAACAATATTACAGAGATGTTTTTATTGGTGTGACCTTTCAGTGTATACTTCTATACCAATCACATGAGGTATTTCTCTGCTTTTAATACTTCAAGCACACTTTCTAAATCAATCCTTACATACTTTTGCTTTAGTAACGTGCTATAATCTTGTATAAAAATATTCAACTGCAACATGGGACCAATATTGGTCTTCTTATCTAAATCTCCACTAGAAAGTGAATGCATATTTTCAGATATATAGAAATTACCACTCAAGGGAAGATAAAATAATAAAATTTAGTTTGTTTTAGTTAATTTTCTTGTGTGAAATAGTCATGTTTCTCATAGCACTTCTCTCCAACAGGATAAAAATAAACTTCAAGCATGGTGACTTGATTCTGCCTCATCAGATAAGATTCAGACGCTGAAAGGTTTCATTTTTACAGGCTTCTGATGAAGAATAATGGCACTTTCCTCTTCATGAATCATGGAATTTTCCCAGCAGTTGTTTTTTCACCACACACCAGACTGTCTTCAAGTCTTCCTGCGTTTCTTCCACACACAACCAGAGTCACATTTTGACGACATGCAGGCGTACATGCCTGGGCAGGTAAGTTAAACAGTAACATATAACACACAGTGACTCACGGGCTTCTAAGAAGTGACGGTCTGTAGCTACACTAAGCCAGTTGATCACTTTCACAGGTTACGTGATCAGTGAGTATGTTTAAAGATGAGTCCTCCATGCAACAAACTTAGAGCAGTTATTTGATCAAATATTAGGGAGTGAGGGCTGTACACGTAATGTGACTCATTCACAAATATAATGTTATGTCGTCATGATGAGGGAAAGTTCTGGTATTTCGTCACAGGGTAGACTTGTTTTTGTTGTGAGTAATATCTGGCAGTATTTTCACTCTTATGTCATTTTGCGTAAGAAATAATTAACCCCTTAAGTCATTGCAAATTATATTGGTTTGCCCCAGAATTTTGAAATTCCATTTACTTGCGTCTATGAACCATGACTCAGTAGGTAACCTACATCATTTGAAATCCAGTATCCTCCAAAATTTTCCAGTTTTCCCTTATTTCAGAAACAACTAAATGCGTTGTTATAGCAGAAACGCACAGCAACATAACAATATAAGCAGAAGATGTGACAAGAATTATGAGTGCCTTTATATAAACATTATATTATTTCATGTTAAAGAGTCATGTGCCATACAAATGACAGAGAAAATCCATCAATTAATTAATTTCCAAAAGGAGCCGTGGAAGGAATGCCAGGCCATGTTTGTGAACGGATGAAGTTCAACTTTTTATAGCAATTTCTTGGTGATGCTTTCGATACGTTTATGATGTGAATTATTAGCTGATTATTACCTACAGTTCCTTTCTGTTTACAAACAATTTTAACCTTTTGTTTGTCTCTCACACCCTCATCAACCACCCCCAGACACAGCGGGGACACTAAAAAGAAAAGAACAGAAAAAACAAAAACCCTAAATTATGTAAAAATAGATAAATTAAAAAAATAATAATCTGGAGGCAAGAGTGCAACAATGTGCTAAAAATAGTGGACTACTGAAGAGTAGACATAAAGCATTATACAGTGTATAATAATGATATTTGTAGCAGATTTAAAAATCATAAAAGTGCCCAGTTTTAAAGTCAGACATTGTGAAAAAACTAATTACTATACGGAAAAAAATACTGATTTTTACAAATACAGTTTTAGACATTCTTTAACAGTCAAAATATAAATGATACATTTTGAGTGATTTTACATCAATATTATCATCGTCTTTTATGTCACTATTATCTGTAACTTAACAAAACAGGGAACCATTTGTAAAATAATGATTAAAGACATATTATATGTAATATAACAGTTTGTTTTGCAGAATTAAATAGAATTTTAAAAAATCTGTAATTTTGCAGTCAAGCATTATAAAAGTACAAATTAACATTTGTAAAAATAAACATTTTTGATGCAGATATTATTTAAAGTTTTCACCAGTTTTTGTTACAGTCAACTTGTGAAATAACTTGCTTTTTCTGTGATTATACTAGTTATTATCTAACATTTACTATAACAAGGACAAGGGATAAAACAATAGTAAAGAAATGGAAATTAAAACTATAAAATTACTGTAAGATCCTAGTGGCTATGGTCACCAGTTTTGCAGTTTTACAGTTGTAATTAACTTAAACAGTTGATTGATCTGTAGTTGATTACAGTACTTTAAAGCACAATGTGAGGTCTGTTTAACACTGTATCACGACTCTCTGATTTTATACTACTTTATAGGAGTTACCGCCGTAAGTGTTGCCACCATAATCAACACTTGTAAAGTTACCTGTAAATTACACCGTTTTGTTCTTAGGCATTGTATTAACACTACCATAAATTGAAGACATAAAAGATCCCAGTTCAGAGAATGTTCCCTGAAGGTTCTTGTATGCTGGAATATGTCTGAGATCAACCAACTCTGATTAAAATTTAAAATGTGTATACCTCTAAAACAACTAGAATAATAAAAGATGAAGTGAGGTGTATTTTTGATCAAATATACACTACCATTCAAAACATTTGGAGTCATCCAGACAATTCCATGTTTTCCATGAAAACTCACACATGTGGTAACATAACTGCACAAGGGTTTTATAATCATCAATTAGCCCTTCAACACAATTAGCTAACACAATGTAGCATTAGAACACAGGAGTGTTGGTTGCTGGAAATGGGCCTCTGTACCCCTATGTAGATATTCCATTAAAAATCAGCCGTTTCCAGCTAGAATAGTCATTTAAAACACTCGCAACGTCTAGACTGGATCTCTGATTCATTTAATGTTATCTTCACTGACAAAAATGCATTTCTTTCAAAAATAAGTACATTTCTAAGTGACCCAAACTTTTGAATGGTCATGTATTTGAAACAAAGGAAAAATAGTTTAAATTGACATTTTTTTAAAAAGCAAAAATGGCCAATCTTGGGGCATCAGTGTAAAGTTGTCAATAATGCTGTTTGCAGTCTAAATCAGATTTTACAGTTTTTAATCAAATAAATAAATAACAACATTTTAAAAATCAGAAAAATAAAAGTCTGAAAATTGAATTTGACTGTATTTGTGCAGTAATTTGTAATAATCTAATTGCCCCAAAGCCTTTGTGGGGTTGAAAGGGTTAAATACTTGCACAACAGCAACCTGCTGTTAATTGTTCATCATTTCAAGCCTTGCCCCTGACTTCTGGGTCATGAACGGGTAGCATCCCTGTCTGTAGAGGAAATGACTGTACTTTCATTTACAAGTTATTTAACACAAAAGGAAGTGAAGTAAAAGGGAAAGTTCCAGTAAACACGTACATTCAGACTGCACAATGCCACTGAAAAAATACTCAAGACGATAAGAGCATTTTGTGGACATTGTTAGTCGACTCATGATGACTAACTGGTAAGTTTGGACACCACCCTGTGGACAGTTGAGACTATTTGACCCCGGAGTCTGCAGTGTGGTTTTTGTAATCTCTTCTCTTTTTGCAAGGGGCGGGTGGGGGTGAGGGGGTGTCTTTCAAACAGATGTTTTCCTCCTACTTGCCATCCCTCAGGCAATCTGCTAATGCTGATTCACTGTCTTACATTGTCACCAGTGCAATATGAATAGCACCACTGATGAATGGAAAATTATGGGAATTACCCCTGGGTTGTGGCTGGGAGTGCAACGGGGGGGATGGATAGCCAAAAAGCTACGCGGTGGTCAGGTCATGTGCGATGTGTGCAGGCAACAAGGGCAGAGGGGGTGGGAGTCAGAGGATGTGGGTCACTGCCACAGCACCCACCAGTTCCCACAATGAGACCCTCTTTTTATGTCTTACTGGGCACTTCCTTTTGAGAGTATTCCTGGCCTTGCAAGTCTGTAATTTAGGGGATGGAGGTTCAGGCCATTTTTAAGCCCCTTTTGGCATTTGTAGTCGGTAATGTACACAGGGGGGCTGCTTACATTGCACTTCTTTGACAAATCCGCCCTTTTTCAACAAATTAAAACCAAATGTTGATACAATAATCCAGATCTTTACTGGTGAGTAAAACCCCATTCTAAAGGGAGAGTTACAGTGTGGGAAATAGCTCGGAATGGTCATGCTGTGAGGTAATTTGAAATATACCCAGGAGCCGGGCACATGACTGTGATCTGAGCGGAACCCACCACATCAGTCAGCATCTTGGTGCAAAGGAAGCCGACTGTTTGGACAGGGGGCGGCAGGCTTTACCCAGAAGAAGGCATCTGCTGTTCCTCCGATGCCTCTGGTAAACTGTGGAATGAGACGGAAGTATATTTCCACCCGTTTTGTCTTGGATGTGTCACTTCCCTTCATGTGTCTTGATGTCTGTCCCACGCCCAACATATGTGTTGTTCCTGTTGCGTCTTTTGTGTCCGGTAACTTGCACTCGGTGACTCATACTGCCTTACAAAATTGCTAAGAATTTGGAAATTTTCCTTATCTGATTGGTGGCACTCTTAGCTGAAGGAATGTCCAAATTTTCTATTAGCAAAAAGGCATTAGGGATGTAACAGAGATGTCACTTAGCTAGTTCTGCCATTTTCCTTTTTTCTCTTCCTGACTGCCTGTCTGTTTTTACACAGACATCAAGAGGGAGACCTGTGGAAAAGAAACCAGGCAAAAATGCTCAGCTATGGAAATATTTGCCAGAGTAGCCAGAAGACTGTCATTTAGTGGCCAAAAATGATGTCAGGGAGCGAGGCAGCCACAGCAGATACAGTCCCCTCTCTTTTTCTCCTCAGTCCTCATAATTATTCATCATCAACTCTAATCATCAAACACACCGTGCCCTCACAGTGATCTCTCTCCATGAAGCCAGAATCAACACAGGAGGCCACAAACCAAAAACTCTTGAGATCTACAGTTTCCTAAAGATGGTGTTGCCGTGGTCAACTTTCCAATAAAAGAGCCATCTATTTTTGTGCATGAGTAAGGGATGAGAAACAACTCAAGAATTTGACTATAGCATAATGTTTCTTTCACAGCGGGGTGGAGGGGCTTGGGTAGCTTACACAGGGGGAATCGCCGCCACATTGAGTCTATTAAATTTAAGGGCATGATGTCACCTTTCTCCACTCTGCCACTCCTCCGTCATTCTTTCTCAGTAATTTCATCAGTGGCAAACAAGTTACTGAAAGTGACTCTACGTGCTTAAAGACTCTCACTGAATTAAAACCACAACTAACTGTGCAGTGTGGGCTAAGGAACTAGAATCAACTATTATCGCTATAACAAATGAAACTGTGACGTAGTAAAAGCAGTTGCCTGAATTCACTGCTCCGCTGCTTAAGTGACATTAATAGCAAGTTTTAGCTCATTGGTTAGCTGCTCAGCATGAAATTTTACAGACTAACAGTCTCATAGCATAATATAATGCATATATTTCCCTCAGGAGATTGTGGAAACCAGAAATTGAGCAAAAAAGAGTGAATATAAAAGTTGCTGAAAGTTTCAAAAGGGCAAGGCAGCAGGAGTTTCACTTCCCTTATCTTGTAACAGATGGTGATTTCTCTCAAATGGGAAGTAAAATATTTTAACAAAACCTTTGCATTTATCAGGAACAACAATGAAAGAATCGTTGGGTGACTGCAACTCAATGGAACTCAAGAGTGAGACATCGGATCTTACTGGATGTATCATCCAAAATGTATCATCCAAATGTAATTTTTTCAACTTTAAAGTTGCAGTCTGTGAAGTTTAATAATTTCGAAAGCATTCTCAGCTCTCTGCCATGCTGTTACTGCAGATAATGCATGAGTCAACAACAACACCTTGGCTTTTTAATGGACGGACCACAAAACGCAGTTTGATCTTTTTTTTTTCAAAATACTGCTTTTCTTATCTGGCACATTAATTGAGTTACACAACATGTGTGTGTTGAAAAAGGCTTTTTTTCTAAGCTGTTTTTTTTTTGTCATTACCTCCGCCAGGAGGTTATGTAATCACCGGAGTTTGTCTGTTTGTCTGTTTGTCTGTTTGTCTGTTAACAGCATAACTCAAAAAGTTATGGACAGATTTTCACCAAAATTTTACAGAATGTCTGGAAGAGCAAAAGTAACAATCGATTAGATTTTGGAGGTGATCCGGATCACCATCTGGATCCAGGACTTTTTGGAGGACTATGTACAATTGAGAGATGGCCGCCAGGTTCAGTTTGTCTGTTTGTTCAGACAAACAGACAAACAGACAGACAGACAGACAGACAAACAGATGGCCTGGCGGAGGTCTGCGCTCTCTGAGTGCTTTTCTAGTTAGCATTTGTGAAGATCATTTTGAAGTTCTCTTACATCTGCAAGAAAATCCAATTTTGCTGGTCTCACTTCGGATCTCTGTAAGTTACTTACATACTGACTGTATTGTAGCTTTATATTTACAAAATAAAGAGAAATATCACTACTCTTACTGAACTCTCTTACTTTAAGTTTGCTGTAGATTCTCATGCTTAACCGACAAAGAATCATTTGGATTTTGGTGACCTCTGGTCTCAGTTTTAGCTCATCATATGTGCATTCAAGTCATAGACATGACTTTTTTTTTTTAAAAATTGAAAACAAACAAAAAACCCCACTTGAATTATGTTTTACATCATGAAAGCAGGTCTGAAATCCAACCAAAAGCTCCTAACCATCTGAGTGAAAACATTGTATGTCCACTACACAAATAAAGAAAGATGTGTATTTCTAAAATATGTTTGATGACTATAAATATAACTCTTTGAATGTTTTACCTATTGCTGATTTATTGTCTTTTGTAGAAACCACAAAATGAATCATTTGAAGTTCCTTCAGGTTACAAACCTATGTTTCACCACCGCTTTAAAAAGCTGAGTTAAGTGCATTTAGTTCAAAGTCATCTTATGAGTTACAAAAATGTAAAATTACCATAATTTGTAATAACAAGTTCAAAAACTTCAGATTTTAAGTTGGATCAACTAGTTTCATGGAAATGGCAGCAGACAGATTTGCTTTCCTTTTTCGTTTTCTAAGACAGTTTTATCTCACTAGAAATGCATCCTGGGAAGTCTGCTTAAGGGCTAATCTTGTTTCTTATAAACTTAATCAAATGAGTTGAGCTCATCATTTTGAGTCAAAAAGCCTATAGTCATAAGAACTCATGTTGTTTAAGTTTTAAATTAGTCTGAAAATGTAGGGGAAAAATGTCATTTTAAGTCCAATGATCTAGAAATGAACATAATTAGTGTATTTGCATTCAGGAAAGTAAAAAAGATGAGTTGAATTGACTAAATTTCTTCATAATCTGTGTCAAAAATGACAAATATATACACTACCATTCAACATTTTGAGATCACTTAGAAATGTCCTTATTTTGAAAGAAGGCTGTTTTTCAGTGAAGATAACATTAAATGAATCAGAAATACAGTCTAGACATTGTTAATGTGGTAAGTGACTATTCTAGCTGGAAACTGTTGATTTTAATGGAATATCTACATAGGGTTACAGAGACCCATTTCCAGCACCCCTATGTTCTAATGGTACATTGTGTTACCTAGTGGTGCTGAAAGACAAATTGATAAGTATAAAAACTCTTGTGCAATTATGTCGGAGAAAGACAAAAGTTAGACCAAATGAGGTTTCTTGGGAAAATGGTTCAGCCCTCACATGAAAAGGGCGATTTACCACATGCTGCTGAATGTCACCCCCATGTTTCAGTAAAAGAAAAAATACAACTGCCCACCTCTTCGTGCATCACAGTTGTGACAGAGGGTGACGAAGTTTGCTGGTGCATGTGAAAAGTTGGGCGCCCTGAACTCCGCAGCAGCAGCAGCAGGAGGAGGAGGAGGAGGAGTCTGCTGCCCTACTGCGCTAATAAAACACGGCTGCTCCACATCGCAGTGGAAAACAGATTTTTGGAGGAGGTGTCCGGGTGCAGTCTTCTACGGGAATGAGCTCCCTCTCATGCCTTGTGCATCACAGACTTTGACAAGTGGATCGGGTTTTTTTTCACTCACTTGAAGCTGAGGATACCTCACCTAAAGGCTCATCAGTCTGCTCAGCTGCACCACTTCATATATTTTTATTTTTCCACTCCACCTGTTTATTAAGTTAAGGAGAAGCAAAGATGAACAGCTGTTTTGTCACTCTGGCAATCCTGTTTGTTTGGCGGGTGGAAGAAATGGCAGAAGCCTGCAGCTGCTCTCCTGCGCATCCTCAGCAGGCGTTTTGCAGCTCAGATGTCGGTAAGTTTGATTCACTGACTTAAAATCAGCAAATCTGAAGTAGCATTTTATCATTACGATTTGAATGTCAAGGATCAGTGTGGTTGTTTTTGTCGAAGAAACTGTAAACTGCAGAGGAAAACCGCCTCACTCTTATGTTTACAATTACTCGGGGAGGAGGATGGAATTTTCTGTCTCCTTCTTTCCACTGCCCTCCTCTTTTTCTCTCTAATCATCTGTTGATATTCTTCAGTCTTCATAGACACAACAGTGTACTGCATGTACTTTTCTCCATTCTATCTCGTTTTGCAACCTTTCTGTGATCTACAATATAACAGTAGCACCAAATGTGAAATATTTGATCCATTTTTACAACTTTTCCCATCCCCTTGCTACATTATTGGCTGCTGTTAAGGAGGTTGGCAAAGGTTTTTCCTCATTGCACAATTTATTCCTCATTTATAGATTTTGCCTCTCAAGAAAACATAATAAATGCAGATTTTCTCAGCATAATGTTTTGCAACAGAAGCCACCATCATCAGCTCAATGATCCTGAAGTTTAGGTGTATTTCTTCCAAGATTGCTGAATGGCGAGTTAGGTTTCTCTTGCTCAAAGGCCATGGGGATAGTTTCCCTCTTATTTTGCCTTTCACAAAACACTGCTTGTTGCTGCCTTCAACACAGGCCTTAAGCTAACAAGAGTCTCAACAGTGACCAGCTTGTGTAGGTATTTAAATTGGGGTTTGCTGAGGGTCTTTTTTCTTGCTTATGAGCTGGCTGAGTGTGTGGCATTTATACAGAAGGTGACTTATGCAAAGGATTCTCTTTACCATGGGATTCCATGACTCTGGAGGATGAAGAAACCTTATTATCCTGCTGGAGAGTGTACTGCTAAGGAAAGTCAGATTTAGATTCTTTTCTCCCTTTTTTGCAGTTTCTTGAACCTTTTCATTGAAATCACACAGCCAAGTAGCAAATGTAATTGAGACAGTGAAGGGATTTGGGTAATATGATACTTAATTTGAGGCAAATTAGCCTAGTACAAGGGCCCAGTGGCCCACTACTACTACTTCTTCTAAATTGACAAATTCACCAAAATGACTGACCAGAAGTATACTTAATCATAGACGCACTAAAGACTCATTGCAATTCTGTCATTTTGCAGCTTTTTAATGTCATTTTGGATATCTTTGCTCCAGGGTATGTCTAAGTATGCAAAGCTTTAGTTTTGGTGGACAAACCTATGGTGTTTGATGTTTGAAAGTAGCACTGTGAGGTTTTCAGTAAAGATGCCACTGATTAAAGGCAGTTATTTGGAACACCTGTTGGTAACAACCTGAAAAAATGTTATTGCTGGTAAAAGTTAAAAGGGCTAAAGCGTGAAGCTGAAGGAGTATCGCACAATGAAGAAGGCATAGGTGGTTACATCTATGTAGTTTTCTTCCCTGTGCTCACATTTGACAGTTTAAACTAAATTAAAGGAAGAGATTGGGGTGTTTAAGCCTTTTTTGTACTTAAGGCCTTGTGTCATAGTACATATGTTTTGAAACCAGTGTTGGGTGTACTTTCAGGTATTTGTCAAGGAAGAATGTACAGGGCTCTGACTAAACTAAGGTGCTGATAGCTATTTGAACTTCCCAACTGAGCCATTGCTGAGGTCACATGACCCTGACCCCTTTGTTTCTGCATCAGCACCATGGATAGACCCTTGAGTTAACACAAACCACTAAGGGTCAAGGAGATCAGTCTCCCCAGTTTAAAAAAGATTCTTAAATGTTGTTTCTTCAGCAGCCTTCATAGCAATACCAAAGTGACAGAAAGTGTGACATCTAGTAGTTTGACAAGAATGCTACCCAATGCAAGAGTTCACGAGAGAAGTCAGTCAAACTTTGGCAACTTACGAAACTTACTTTGAAAGCTAAACGTCAGAAAAAATCTTTCTGACATTTTCGACGCGCTTGTATAATCATTGGCAGTTACTGTATCGTCACTGGTTGCAACACTGTAAATCAATTTGCAGCAGTTTGTGGAGTGATGAAATCCCAAACTGACTTTCTAAATCAAGGTCATGACCTACTATGGGTAGTCCTATCTTTACTATCGAGGCTTGTTTTTTTAACAATGTAAATGAATCATCATTTTTCTTCAGCTATTCTAACTATTAGGTGATGGATATTTATGTTAAAATAGATCATTTAGTTTGATTATGTTAGACACAATCTTTTTGTGGAATAAAGTTTGGTAAGACTTTGCCTTGAGGGACCCCTACTAAGAGTCTGACAGTTTACTGAAGTGAAAGTATTACTTAAGTTGCACAGATGTAGTGTCGGTTAGAGTGTCTGAAGTCTATGGAAGATTATGCAACATTTACTCAAACAGCTTGCAAACTTAGTTCCTCTTAAGACAACTGAGTAGTTCTGACAGTGTAAAAGCTATTGTTATAAAAAAAATGTATCACTGTTCCACTTCTTATGTCTCCTTTGAAGATGATCAATTGTACTTCATACAAAACAATGACCTTCGTGTGAGGCAAAAGCTGTGGGTTTGAAAGATGCCAATGAAAAGTGTAAACGATAATCGGAGGGGAGCCACTGATCCAACAGTCTGATCAAAACACACTGTTTTGTAAATTGTTACTGTCACCTTTTTGACTTTATCTATTTCCTATACCAGAGCCGACCTCATTCTGTCAGCATTACTGTGAGAAAGTCAGAATACCAGGTCAGGTTCAGTTGTAAACCTCTAGTTTTCTTAGTTATCTTGTCAAAACAGGCAGAGCAGGAACCAAGAAAAGTCTTCCCTCATAAACTGAAATCCATCCCCTGGGTCTTTTGCTGAGGCAGAGGAATATCGGGCAGTCATATGCTGTACTCATTATGCATTTGCTTTTTATGTCAGATTTTTTTTTTCATTTTTTGCTGATTATGGGGTATATCTGTGCTGTTTTTGGGGAAAAGGACAGTGAATCATTGGAGATCTTAAAGGGAAAGCTGTCTTTAACGTGACTTCCGGGATAAACACAGCTCTACAAGCTGTGTAAACAGAGTTAACATTAAAACTAGACTCCTACTTTGGGCCTGAGTGAATGTGTGCAAAATTCTCTGCATTGTAACTTTGATTGGATTAATTCATCCAGCAGGTTCAGAGCACCTAGTGGAACAAATTTCCCTTGCACTTGTATGTGCACTGGCTCCATTTCAGAAGACTGGTGAACATTTGTTCACATCCTCCATCATGTGAAGTGCACGAATACAAGACAAAACATTAAAATGTCAAGTAATCAATAAGATTTTGATGCCTGAAAGGCTGACTATTGGCACATTTAGGCTCTAATGGGATAATGGAAAAAGGACTCCACAAATTCAAATTTCAAAGGAAAACAAAAATTCAATGCTGGATTAATCCATGCATCTTTGGACAGGATTAGCAGACTAGTCAGTTTGCATTTGTAGTATAGTTTTTCTCACAAGAAGTCTGACCACCTTGTGGCCTCTGAGGGAGGAAAATGAATGTGCAGGCCCAGCAATTGCATGACATGCATTTGCTTTTTTCTCTGTTTTTTGAAGCACTCCCACGACCACAATATGAAATGCAAGATATTGTGTTTATTGTTTAACGAGAAAATGAGATGGTTCCTTCACTTACCAGTTTTGTGATCCTTAAAGGGCTTTGTCAGCCTGTTTCAGTAAATGTCAAGCCCTTGGAGAATTAGGTATATGCTCTATATCAGCACAAAAAAATTAAGTTATAGTAGAAGTTTAAAAAGCACTATATCACTGGGACTGAATGAGAACTTTTCAGATTTGAGTGTTTATAACTTATAGCATAATGAAAGGGATGTAACACTGTATAACCATCATCTTGTCTTTATAAATTGTCTTTTTTTAGCATGCTGAATACAGCTTAAAGAGGTAACCCTGGCTCTTAGAAGTGTTGAGATTGTATATCATCATTCACGTAAGCCCCATGTCTGAGTGTTTTTTTTGTATTTTTTTTTTTTACATACTGTGCTGATTTTCACCTGCCCTACTTTCCGCAAGTAGAAATGATCTCTGTGTGATTCTGCACACTCGAGCAAAGGGGATTACCACTAATCCACTCTGCAGCCGGAGAAGTTGGATAGTTTCTCAGTGCTGCTACCTCAAAGTGCATGATCGGGAGCGAAGGAGCTTGTGATTTGTAAAATGAAAAACATGTTGACTGGTGTAGATTATTCCTCAGTGCAGTGTCTAAATCTTTTTTTTTTTTAGTGTGTACAGCTTTTTGGCTCTCTTAAGGCTTCTCCATGCTGCTTGTGACAGTATTACAGTATTGCTTGGAAGGCCTGTGTTTACTGGACAGAGTTAGGCCAATACTGCATCTGCAATGTGGCTGCCATTCTTGTCTGTCCTCTCCTTCTTTCCCCTGAACGCAACCATCCTCATCACTCCATCACTCCCTCCATCTGTGCACACATTCTCATTTTTCTCTATTTTCCTTCTGCTATGGAGTTGATGCTTTAGACCCTTAAAAGGAGATGTTCTCTAAGCCTCTATTGTCATTGAATTAGGACACATATGGCTTACAGCTTCATTTGAAAAGCAAAGGAAAATGCTTGATGTTATTCAGTAAAGGAACATGCTGGTGATGGTCTGAAACGATCAGTAGCTGCCACCTTAGCAGGGACTGAACTGGAATTTGAGAGAAAACATCTGGTTAGCATTAACTGCGTCGCTAGTCTCTGCCATACGAAAGTTTTATTTTAACTGTGATTTTTCTAATGCTTTTTCATTGTGAAGCTACAGTTATCATTGCAACTTGCAGTATACCAGTAGTATGTTGGTATTTAGTTATGATGGGCTAATAATAAATATTGTACTGTACTTCAGTATTTGGATTTGAATTTTTTGTTAACTACTCAGGATTTGAGCTCAAAGACTCATCTGTATGGCTCTGGTAATGTTTTTCCACTTGAGCTATTTTACTTTTCCTCATCCAAACCTCTGTGAATCTGGAAGCTGGAACTTCAGAGTGCAAGAGAGAAAGGGAGAGAGAAGGGGGAGGCCGCATGCTAGAGAAAAGAGGTTGATTTGCATGTCAGCACCTCTATCCAGACAGAGAGGCAGGCCGGCAGAGGGGCCTTGGGGCAAGGGGAGCATTCTAGTTCAGCTTTTCAAAGATTGCTGACTGGCTTCCTCCTGTGTCGGCACAGGAACCTGGGAACAGGCAGCACACATTCCTCCCTCTGATTGCAGCTGATGAAACACTCATGTGCCTCTGTCTTCTCAGCACCTGGCACATGCAGACTCCTCAGATCCAAGCCACAGGTTTGGCATGCTGTGTTGCGGCCAACGTCAGCATGCCAAACCTGGGCAGAGCTCAGATCAGATAGAGGCAAATCTAGATCCAGTTCAATTTTAACATAACAATGATGTTACATTTTGAAACCTCGTCTTGGGATACAACAAATGTTAATGTGAGTTTTTTTTTTTGTCTTTTTCCAGTTATCAGGGCAAAAGTGGTTGGAGAGGAGGAGGTTGACGCTGGCAATGACATCTATGGAAATCCCATCAAGCGGATCAAGTATAACATCAAACAGATCAAGGTATATGGAATGAAGTTATTTTAATTCTCATCATCATGCTTGAATATAAACCTAAGCACAGTATGAATCTGAAAGTTTATTCTTTGCATCATCAGATGTTCAAAGGTCCCACTCAGGACATTGATGCCATCTACACTGCTCCCTCTTCTGCGGTGTGTGGAGTGACTCTGGAGACGAATGGCAAAAAAGAGTATCTTATCACAGGTATTTCAGCAGTGAACTGCATGATATGACAAATATTCCTTTTTGAGCATTCATATCCAGTTTCACATCACCTCATTGCTTCTCCTCATGCTGCAGGTAAACTGGAAGCTGATGGGACAATGCATGTCACACTGTGTGACTTCATTGAGCCCTGGGAGGACATGAGTGCCACCCAGCAGAAGAGCCTGACTCAGCGGTATGAAACAGGCTGTGATTGCAAGGTAGGGAAGTAGTTTATTTGCTAGTAGTGATTTCTTACCAGTAGTGGGAAACTGTCCTCCAGAAATGCACATTTTAAGTTCATACCTTGATCTCCGTCTTTTCGCTGTCACCCAGATCACACGCTGTACCTCCATCCCCTGCATGATCAACAGCCCAACAGAGTGTCTGTGGACAGACTGGGTGATTGAGAAGGTATACAACGGAGAGCAAGCCAAACACTTTGCTTGCATCAAGAGGAATGATGATTCGTGTGCCTGGTACAGAGGCAGTGCACCCCCCAAAAAGGATTTCCTGGACATCGAAGACCCTTAACTCCACCAGTGTCCAGAAGTCTGAAGATGTCAGGAGTTGAAATATACTAACATATAAATACAAAAAGAAAAACACAAATAAAAACACATCAAATTCTTATTTAGATTTTTTCTTGTTTAAAAAAAGCTGTAGGGTGGGTGCTCCATGGTCAAATTGAAAAAAAAAAAAAAAAGATTTTGAATTGCAGGTCTCGTGTTTTCAATTAAGAGTCTTATGAACTCAGCACTTTGTACCACCTCTACCCCTAAATCTAAAGCACTTCCTCATAAACCACTTCTCCTCCAGCTGTAATAAAGGGATAATCATCACAACTCAATATCACTGTTCATTGTGTTTTTGTTCCTGTGCTTTTCATTTCCAATTTGTTTGTTTTTCTTTTAACCAAAGCTATTGTTTGAAGTGAACTTTAATTTTTTTAATGCAACATGCACATACTTAGAAATCAAAGTTCTGTGAATCTGTGTGTCACCAGCTGACAACTGGCACCTTGATTTGTGACAGCAGAGCTATAACAAGGAAGAAATGCCACCTCTAGCCTCCTCTGCCTCAGATTCTGTTCAGTGCTGAGTATGCCAAATGCACCCCACCCCACCCCCCCACCCTTTTGTTTTTCAAAGGTGTCACAAAACTAATCACCGTAAAAGAGTGGCATGTTGCTTATCACACAATGGAACCTCTTGCCTATCAGTGCTTCTTACTTTGCAGGTGTTTTCTTGAAATAATCCTTAATAGACAAGAATGCACTTTGAACACAATCGTCACTACAGTCAGATTGTCTCAAATGAAAATTAAGATGTAAAGAAAAAGAGGATTGAATCCTCCATTTTGTATTTTTTTTAATAGTACAGCTCTTCTCTTTGTAATGCATTAGTTTATATAAGAACATATTCTATTTAAGGGGGTTATATGACTCAACTTTGAAAAGAAGCCCACATGTTTTTAGTTGCATTTTTATGACTCTATTCATATTACATAAAGAGAAGGCAAAATATTTTCACAATATTTGCTAATACATTTTGTGTGCAGTAAAGATCAAGTTGTCGGCCTGTCATCTGTCTGGCTGGCTCATGCTTTAGGACAGTGAGTTAAAGACCATTTTGTAACCAATCAACTTTTCTTTCTTTGTTGCAGAGACACTGAAATGACCATAAGTGTCAAGCAAATGTCACGTGACTTAATTAATATGAGAGTGTAAAAAGATTCTTCATCTGAAACTGTAATCAAGTATGATGTCTTGTGCTGGTTTCACATGGGACTTTTGAGAAAATAGGATGTTTGCATGCATATCCATCTGAAACGTTACTGTACATTTGACTATTATAATAAATGCCAAACTCTCTTTTGATGTGCGTTATTTTTTTTATTTTCACATCTTACATGCCACAAGCTTACATGGGCCATTCAGTAGTGTTGTTTGCTAATGTGTATATAGGATATTAGCATATACATTTTACTAAATGTACTACAATTTATGAATACATAATAAATTATAATGTAGCATTTTAGCTTTCCCATGAGAGCACACAGAGGCAAGGACAATAGAGTATAGCATGTCTAACCTGCTAATCTTACACAGGTCCACGGATGGTAATACTATAACCATCATTCGTGTGAATATCTCCAAATTCATTGCTTTAGCAGAAATGAACAGGAAATAAATAATATTTATTTTGAAATGTCCTTTGAATTGTGTTTGTTCAGTTTACAGGTCCACTAATGGTCTAATGTTGTCCAGAGTATGTTACTTGAAATGTTGAATTCATGGTGAAGAAAAAATAATTAATCAAGTTAATTTCATTAACTTATTACCATTTGAATTTAGTTTGAAACTATGGATGCAGAAATTTAAGTTTAATTTGCACACAATATTAAGTTGATGTGTTAATACACCTCGTCAAAATAAACATTGCATTTAAAGGTTTACCTAAATCCAATATTTTTTCTTGCTACATGCATTAAAAAAATAAGTTGTGGTAACTGGTACCGTGAATTACTTTTAAGAGTTTACCAAGTACTGTGACTGTGTAATGGAAATCTGCTGCCACACAGTGGACACAACAGCAACATGTGACATTCACAGACCCACGAGCCTGTCCATGTGCACAGATATGCACTTTATCAATCATATTGTGAAATCACTCTCGTGATTTCACAATAATAAATAATTCGAAGTAAATTAATATTAATAAATATGCAGTATCGTATGTAATTAATTTTAAAAATGCATTGTATTGTAAGCTGCATTATAAGCAGCAAAATGTGGTTTACTGCTGGTACTCAAGCAGAACGAAATCAAATTAAAAGCCTGCATGCATGGGAAGGGTGATCTGATATGAACGAAATCTGCTATCATGGAAGGTTTGATATGATAACACATAGACAGGTGATGTGATTCCTCGATTAAAAAAAAATCACGAGTCAACAGTCCATCAAGCGCACTAATGTAGCCTGCATTTCTCAACGCTTACAGTAAAAACTGTTAACATGTATCGTACCAATTGCATCAATGGTAAACAGCGATGGCTACAAGTCACGTGTGACTCTCTCCCGTCAGTGCAGCGCCACTTTGCGCGCTGATTGGCTGTGCCTTCCAGTTACGGAGTGACCTGTTCTCTGATTGGCCCTTAACGCCTGTCAATCATTGCTGTCGCCGCCCTCTCATAATGCAGCATGGGCGAAAATACCAGACCCAGGAGCTTCAGCTGAGGAAGGAGACCCTGCTACTGTTAAGTATTTCAGCTGTTTGGACGAAAGGTAAGAGAATAAACACATGAACTCATTTAATATACATTAGATGCGTTATTTACAGGCAGGTGTTGTCAAAGTAAAAAGGCAGAATGTGGCGGCTGGGGATTGTTAGCCACCTGGACGCTGAGGTGCTAACTCACATTGCAGCACTGAGGGAGGTTGAAGGCTCTCGCCACGTTAAGGTAGCTCGCTGGCTATTTCGCTGCTGCCGCTGTGTAGCTTACAAACGGTAGAACACGAAACAGTCGACAACAGGAAAATACAACCGATTTCATATTGTAGAGCTTGAGGATTTAGCGAATGCATTACGGCGTTTTGTCTTTAAACCTTTAACTGTTCAGCTCAAAATTAGCCGTGGCTGACGTTAGCAACATAGCATTTATGCTAAGATGACTGGCCCGTAGTGTTGAGTCCAGCTGGTGAATACATGCTAGCCCGGCTACTGTATGGAGCTAAAAATGAGCCACAAGTACTTAAAATATGAATAATTGAGGCAGTAAGCTAGTATTAACTAGTATGAACAAGTTAAGCAACGGAGAAACTTAAGAAGTGACAGCAAGAGAGGTGTTGCTTTCAAGTGACATCAATTAATATCCGTCCTTCGCATTGCTAGTCTACGAGTGGATGCCTATGATTTACAGATTTTATTCCGTTCTGGTTGTTATTGTTTCCATTTCAATATGAGGTAATCCTGTGCCAATGATTTGTGCCAGCGGCACAATTGTGTTGACTACAAAAACATAATTTGCCAAAATAAAGTTGTACCTTGTAGATGAACGGTAATGCTAGATTCCATCAGGCCTCTGTATCTGAGAATCCAAAAATCTGGAAATGCCATAGATGTGGTTCATTTAGACTTTGTCTTTGTCAGTAGTTGTTATAGTATTTTTAGAAGCCCCTGAAGTCATCAACTATCCCTCGGCTGTAAGTGATCACTTTAATGCACGATCTCCATTTATTTAAAACAAAAAGATAATATATTTATTTGTTATTAGTGTTCATGGCCGTTTTTCCTATTATTCTGTGCTCTGCAGCTAAGATTCCACAAAGAAAGTAAAATACATGCCACAATTTCCCAGAGCCTAACATCTTTGCACATTTCGTCCAAAGATTGTTTTTCGTTCTAGGCAAATCATTCAATTTTAAACTATTACTAATACAGAGACGATGAAAATTGTCAGTTGAGAAGCTGTAATAAGCAAATGTTGATATTTTTGCTTGAAAACAGTTGCCAGAATAGCTTCTGATTTAGTTCTTTGTTGATGACCTAATAGAATAAGTAACAAATCATTTCAATTTTAAATAGTGTGACAGAGCTGATCTTTTTTTTTGTCAGTGTGTGAAATACATGCGACTTGTGAGTTATTCATATTTTTTTGCAAGTTGAACAAAAAAAAATTGACACCTCAGCTGATGTGTCTAGAATGCCAGTGTGGTTATTACATCTAAAATATGAGACAAGCAGATTCTATTTTTTTTTAGAAGTATTTAGTGTTAGTAATAAGGCAAATTAAAAGTAAGACACATCTTAATGTTTATATTGAGTGATCTCTAGATAGTAATTATATGTGATACCTTAAAATGATTTAACAAGACATATATGTTTGATATATGATAATATGATATATTTCAATGTCAAACTCCCAAAGTGGCACTTGGCATCGATGACAGATGGACAACAGCAAACATAGCCAAAGTTACATAAACATATGATGTGAAAAATAATTAAATGTAGCTTGAAGTTTTTTCTAAATTACCAATGATTTATTCTTTACACCCAGCATCTACGAGCCATGTTAACATCCACAGGCATCATACAGTGTTGCTTTTGTTGACAGTTGTCCTTGTTTGACCAGGCATCACTTTGACTGCAAGACCATCATTGTGTGTTAATGCACTGTAATTGTCCTTAATATCAGTCTAAACTGGTGAACAACTCGCATTACCTTAAACATGGCAGGAAAAAAATATTTAACTATACTTTTAATGGCATGATTTTAGAGAACTGGGCACTGTAAGTGTATCTGCCAAGACTAGCATAAACATTAGAAAGTTTTTTTTTGTGCCATGAACAAATACATCACTAATTAATGTGACATAATCTGATGAAACACGCATGTTGTGGTTAGCGTATCAACACAGCTGCCTGCTCTAGCTGTGGCATCACTGCAGTTTCCCTGTGGGCTGTGTCGTTCTTAGTTGTATCAGTATCAGCAGCATGTGAAGGTCAGCGTGCCCTTGTGCATACAATGCATGTTCAGCCCTCCTTCCCTCTTCATGACGTCACTGCCCACTCTGATGAGCACGACACTCATGGAACTCGGTGCCTTTGGTGTGTTATTACTGCTGTAACATCGATGTGATGTTTTTTTTTTAACACATATTCAGTCAGCACTGAGCATATTGTTGACAGCTTGCTGTCTTCTGTAGAAGATGTGGAAATGTACACAAACCATTCTCTACACTGAAATGGTCCTCTTGCTGCACTAGATGGCAAATAAAAATGTGTTTATTTTTTAAAACTGCACGTTATCGTTTAGTTTGGTGATTTATTTTGGGGGATGATCTCCTATGTCATTTACAGCACAGATAGCATGAAATTTTTTTACTTAAGTGTAATGCCAATCGTCGAATCAAGATAATGAAGTATTGATACAGGCATAAAATTACTTGTGTAAGTAGTACAAATGTGGCCTAGCAGCTAACGGCATCTGCTTACACCTTATGCCCTCTAAATTATCATCCTCTTCTATCCCATGCACTCCCCCACCCTATGTTACTAACGTCTGATGTATTGCATAACTGTAGGGACAGCTGCCAAGACCCAGCTGGCTCTTCACATACACTCAGTCTCTGTATCCCTTTCGAAGCAAGGTTGGGATATGTGGCCTGGAGAGGTACCTACTGAAGCACAAACAAACAGGGGTGGTAGTAGGCACTTAGTTTATTGTTAGAAAGACATTTAAACATTAAATTGAAGATTAGATTTATTTTTGTCTATTTGGCTCAGAGAGCCATAATAATCACAACGCTTTGAGGTGCTTTTGAATAGCGTGTCGATGTAATAAGATGACATGTTATTGATCCTTCTGGGGAAATTGGTGAAACAAGCTTTGTTACTTGTTTGTCACAGCCTAATGTGAAGTGACACCCAGCCTGTCTTTATTCTGCAGTGATGTTTCAACAATGCCGATAGTGGATAAACTCAAGGAGGCGTTAAAACCTGGTCGAAAGGAGACAGGTGATGAGGGTGACCTCAACAAACTTTTGGCTTCTTCTGCCAAGAAAGTCCTTTTGCAGAAAATAGAGTTTGAGCCTGCCAGCAAGGGTTTCTCCTACCAGCTGGACAGCCTAAAGAACAAGTATGTGATCCTCAATCCAAGGACTGAGGGGGCGACAGGGCAGAAGGCTACAGAGCCTGCCCAAATAAAGAGGCAAGGTAAGCTGTAAAATTGAACTGACATTTGAGCCGATAGTCTGACACCTTTCATATTTTGTGCTTTGATATTAACCATAAAATCCCAGTTTTTGTGTTCTGTACATCACTTTTTTTGCCCATGTCAACAAATTGACTCCCCTTCTGCTTCAGTCTCAGAGAATGTGGTTGGGAGCCAGAGTGATGGCATCCCTGCCCCACAGAAGATGCTCTTTCCAGGGAACAAACTTACCCTCAAATGGGAGCGAGTGTACAGGGTGGGAGCCGGCCTCCACAACCTGGGAAACACCTGCTTCCTTAACTCCACAGTGCAGTGTCTCACCTACACCCCGCCACTTGCCAACTACTTGCTTTCAAAGGAGCACAGCCGTGCCTGTGAGTACTTGATTTGTGTTCTTCTGTGGTGTCTGAGTCTTCTGTCCCATTCACTTATATTTTTCCAACACTACACAGAAATCTTATAGATTCAGGAATTACTCTTACTGGGCCTGTGTCTGGATATATCTGGCCGACTGTCACTATGCAGTCGGAAACCAAGCAGCTGAATTTAGCTGCGTTTCACATTTAAGACTGATTTTATCCTGTGCTGTATAGGGAAAAGCTTAGCTAAACCCCATTGCACAAGCTGCAGTATAAACTGTATTTGTGGTTTAATCTGAATGCAGTGCCGTGTCCTGTGGGAATCACTGAATCATCAAAATGACTTGGATATCTCATTGTTTCTGAGCCTCACCTTAGACCTGCAGCTGACCTGGTTTAACTGAAGGCTGAGGTCATAATGTTCACTTTAAAGACAGATTGAAACAGCATAGAACATTTTTTTATTTCTAAAATCTGAAATCTTTTGTAGCAGACTTTTATTCTTCTGATTATGGTATCCCACATTAAATGTCATCTAGAGTAGTTCCACCAGAGTAATTTAAAAATGTTAATTTTACATTTTAACGTAAATAATATTTTAGAATATTTCTTTGAAATACAACTGGAAATCATTAGGCACAATGCATATTAACGCACAATATTTTTGAGAATGCAGAATCCTGCTTTAGACTTTTTTGACAGACTTTTTTTGTTGTTTTTTTTACCCAGTGTTGTAAATGCACGTTTCTTTTTAGCTACAGTACGGAGGAACCACATTAAACACATTATTTTCCGATTAATGGTAGCATTTGCCTAAATATGCGTACCAACCAAAGTCATGAAGTTCAGGATATGAAGTGATAAAAATATGTCTTCTTGAGTGTCAAAGTGACTCACTTCTGTACTTTTATTAGTTTTTTATTATGTGTTTCAGGTCACCAGTCAGGCTTTTGTATGATCTGTGTAATGCAGAACCACATCATCCAAGCCTTCGCCAACACAGGCAATGCCATTAAGCCCGTCTCCTTCATCAGAGACCTAAAAAGTAAGACCACCTCCCTTCAACACTGCGTAATTCTGTCTGAACCATTTGTGCTGGCTAGTTGGCCATGCAAGTTTGCAATGTAGATTGTGTCAGCAGGAGTTAGCAGCACCCGATTTTTGGCTAAATACTGCCAGAGGCACTGTGACGCATCACTGGCCACGGTGTCCCATGTGACAACGTCCGCCAGCAACTGCAGTACATAGCTGAAACGGTGAGACAGCAGGTAGTGAATGAATATCACACTGACTGTGGTGATGAGGTGTGAGTTGCACCTTGACATGGTGCTATAGTCTCACTGCACCTTAATCCCCTCCCTACCTGCCTGCTTCCTCCTTATGTGCTGCTGCAATCATGTCTCCACCTCCTGCGCCTCTTTTTCTGTCTCTCCCTCCCCCCTTCATCTGTTCCCTCCCTCCTTCCCCAATGCCCTCTCTGTCTCCTTGTGACTGCGGGCTGAGAAGAGCAGCCTTAGCACAAAAATGTGCAGGCCACCTGCCTCCCTTTTTTTCGCCACCAGGCCTCAGAGATGTATTGCATGAGTTTTATGTTTTCCCTGTACATTCATTTACCTGGTGGCCTCCCCCGCAGCTAGAAATGTTCCACCACAACTAGAACGATGTAGATGCAAACAATGAAAATTCAACATTTTTATGTCCCTCTTGCTTAGTGAGCCCCCTCACCCCTGAAAAAAAACAACAATAAATAAAAGCTAAATTCAAAGACAGCGCTGTCATCACATTGAAATCCAGAAGAGCATACTGTAAATGATTCTAGAATTGCCCTCAGATCACACAGCTGGGGTTTCACAAACAAAATAAAAGAACAACACACCTATCTAATGCCCACTGATGTCACGTCTTCAAGATGTTGTCTTCCTCCTCTCCTGCCTGGAATAGGTCATTAGTGCATGGTGTCTTATTCGTTTTCCCCACTCTGGGGTGACTCATTGTCTTTAATGTGCAGGGATGCTATACTGGAAATGTTGTGATGGCCACATTCTAATTCTACCAGTTCACACTCTCCCCTTTTACATTAGAAAATAAAAGTAGGGGCAAAGCCTTTAGAGCTCCATTAGCTGTAGTGTGGGACTTTTACTGTAGATGAGATGCTAGCTTGCTGAGGCCACTGTATGCTTTCTGTTAGGCTAATGATTGATTCTTACTTATTGCCAGTAATCCCTGCATTTAGGGAATGTCTGAAACACTGATATGTTTTGTATGGTGTGCTATGCTGTAAACGACACACATCGACTAACTTATTTTTTTAAGTTAGAGATATGTAAAAATGTTTCCATGCCCTCCCTGTCTTAGTAAGTGGTGTAACTAAACCTGAAGAAATGTCATAACACACTTACTTTTGTTAATCCACTCTGCTTTGAAACAGTAAATTAACACAAATTTAATATGTACTTTTGTCTTCACCAGAAATTGCCAGACATTTTCGCTTTGGGAGCCAAGAAGATGCTCATGAATTTTTGCGGTACACCATCGATGCCATGCAGAAAGCCTGTCTCAATGGCTACCCAAAGTAAGTTTTTATGCTTGTTAAAAATATTTGTTTTCTAAACTAGCACATAAATAACATTTTTCTTTTTTTTTCCTGCTTTTAGACTTGACAGGCAGACCCAGGCCACAACATTGGTTCACCAGATCTTTGGAGGTTACCTCAGGTCAAGAGGTATTGACTGTTGTTTTTTTCCCTCTCACAGGCAGAAGAGTTGAAAGAAGATTTGCCTCCAAAGCTGTGTACTTTTGTAAATTTGCACGTTTGTTGCTTTTGATATTACATTGTTGATCCATTTCCCATTAGAATAGACTAAGTCTAAGTCAGTGTCAGTGTAGTTTAACACTCATCTTTATAACAATGCATGAAAAACTATCGAATCTACTGTTGGTCTTCTATGTCTTCACCCACGAAATACTTTGTGTAATTCTTTGGAAAAAAGCATTTTTTCTATTTTGAGGGAGTTAACTTTTCTAATCTTCAAGATTATTTTGAATCTCCATATAAAAAAACAATTTGACACTGTTTCTGAAACCTCCTCTAAATTGTTTGTCTGCATTATGCATCAGTTTCAAATTAAGAGCAGCTTGTAAAGCCTCCTTTTGATGTGGTTTCAGGTGTCATGTTGACCCAGTAACTAATGCCTGTCAGATTTGAAATGGAAATATTGATAAGAGTGTTAACTATACAGGAGTTTCCCGTCGGTGTTTGATCTCAGCAACAGTGGTTTGAGATTCTTGATAGATTTGTGTTCACAGGAAATGGAACAGTGGCTTGTGTGACATGTTGCAAAATAGACTGGGTTGTTCAGAAGCATCAACACTCTATTCTCTACCTTGTCTTCCAGTGAAATGCTCTATTTGTAAAAGTGTGTCAGACACATATGACCCTTACCTGGACATTGCTGTTGAGATACGGGTATGTTACACAAGATCTCAATATGACCTTCATTCCCATGAAGATGTTATATAAATATATAGGTTTTGAAAAAAAAATAGCTTCATTAACACCAACTATTTCTCCTTTTTCATTTTTCAGCAAGCAGCAAACATTGTGCGAGCTCTGGAACTGTTTGTTAAACCAGATGTATTAAGTGGAGAGAATGCTTACATGTGTGCCAAGTGAGTTTTATTTACATAGTCTGACAACATCCAAGTAAATATACAAGGCATGAAAAATATATAAAAAAAACACTATTTATTTTTCTTTTTAATCTTCAGGTGCAAAAGAAAGTTCCGGCCACAAAGCGCTTCACAGTCCATCGAACATCTAACGTGCTGACCCTTTCGCTGAAGAGGTTTGCCAACTTCAGTGGAGGAAAAATAACAAAGGTTAACAATGAATTCTCACACCATTGTCTGCTTAAAAGCACTGCCCCTTTCTTCAGTGTGTCTCATATTTGTGTGTCGTTTTCTTCTTTGTTTTTTGTTTTTTTAGGATGTTGGTTATCCAGAATTTCTTAACATCCGTCCCTACATGTCTCAGAGCTCAGGAGATCCTGTTATGTACGGCCTCTATGCTGTTCTGGTGCATTCTGGCTACAGTTGTCATGCTGGCCACTACTACTGTTATGTTAAGGTAAGACAACCGGCACAAAGGAAATCTTAATATATGCTGTCTTGTTTTCAAAGTGCTTGTTTCACATGAAAACAGTTAGGAATGTACTTCTATGTGATCGTAAATGCACTTTATATGATTGCAACAGCATCGACTGAGCTTAAAATTAATATATTTTTCAGCTAATTAGTGCATAAGATTTGAGATGAGTGGTGGGCTTTTTGTGTCTAGTTGCTCAGTTTTTTAATATTTATCTCGATTTTCTTCGTCCTAGGCGAGCAATGGACAATGGTACCAGATGAATGATTCAATGGTGCACTCGAGTAACATCAAAGTGGTCTTGAACCAACAGGCTTATGTGCTTTTCTACCTGAGGTAAGATGCTAGAGAGCACTGCAAGAGATCAAAAAAGATGTTGTCTGTACCTCCTGGTTATATAATCAAATAAACTGCCATGTTTGATTGTTGTTAAAGGATCCCCGAATCCAAGAAGAATGCAGATGGGCAGACCACCAAACAGGGCATGCTGCATTCTGGGAAGATGAACATGACATCGGAACCGATAATAAGGGCCAACCTGAATGGACCTCTGTCTTCTCCGCAGGTCACAAAGGTATAAGAAGAGATGACATTTAACCTTAAATATTTTTGTGAACTTGTTAAGAGCATTAGAGCTTTTAACGTTTTGATCAAATACTGTATTTTTAATGAAAGTTCAACTCCTCTGGACAGAAACTTGAGCCTGCACAGCTGCGTAAGATCCAGTCTATGGATGGTGGTTTAGGTTTGCCCATCTCCAGGAATGGTGTGAGCACTCAACCACAACCCAGACTTTCCAACTGGACAGCATCCTCCAACGGCCCTCCGAAAGCGCCGGGCGGACCCACAGTTATTGAGGAACCTTTCAAGAAGGTGAAGAAGCCCTCTCCCCAGAGCCAGGCACAGTCCCGCAGCAGCACTCCGACCCCTTCAAACAATGGGATCAGCAGGACAGAGGAGAACAAAAAGCAGGGTGGCGAGGGCAGAGGCATGGCAGCATCTACCTCATTTAAGTCTTTGTCAGACTCTTCCTCTGCTGACACCACTGACTCAAAGGTACAATATCCAGTGAAGGTGCACAAATTCAAATGTTATTTTACAAGCAGAGCCAAGGCACCTTTTGTCATATGATAGCATTTTTTAGATAGTTGTTGGTCCAACCAAAATAACATGAGGATGATTACCAAAGCAAGTACTGAGACTCCTTACAGTAAAGAAAAACTGCAAAACATAAACAGATATTTTTTATTATGTTAGTATCAGATTCATTCATCACTTCTCAACAGTGAGAAGTGTCCATCACAGTTTCTTCAGGTGAAAGGTGTCATACCAGATACCTTCAGTTAATAGTAACATACAAACATAAAACAAGGAAAACAGGCATCTTCTCGTATTTGGAAGCTGGAACAAAGGAATCTTTATAACCTTTGTTATAAAGGTTATTAAAGTTATATAGATGATGACCTAAATAGTTAGTAGAAAGTAGCTGTGATTTACTAACTGGGGACTCTTATAGTTGGAGCTTTAATATTAATCAAAGCATAGCATGTGAAGGGGATAACTTCCTAATAGCTAACTTCATTATTGTCTGGTTTGCTGAGCACCTAATGCATACAATTTTCAGTTCAAGGAATATTCTAACGAAAATGTTTTTAGCAGCAAACTTAACAAGTGTGTCATAAGTGTTTGCAGGATTTTAACGAAGATGCACAGCAGCTGTATCAAGTTGTGTGGATGCACAGAAGCATAACTGTGACCTTTGATCACCTCTCTTTTGGCCAGGACTCCGTTGGTGCTAAAAGTGCACCAGTAGGAGAGACTCCCTCCACTCCTCGGAAAGGCTCCAATGGCCTGGCGTCGCCAGCCAGGAGCGTGGAGCGCTCTCAGAGCACAGAGGAGCAGAAGACAGCAAAAATAAAACCCCCAGCCCTCAACAACATCACATCTGAAGCCACCAGCACCATGTCACCTCCACCTGCCAAGAAACTGGCCCTGTCGGCCAAGAAGGTGAACTTCATTCCCATCCACAGCAGCTGTACCACCTCCTGTCTTAGTGAAATCTCATGATAACTTGGATTCCCCTAGTGTCACTTCACACTGCTATCCCAAATTTGACCATTAGTTTTAATGACTAGTATTTAAAGCAAGTAAACGCTCATTTTTCAACTAAATTTTCTTACACATGTAATGAGTTATTCCTCCAGTGTACATGTCTAATCAACCACACGTTAGCACTTGTTTAGAGTTTGTCTTCTTTTCCTTAAGTTTGCTCTTTATTTCTAACCATTTCTAATTCTTCTTTGCCATACCCTTTCCTCTTTGTTTCCCTCCCTTCATCTTTTCTTGCCATCCCTTTTAATTGTCCCCTTTCCTTTTATTTGATTCTCTTCCTTATTTTGTCACATTCATGGCTATTTTCTTTAGACCACCAAGTTTTTATTTATGTCAATAACTGCAGGCTCGCAGCCGGAGTCTGAGCAGCATTGATGTACTGCCCCATTTGCCATGCCAGCTGTCCAGTGACCCCATGCATCAAAATCAGCTTAACTCCACCTTTGCCACACGTACTCATGCTCACAGGTATGAAATGTGAACTTGATTGCACATGGGAAATGCTATTTAAAATGCAGACTTTATTATTTGAATATCAGCACTTTGAAGACTTAGTCAGTTCAGGTGTTTTTTTTTTTCTCTCTCCCAGAGCTGCTCCATTCCATTCACCTGAAGTCCAGTCATCACCTTTAGCCCACTCAAGAGGATCATTCAAACAGCAGAGCTCTCAGAAACAATCCCTTCTCTCCACACTGCAAAAACCAGACGCCAGCCTTTCTCTTACAACCAACGGGCTTCACTGTCCTGGCCCAAAGAGTCCCAAGTCTTCCAGCAACCTTAATTCTGTGGTCCAAGAACCAGATCTCAGCAACCCTCCTGCTCATCCAGTCAACCAAAAGAAGAAGAAGAAAAAGAAGCGGCGGCATTCTGAGGTGGAGGATGATGCAGAGCCAGTTGTATCCCCAGCTCAGATGACAGAGTCCAGCCCTTTGAAGTCAGCTAGTGAGAAGAAAAGCAAGAAGAAAAAGAAAAAGCGAAAGAGGGAGACTGAGGATGGAGAGAAAATGAAGGAGAGGGAGTTTGTCCCATCTCATTTGGACACATCAAGCCAGGAAGAGGATTGGTGTCAGGGTGGCATATGGAGTCTAACATCTCATTCTAATGCAGAGCAGTCAGAGCAGAAGCCTCAGCTATCTAACGCTACCCCAATGCAATGTGAGCCAAACCAAGAAGAACAGAAAAGGGACTCTGTGTCGAAGAAGAAGAAGAAGAAAAAGAAGATGACTCAGTTGGGAGAGGCGCTACAGGACACAAGTTCTGCATGCTCTGCATCAGAAAGGTGAGCTGAAGGTGTTGTTAGATGTTAGATGTGTGCTTTTGTTTCTCTCTTCAAAATCTACTGCCTCATGTTAACATTAAGCTACAACTTGCCAATTGTAGCTGCAACGATAAATCCACTAATTGATTAGTTCTGAACCATTTCTTTCATTGTCAAGTGCCAAGTCTTTTGATAATGAATTAATCAGTAAGTTTTTAAGGTTAAACGACTACATTTTTCAGATTCCAGTTTTTCAAATGTGAACAGTTCTGGTCTCTCTTTAAATATTTTGGGTTTGTGTACAAAAAAATTGTAGTTTCGATTGTTAGGAAACACTGATTACCATTTTTATAAATTTTCTGATTTTATGTAGACCAAACAAATAATCGATTAATCAAAGAAATAATGAGCAGATGAATTGATGATAAAAATGTGAAAATCTGTTGCAGCTCCATTTGTTTCTATAACAACCAGCTGGCTCTTTTAGTGAACTGTACCGAACTATATCCATCTGTGAAGGACTTTTTGGAAACTCAAAGTGGAACCACTGTGCTTCACACTGACTTCACGACATGAAGGAAATATTTTTCTAAATGTGGTTGAAAGTGTTTTAATCACTCGTTTGCTCTTCATAAAGCACTCAGCGTATGTTTTTCTTTTCTATACATGGTTCATTTACTCAACTTTGTATAATTAAGGATTGGATGCAGGCAAAGCAGTTGCTTTTCATTAAATCACATGTCTGTATTTTTCCACCAACAGCAATTCTGACATGAAGACCACAGGCATTCAGAATGATACACAAGATCAGAAAATGTTGAGAAAGAAATTAAAAATGCAGAAAAAAAGGCTTAAAGAAGACGCACGACTGTGGGATGAGAGCAAACATCATTCGGATGCTGAGCCTGAAGCAGCTGAGCCCCCTTCTAAAAGGAGCACCACCGAGAGTAACAAAATAATCAAACAAAGTACAGGTATGTGAGTGTGCACTTACAATAAATGTGTCCTTGTGTTGTGGAAACTCCAGTGAGGTGTTTGTGATCTTGTTACCATGCCAACACCAAATGTACAATGTCCTGCTGCATTGATTAGAGCCTTTTGCCAAAAAAACAAATCCCTCTGTGCCAGCACAGCCTCTCAGCCTTTCTTTTGAGTGACCAGTCATTTCACTCATGTACTAGAGCATGACTCAGTACATTTTGAGAATGCCAGATTTAACCACAGTTCATCTTTTGTTATTTTCTTTAAAAAAAAAAAAGAAGACAATTCTGATTGTTTTATTCCATATCCAGCCACAGTGGTGGTGTGGGACAGCCAAGTGAGGGACGGCTACAAACGCAGTCAGGCGCCAGCAGCTGATGGAAAAGCATCAGGAGATGCACCGACCCGTGCTGGTCCTGCAGCCTGGGATGGAAAAAAATCAAGTGATGTGGTGGAAGAGCTACTACGGAATGCCACGGATAAGGCCTATGGAGCCAATGGTGAGACATCCAGTGATGTATCAGTCTAAATATTTGCACAGTGAAGCTTTAATTTCACTGAAATCATTGAATTTTTAACTGAATATTCACAGTTTCCATACACCTTAACAGTTGTTTTTGTCTAATCTAGTCCTCAGCTGGGATGGTGAGTCCTCTGCTATTAGTAGAGATGCCATTGAAGATACCCGAGCTGCCAAGTATGACACTGTGATCGATGAGTGGGATGAAGACTTTGACAGGGGAAAGGTAAGGGAAATATTAAACGGCAAGAAAGTCTAACATTATCATAAAATACAGTTTTTCTTGCATATTTAAACACAAGTTTAGTGCTGCCAACCATGTTGCTTAAAGTCTATTTGAACTGCATTCTTGTCGGCCAAATAATGTAAGAACACCCTCCCCCAACACTTTTGTCAACTATTTGTTGCATTTTTCATGTATACACTCTGATGCAACACTGTCATTATTTCCCTGGAGGGATGTGTTGGCGTTATTCCTGTCTTCAAACAATACAGAGCCCCCTCGTTCTCCCTGTAACAATTTTGAAGACATTTGATTTCCAACATTATCAGGCAGCGCATCTCAAAAAGTAGTTCTGGAACCATAGCCTACACACGTGGACAAAATTGTTGGTACCCCTCAGTTAAAGAAGGAAAAACCCACAATTCTCACTGAACTCACTTGAAACTCACAAAAGTAACAATAAATAAAAATTTATTGAAAATTAAATAATCAAAATCAGCCATCACTTTTGAATTGTTGATTAACATAATTATTTAAAAAAACAAACTAATGAAATAGGGCTGGACAAAAATGATGGTACCCATAACTTAATATTTTGTTGCACAACCTTTTGAGGCAATCACTGCAATTAAACGATTTCTGTATTTGTCAATGAGCGTTCTGCAGCTGTCAACAGGTATTTTGGCCCACTCCTCATGAGCAAACAGCTCCAGTTGTCTCAGGTTTGATGGGTGTCTTCTCCAAATGGCATGTTTCAGCTCCTTCCACATATGTTCAATGGGATTCAGATCTGGGCTCATAGAAGGCCACTTTAGAATAGTCCAACGCTTTTCTCTCAGCCATTCTTGGGTGTTTTTGGCTGTGTGTTTTGGATCGTTGTCCTGTTGGAAGACCCATGACCTGCGACTGAGACCAAGCGCATTTCTCTCCAGAATGCCTTGATAGTCTTCAGATTTCATCGTACCTTCCACACTTTCAAGACACCCTGTGCCAGATGCAGCAAAGCAGCCCCAAAACATTACTGAGCCTCCTCCATGTTTCACCGTAGGGACAGTGTTCTTTTCTTCGTATGCTTGGTTTTTGAGTCTATGAACATAGAGTTGATGTGCCTTACCAAAAAGCTCCAGTTTGGTCTCATCTGTCCAAAGGACATTCTCCCAGAAGCTTTGTGGCTTGTCAACATGCATTTTTGCAAATTCCAGTCTCGCTTTTTTATGAGTTTTTTCAGCAGTGGTGTCCTCCTTGGTCGTCTCCCATGAAGTCCACTTTGGCTCAAACAACGACGAATGGTGCCATCTGACACTGATGTACCTTGGCCTTGGAGTTCACCTTTAATTTCTTTGGAGGTTGCTCTGGGCTCTTTGGATACAATTCCAACGATCCGTCTCTTCAATTTGTCATCAATTTTCCTCTTGCGGCCACGTCCAGGGAGGTTGGCTACTGTCCCGTGGGTCTTGAACTTCTGAATAATATGAGCCACTGTTGTCACAGGAACTTCAAGCTGTTTAGAGATGGTCTTATAGCCTTTACCTTTAAGATGTTTGTCTATAATTTTTTTTCGGATGTCCTGGGACAATTCTCTCCTTCGCTTTCTGTTGTCCATGTTCAGTGTGGTACACACCTTTTCACCAAACAGCAGGGTGACTACTTGTCTCCCTTTAAATAGGCAGACTGACTGATTATGAGTTTGGAAACACCTGTGATGTCAATTAAATGACACACCTGAGTTAATCATGTCACTCTGGTCAAATAGTTTTCAATCTTTTATAGAGGTACCATCATTTTTGTCCAGGCCTGTTTCATTAGTTTGTTTTTTTAAATAATTATGTTAATCAACAATTCAAAAGTAATGGCTGTTTTTGATTATTTAATTTTCAATAAATTTGTATTTATTGTTACTTTTGTGAGTTTCAAGTGATTTCAGTGAGAATTGTGGGTTTTTCCTTCTTTAACTGAGGGGTACCAACAATTTTGTCCACGTGTGTAGAAATGCACGGTTAATCAAATAATCATAACATGATCACAATTTTGGCCTTCCACAATTAAATAATATGAGCAATTGCAATGTTGACTTTCAAAATGCAAGTTCTGTTCATATAAAACATTCAGAAAACATTTAGATGAAATTATTTGGTTTTAGCAAAGATAAATCAGCTTTAGAATGCCTCATTCCACTCTTTCATGTCATTTTTGGTTAGGTGCCTGTCTCTATTGCATGTTCTGCAGTAACTGAGGAGAAAAGAGACTTTTCTGTGTACAGCATCTTTACCCTGTTCTGTTTAAAGGGCTTTTAGGGAACACTGGTAAATCACAGGGTCTATCAGTTAAAATATGTTCAGGAAGTTAGACTTATTATCCCCCACCTCCACGAAGTGGAAAAGGGGGATATAGGTTTGGCCTCCGTCCGTCCGTCCGTCCGTCCGTCCGTCCGTCCGTCCGTGCCAGATGAAGGGGACAGCTTTTCTCGGAAACTATTACAGCTAGGACTACGAAATTTAGAGTGTAGCTTCACACCATGGACACCTTGATCAAGCTCAAAAATGAGACCTGTGCGATAATATTTAACACAATTATGGCCCTTTATCACTATTATGGCTATAGACTCAGACATCACATGTGGCAGGGGATATTGATGACCATGTCATGCACTGTTTTCCAAACGCTACTGCTTCGCCATACTTTCACCTACAGACTTCATTTTAGTCTTAAAAAAAGCCCCAACTCTCTTCTTTTCAGCCATGTACATATTGTGACGGTGGGATTTATGGTTTTCCATACAGGAGCCTCCAAAAACCCCTAGGTTGAGCAAAAAATCCCATGTTAGAGCATGTGCTCCTCTGGTGCTAGTGTGTGGAGAGGGACAAAATCTGTCCGTTTTTTTTTTTTTTTTACTTAAATCGCCATCCTGGCCAAACGGTACATACTACAAGGACAATCCTGTCACAGACTATAGTAAAGACTCTCTACATTCATATGAGTCCGACATTGTTCACCTAGCACATTGTTACGTCACGCGGCAGCCCTTAATTGACGTGGGAACCTGAATCGCCCTCCATAAGGCTCAATGCAAATTTATGCCTTGTGCTGCTTCACACACAGCGATTTTAAAACTGCCGTTTCTCGGTCATTTTTCACTCTACAGCAACATTAAACATACCGACCTCTTCCGTGACTCATCCTGCCACTCACCATCCAGTTACTTTTGAGCTAGCATTCACAGTTAGCCCGTAATTAGCGACAGAACGCGACTGCAGCTGACAAGCTGTAAACCGCTGCAGTTGCGGCACTAGGTTTTCAGGACAGGGGGGGCTTAGCCCCCAGGAGATGCACACTATGTGAGTAACCGTTTAATTTTACACCTAACAATTTAGTGTGTAGCTTCACACCATGGACACCTTGATCAAGTTCGCAAACGAGACCTGTGCGATAATATTTAACAGAGTTATGGCCCTTTATCACTATTTTGGATATAGACTCATAGACATCATATGTGGCGGGGGATATTGATGACCATGTCGTCTTGTTTATACTTTGCCTGTGAGAGATGGACTGACTTCCTGGGACCTCCTTTGATATTGGTATTTCAGTATAATGAGATATTCATTAGCAGAAATGTAGCACACCATGTAAACAGCTGTTTATCATGATGTGCAATAAAGATATTTTGTACCATAATCACAATGAAAAGTTGTGACCTTAATGGTGATCACAATAATCCTGATTATCATTTTGGCCATGATGGCACAATATATTGTGATAATGACTTCAAATTTCCCTTTTTCACCAAAAAACAGGTGAAGAAAATAAAGAACTGTAAAAGAAGTAAGTGGCGAAGTAGCAGCAGCATCTTCCAGAAGATCCAGGACAGGCGGAACAAGTGGTCTACAACACTCGGAGCAAAAAGAGTTTTTGGAGTCCGTCGCTGAAAGTCCAATTGCTGCTGAGGTCTTGCTGACTGGAAATTGAGACAACAAAACTGTATACCAAACTTCTGTACCTTTTCTTTCTCTCTTTTTTAAATTTCTGTCCTTTGTTCACTTTAGTTCCCTAAATTTAAAACTAAGATATGTGCCAAAAGCAGCACATGAGACTGCACTCATAGCTGTCCCTTTGGCTGTAAATAGCAGGTTTAAACTTACCAACATAAAATGTTGTCTTCACTGGCGAGCTGGGTTTCACCACTTACGACCCTTTTTAATCCAAATGCCACAGGGAGGGGCTGCAGTTTTTCTATGCATTCAGTATTTAACAGAAAGCCCTGACATGTCCATGTCACATAAATTACTTACTATGTTGGCATCCTTTGAGCCTTGGTTATTGCCCAGAGAATCTGCTCCTTTGAGATGAATAGAATGCACCATATACGTGAAGGGTGTGTAACTCTTTGGCTTTCATGTGTTTAAAACTGTACACAATCTCAGAGCATACTGTGCTGCTTTTGCAGACATAAGGGCTCAGCAAGTTAGACATTTTTTTAATCCTCCTTCTGAAGCGATTCTATTCCAAATTACACAGACCCAAAATTGTTTATTAATTAAAATTTATATTATTTAGATTTCTTAATAATTGTTTTATTTTATACCTTTTGTTTAAAATAATTTCATTTTACTGCAGTGTCTGTGTCATCTGGCTTGTTTTTAAGAGGACCAAATTTTGCCTGCATGTTGTTGGTAAAATTGGGGTTTGAAGTTATAACCATTTTCTAAATATGCATGCATAAAGTGGTTCAAAAATATTTACTGAGCTGATTTCTCTTCATTCTGCATTTTTGGTTATGTACCACTGATTCTTTTCTCTTTTTTTGTGTTCCTTAACAGTCCAGCTATTTAAGGATGCTTTGGTATTGGCAAACAACCCATTGCAAGCTAACAGTTCTATTGTATCTGAATGATTACATGTACATTCTCGTTTTCTGATGGTTCACGGTGCGAAGTGCATTTGCAGAGTAGACATTGGGGTTTCTGAAGGAACTCATGCAGGAGCAGTTATTTTCTACTGTGCAGCTATTTAACTATGTAGCTCATTTCATCAGTTCTTTCAGAATCACTCATTCTGAGGATTTGACCTTTCCATTCTCTGCAACAAACTCGCCACAAACTGTTATTCACCAATGTACTGAAATAAAAGGGTTAAATTTTGTACTTCAGGCACTGTGTTAGAATGGGACTGCCACATAACAATAACTTATTTTCCCCTTGTATCTTATATCTCTATGCAATTTTCTGATTGTCATGCTGGTCACCTAGACGCTGGGCTGAGACTCGGGTAACCAGACCTCCTGTATACCACTATCATCTCTGATCAGACTCCTGTTTCATGTCAAAGCAGTCCCTCTCCTCTCAGCCACCATGTTGCATCCTGTACATCCTGTAGAAACTGTTTTATACAAAGTATTTCAGGTGTGGAAACTATGGGATCATCTTGCACCAACTGGGCACAGATGCATAGAAAAACTAATGTTATAACAAAATGCTTTGCCAGTGTAGAACACTGTATAGTCCATCTTGTGCTACCTGTGTTTCCCTCCAATGCTGTAAAGAGATTTGCCCATGCATTTCTTTTCATTCTAGAGATGTTGCCTTGAATTGGCTATAAAAAGTATAGGAATTAATGTTCTAAATTTATAATTTAAAGAAGAAAAGACACAGATCTTTAATGTGCTACTAATACTCAGATTAGTTGGTGGTTGTTAACTTGAGAATTTACCTGCAAATGTGTTTGTTCATTTGTATTTAAGAGAGTTGTCTGTTTTCATGCAAGACCTTCCCTATGTCACTGTAGTCTGTACAGTACAAGAGAGGCGACGGTAGTCAAGTTTCCACCAGATATGTTTGTCGGTTGTGAAATCGACGTGTGGTGAGAGCCTCAAACTGACACAAAGGAACATTTAACAGAGTAAATGGACAGTTCCCATGTTTGCATTGATGATTCTATATTTTGCGCCACCTTTTCTGACCAGGGAAGAGACCTTTCATAATGAAAGTAGCTCTTACCACATTATAGTTAACTGAAAAGGTGCAATAAAGTTGTGACTTTTGTGAGCTGATTGTGCATTTTTTCTGTCTTCAATTTCATGTATATATGTATAATGATGTCTAAATTATAGTGATATGATTTCGAAATTTAACCATTTAGATAGTAGTAAGCATTGTATAAATGAGATTTTACTGCAGTGTAGCTTCCGGTTCTGTATTTGGTATTTATCCATACGTTCTTTGTTAGACCAATTGTGGTTGAAATATTTACCCCTAAATCACTTCTGGAGACACTCCAAAAAAGCCTAACTAATGCACGTCACTGACTTTGTGAGAGATGCAAACTTCGATGCGGAAACTACAATGTGACCGTGAAAAAGAGGTTGTTTTGTAGGAACCCACAGATATTTATAACCCTGACTCCAATCTGCAGTTTTCTTGGGATTTAGAGCAAGTTTTAGCTCATTGTTTATAGCTGTAAAGTCAACATCTTTTTAAATTTGAAAAAAAAAATGGGAATTTTTGCTTTTAATGGACCAGAAAACCAGGTGAGATTTAGCCTCTAACGATTTGATCTTGACAAGGTCTAAACCAAATGTACTTGCAGCACCAAATGGCAGGCAGATATGTCACTTATCTGATTCATTAAAGGGCCTTTATTATGCAAAATCCACTTCTTCGTTGTTACTGTGTCTTCCCAGTGTTTCTACAGATTCACAAAGCCTGAGAAAATGCCATCCCTGTATTTCTTTCCTTTATAGATCAGGAAATGTCACTTAACAGACTATTGAGGTCTGCAGCCTTTTGTGATGTCACAACAGGGCAAGCTTCGTTTTTTCAAAGCCTTTGAAACAAATAATCAAAGAAATTCAACTTCTAAAAAAAATATGTTTATTTTATGCACATTATAACTGTGCATGATAAGTGCCCTCTACTTTGGCCATGGCTGTACTGTAATGACGGTACAGGCCATTATATCACAGTGTAAAAATTCCCTAAACTTAGTAAGAATATGTCAGGAGCTTTGAGTTCATACAGTTAACTTGCTAAAAATGTGTATATTGTATTATTATATTAAGAGCCTTTTAAGATATTTCCCTCAGGAGTTGACCAAAAGTGGAGCTAAAACAGTGAATATAATTGTGATCAACTGAGGTGTCCGTGTCCTACTGCCTCTACATGGCAATAATAATAATAATAATAATAATAATAATAATAAAGAAGAAGAAAGAAATGAATACATTTAAAAAAATGTCTCAGATTTCAGAGCAAATGCATTTTTAAAAGCGTATTTAATTATGAACTTTAAGAATTAAAGATTTAAAAATTATTTTCTACTTGAATGCTGCTGTTATAGGCTATTTGTTTAGATGTAAGTGCATGCAGTGCATGTGTACATTTTCTCCAACCTAAAAATAAATACTAAATATTTTTATGATTGTTGCATTTGACCTTACAGCAAAGAAATAGTGGAAAATCTATACCCTTCTTGGTAAATAACAAACCCCTATCAGCATCCAGCAAAGTTAAAGGTAAGTCAGATCGTTACGTCACGTGTGCGGTGGGCGGGGCCTGCTGCTACTGCTCTGGCTGCATACCAGCGACCAGCCAGTGTCGGCGGCGCAAACAGACATCGGAAACGCCAACTACAGGTCCAAACAAAACAGCAACAAGCTAAAAAGTATCATATTTAAGATAGCTTGCGTCCCGAGAGCCTGTTGTCAAGTTGGGAGGTGAGCGAAAGGCAGAGAAGAGTCGAGAAAAGGGACGGCAGGTATCCGGATTGCTGCGGGCGCTCGGTGAGAGAGACATCCCCGGACAGGGACGCCTGCAGCAGCATCAGGACCACCAGGATGGAGGGGGAGACTTACGGTTAGTAGTCATCACCACCCACTTACACTAAGACACATGAGTGTATGCTTTAGGCGTGTACCGTGGTCGTGCTCTGCTGTGCCAAGAGATCAGGAATGCCAGACTGTAGTCTACTGTTGCCAGTCTGCCTGCTTGGTGGGACTCTCTCACTTAAAATTACAGCATGTCACACTACAAACTAGTCTGTATGACATGCTGCCTGCAGTCGGATGTTTAGCTCATTTAAATACCACAAAGGAAGCACCTTGTTTTTTGTTTGTTTGTTTGTTTTATAAGCCATTTTAAAAAAACAGGTGGCCTCTGTGCTGTTTCACAGTCTAAGAGATATGAAAAGATCTGCTTCTTGAATTATTAACCATCACACTGCAGCTATGACAGCATGGTGGACACTAAAAAAAGCCACATATTTACACTGAAAAATATATGCAGTGAGAATCTGAGAGAAAGTTTTTACTCTTAAGTGAATTTACCGGATTTATTCATCCCAAGCTGGCGTCTTGACTGAGGTACACTGGTTCATTAGATGACACAGATTTTGCAAAATGCCTACTTCTAAAACCACCCATCATTTACAGGAACCTCAGTGCCCTGACATCATAGTATTTATCTATCGGGTGACCTGTCTGATGATGTCAGACCACGATGAGCCACCGTGATGGCTTAGCTTAGGCAATGAAAGAGGCATCACCTCAATTATTTAGCAGTTTAGGTTTTCTGTGAGCTCAACGCGTCTCAAAATAGAACCCCCAGCAATGGCCTCATTGTATGATGTCAACTGATTCTCTGTTAGAAAGAGGGAGAGCTGTTTCTCTGCAGAAACTTTTAGTCTAACCTAAGCAGAAGTGTGTTTTTGGGGATGATTGATTTGTGCTCTCATACAATTTTTCTGTGTGTCAGCTTCTGGCAAAAGAACAATCTGCATACAGGATCCAGTAGTGACTTGGCAGCCTGGGCAGCCTGGACAGTATGTTTTCTCTTGGCTCCAGAACAGTATAATCGTATTTATTTGCAGGCATCTTCCCTTGTCAGTGCTCTCCTATTTGCAATGCAGCTGAAGAATCACTTTGCGATTATGTAATTATCTGCTAAAGTGTGAGGCATAAGAGAGAAGCCATGCTGAAGCTCCCACCACATTCAAATAACATTCTCACTGTCCCTGACACCGTCTTAGTCAAATTGACAGCTTGTGGATCTGAGTGAGTACATGCAAGTCATATCATCTCTTCTGTCCCTGAGCACCATGATTGTTGAGCATAATTGAAGTCTGAGGAGAGAGGATAGAAGTAATCCATCCGCTGTCAAGACTGAAGTCTCAGAGACTTCATTTTATTTTGGTAAAAATATGTTCCCTGCCTTTTTGTTTTTAGCTTATTATTAATGCAGATCAGACTTATGCAACTGAAATGTTAAATTTGTATGGAGGCTTAGAATGTGTCTGAAGATATTCTGTACATTTTATGGCCTTGTAGTGATATATGTACAGCTCCCCTATAAAATTTATGACAGGATGATCGTACTGTATATCTGCACAGTAATGTTGCTAGGTGCTGGTGCACCTAAACCAGCTATCTTGGGATTCTTTGGGTGCGGCTCTATTTCAAGACTCACTTCAAAAGCCGTTGAGCTTCAGGGTGTTAAAATTTCTTTGTTTTATCTTTCTTGTGTGTGCGCTTTGCCATCTGCCTGCACCCATGAGTGCAGCTGGGTTTCTCTTTGCATAAGGAAATCTGCATGTGCAAAGGAAGTGTGTCTGTTCATAGGCGTGGTGCGCTCCTGTGACAGGTGCGTGTGGTTGTTGTGGTTATAGGTATCATCTCTCTCTCTCTCTCTCTCTCTCTCTCTCTCTCTCTCTCTCTTTCAGTTTGACCCCACCTTCTTGGGTGAGTGATTGACACGAGAGAAATATAGATACTTCAACTGGCCTGTAATATGTTGTTTTCTCACTGTCACTCACTGCTTGCATGATGACAGCTTTACTCAAGCTCCAAGCTGTACTCACGTTCAAAGCGTACTCAGACTGTCACAGTAGCTGCAGCAGCAACAAAATCTCTGCAGACTTATGCAGACATATCTCATTCCCAATGGAAAAAAAAATACTGTGACATGGAAATCAAAAGCTGTTAAAAAAAAGAAGTTGAAATTTGCCTCTTCAAAGTTGAGGGAGGCAAACTGTGCAGCAGCTGTTCTCCTTCCTTTAATGTAAGATTAAGATGTATAAATAATTTTCCTCCCATATTAAGCTGATTGATGAAACCAGATGAAAACATTATTCCTTTGTTTTCCATAATTAAAACTATGCTAAACACAGAGAGATACAGATAAAAAGCAGCACACAGAGGCAAGATGTTAGAGTTTCAAAACAGCTGTGATGAAAACTTTGCAATCAGTACTACAAGTTATAATCAGGAAGATGTTATTATCACATTTGGTTTGTATTTAGGTGCAGCAGCTTTATCCTTTGTGGTGAGGATATTTAGTTTAGCTGCATCAGCAGAGGTGCTGATTCTGCCTCCACTCAGCCAGTTGTTAGTCACTAGTGGTGATGCTAACATTAGGCTGCCATGTAGGAGTTCCACCGACACAGATCAGCCAGCCTTCTGTAGTTTAGGGATTCAGCTGGGGAAATTCTGCAGTCAAACAGAAAACTTCCCAACCTACCTGATTATTTGAAGACAAATGCATGACTGATTTTTATCAGAATCCTCACGAGGAAGCTGACAAGTTTCTCTCTCTCTATTTATTCATGCACTCAGTTGCTCGACCCACGTAAATTTTATAGCTGACTTTAAGCTAAACTCCAGAGGCCTTCTGGTTTGCTTGATGAGCAAAAGGTGTTGTTACATGTTATGTCCACTTGGTGGCATGTACTGCTCAAGGAACCTCATCATCTGTGTTCAGTCTAGTTCGAGGCAGGGCCAACATACTGTACAGACAACTACATGAAGCAGTGACATCTCAGCAGCTGTTGCTCTGGCTACATTAAGTTGCTTGCCTCATGTTGTGGGTATACATTTAATTACTTAGGTGTGCTTGTACCAAATTATTAATGCAATGTGAAACTTTAGTGATTTCTAAAGGGAGTTCTTTTCCCTCCCACCCACCAGCTGGAAATAGATAAAGATAAAGAGACTTTGTTGTCATTGTGCAGAAGTACAGCGAAGTTTGCATGGAAGAACATGACAGTTAGCAGCAGTGAAAATAAGAATAAAAATAGATAAAAATACTCTTAATAAAATAAAAACAATCAAACCAAGTACTATATACAAAGTAAAGTGGTCAAGTGTTGCAGGACTGAGAATATGAAATAGTGCAAATAGTGGAAGTACTAAGGTAAGGTGGTTATTAACAGATGACATGCCTGCAGAATCAGCTACTTTTATCAAGTGTTAGAAGTTGAGCTAAATCCATATGTACATACTGTAGATGTTAGAGCTTTTTAACAGCTATTCTAATTTAGTGGGCAGATAGCAACATGTTTCCTCGTAATTTCTTTGTTCCATATGCACACTGCTGAATATTCACATTGACTGGGCTGCACGTGTGTCTTACGTACCAAAACCACTATTAATCTGTAGCTTTGCAAGTTCAGTATTAATGTGTAAATTGGAACCATACTGGCATCTGTGGGCCCTGCCCTTTGAATGACTGCACCTGGTACTTAACTTTGAATTGCACTTCATGTCCTCATGAGTCAACATTTAACAGCAATATGAAATAATGACCTTAGATTAACTGTTACTGTTCAGCATAACACACTGGCATCATTCCATTTGTGGCAGTAATGTGTTGTTTGGCTATGCTTGGAAGGAGAATCACATACTAGGACCTCTGTACACCTACACACTATCTATCTACACACGTGGACAAAATTGTTGGTACCCCTCAGTTAAAGAAGGAAAAACCCACAATTCTCACTGAGATCACTTGAAACTCACAAAAGTAACAATAAATAAAAATTTATTGAAAATTAAATAATCAAAAACAGCCATTACTTTTGAATTGTTGATTAACATAATTATTTAAAAAACAAACTAATGAAACAGGCCTGGACAAAAATGATGGTACCTCTATAAAAGATTGAAAACTATTTGACCAGAGTGACATGATTAACTCAGGTGTGTCATTTAATTGACATCACAGGTGTTTCCAAACTCATAATCAGTCAGTCTGCCTATTTAAAGGGAGACAAGTAGTCACCCTGCTGTTTGGTGAAAAGGTGTGTACCACACTGAACATGGACAACAGAAAGCGAAGGAGAGAATTGTCCCAGGACATCCGAAAAAAAATTATAGACAAACATCTTAAAGGTAAAGGCTATAAGAGCATCTCTAAACAGCTTGAAGTTCCTGTGACAACAGTGGCTCATATTATTCAGAAGTTCAAGACCCACGGGACAGTAGCCAACCTCCCTGGACGTGGCCGCAAGAGGAAAATTGATGACAAATTGAAGAGACGGATCGTTGGAATTGTATCCAAAGAGCCCAGAGCAACCTCCAAAGAAATTAAAGGTGAACTCCAAGGCCAAGGTACATCAGTGTCAGATCGCACCATTCGTCGTTGTTTGAGCCAAAGTGGACTTCATGGGAGACGACCAAGGAGGACACCACTGCTGAAAAAAACTCATAAAAAAGCCAGACTGGAATTTGCAAAAATGCATGTTGACAAGCCACAAAGCTTCTGGGAGAATGTCCTTTGGACAGATGAGACCAAACTGGAGCTTTTTGGTAAGGCACATCAACTCTATGTTCATAGACTCAAAAACCAAGCATACGAAGAAAAGAACACTGTCCCTACGGTGAAACATGGAGGAGGCTCAGTAATGTTTTGGGGCTGCTTTGCTGCATCTGGCACAGGGTGTCTTGAAAGTGTGCAAGGTACGATGAAATCTGAAGACTATCAAGGCATTCTGGAAAGAAATGTGCTGCCTAGTGTCAGAAAGCTTGGTCTCAGTCGCAGGTCATGGGTCTTCCAACAGGACAACGATCCAAAACACACAGCCAAAAACACCCAAGAATGGCTGAGAGAAAAGCGTTGGACTATTCTAAAGTGGCCTTCTATGAGCCCAGATCTGAATCCCATTGAACATATGTGGAAGGAGCTGAAACATGCCATTTGGAGAAGACACCCATCAAACCTGAGACAACTGGAGCTGTTTGCTCATGAGGAGTGGGCCAAAATACCTGTTGACAGCTGCAGAACGCTCATTGACAAATACAGAAATCGTTTAATTGCAGTGATTGCCTCAAAAGGTTGTGCAACAAAATATTAAGTTATGGGTACCATCATTTTTGTCCAGCCCTATTTCATTAGTTTGTTTTTTTAAATAATTATGTTAATCAACAATTCAAAAGTGATGGCTGATTTTGATTATTTAATTTTCAATAAATTTTTATTTATTGTTACTTTTGTGAGTTTCAAGTGATTTCAGTGAGAATTGTGGGTTTTTCCTTCTTTAACTGAGGGGACCAACAATTTTGTCCACGTGTGTATCTATCTATCTATCTATCTATCTATCTATCTATCTATCTATCTATCTATCTATCTATCTATCTATCTATCTATCTATCTATCTATCTATCTATCTATCTATCTATCTATCTATCTATCTATCTATCTATCTATCTATCTATCTATCTATCTATCTATCTATCTATCTATCTATCTATCTATCTATCTATCTATCTAATCTATCTATCTATCTATCTATCTATCTATCTATCTATCTATGCCCATGCTTTCTGCAGGTGGAGTTAATGTGGAGTTGAGCAGAGGGGGAGGAATATGCATACTAAAAAAGAGAAGAAACATTTCTGCTGACTTCACTACGTGCCGTGTCGCTGTTCCTGCCGTGACAGTGCTGTTCCATTTGGGTGATGTGCAGCTGCAGCATTTAAAGTAGCCAGGACTGACTTTGCAGTTCATGCAGGGGTCAGTCTGAAGTGCTTGGCCCTCTGGCAATGAGCTGGGCAGTCCTTGTTGGATCAAAAGTAATGTCACAGCAAAGCAGGCCCTTACAAATGCAGCGTATCTAAAATCTACTTCATCACAATGAGCAGTTGTTACACAGCCTGAGTCGCTGACATGCTGCCCTTGATGGCAGCATGATTGACAGACAAGGCAGAATTGAAGAATTAATTCATGATGGACAGTGAATGAGAGGCTGTTAAGGAGTGAGAGACACATTGTGTGACTGACAAGTGAGCTAATTCGGAGTGGCAGGTGAAGAAATGTCAGGGCAAGAGGAAAGGTAAATATTTCTGCTTTGCTCCACAAGAGGAAGTGAAAATCCACCGTGAATTTGTTGATTATGAACATCTGTGGCAATCACAGCCATTTTTTTTGTAGCAAGGCTGCGTGCAAACCCATTGTGTATTGTATGGCTGCAAGACCCCCAAATTGTGACTGTGTTGCAGTGAGTGACCCTCAATCAATGTGAAAATAATCTAATCAAAACAAATGGCTTACAGTGTTTTGCCCAGGAGCGAATCATTGCTTCTACACTGTTGCCAAGCAACAATGAAATCTTGATTTTTTTTATTATTTTTTTTATATGCGAGGCTTTTGAATCCAGAAATGATGAGTGGCTGGAAGCTAAAAGCAACAGAGGGTGGAGACCAAACTAAAAAAAAGTGTTGCTGACAGTTCCCCATGATTCTTATGAAAAATTAACTATTCTTTGAATTGACTTTTCTCGTGATAGTTTGGTTTTCAGATTTCAGTGAGTGTGCTTAGTTGCTGCGAGACTTCCTGGATACATTAATCTGCAGTATGTTTTTCACGCACCTGGCTTTTCCATTTGTGTGCACAATCTTTTAGGCCAGAGAAGGTCTGCTTGAATTAGTATGTAAAGTAGCAAGATAGTGTGAGTGAGAGAGGAAGAGAGAGAGGGAGAGCAGAGAAGGATGGAGGGAGGCTGAGATGCCAGCACAAAAAGGGGAACAGGGAGAAAGCAGAAGTGATTTTAGAATCCCAGCAAGTTGCGCATTCTAATCGAAGGGGAAGAGAAAGTAGGTGAGTGTGAGAGAGTGCCAACTGTCCAACTGGAGGATTACGTGAGGCAAAGCAACACAGAGAAGGATCTTGCAGTGTGAATCTCTAGATGGACAGAACGGTCGGGAGAGGAGAGTGACTTTCTGCAGCCGCAGTGGCAAGCCTGGGATCCTACAGCTTCCCTACTCTGTCTGAATTATAAAAAGGCCGCCAACAGAGACATACCTTCATACACAAATAGACAAATCACACACTGGAGTTATGGGATCAGTGAGTGAACTGTGCGTGTCGAGCCTTCAGACGTTCTTGTGTCCAGCTGTCAAGCCACTTGAGCAAGCACCAGGTAAAGTAAAGTCTGTGTTGTAGCATAGCTCTCTGCTGGTGGGTTGCATACATATGTTTCTTCATGACTACTTCATTAGTCCATTGCTGAAATAATTTTTGCTGTTAATTTTGAATCATTTTCAATGTAGCGTCACCTGTTGGTTAACAGTGTGCTCGTGTGACCACCGGCATCAACACGTCTCCACTGGAGACGAATGCAAACAGTTGAACAGAAATAGAGGGAGCTTCTTGTGGCTTAAGGAAGTTCTGATTTAGCACTACTTAAACCTCTGCACACATACAGAGAGAGCATGAGCTAATGTCATTACTTACTGAGCAGATCTAATCTCCAACAGGTCTGACTCCATGTTCTTGATGACTCCACACATATAGCAGATCCCTCACACCGTGTGACAACATGGAAATCTCCAGTGACAACACAGCCTGTCAGGCACACATTTTCCTGCTCTGCCAAAGGCACTTGTTTCTGCCCCTGTCCTGCCTCCCTGTGCATGATGAATATCTCTTCTTGCCCCTGTTGCTTCTGGCTGTGACAGCAGTGTTGTGTTTACTGGGGATCACCTCCTAAACCTGGATCAACAACTCTCTGTGCTTCCCAGTTTAATTACAGATGGAGGAGCCTGATGGGGTTGTGCTGCCTAAGATGCTGGTCTCCTCAGGAGTTTGTTTACACTCACCATCTGTCCCTGCATTTCTAGATGTGTTCTTTAGTCTTGTGGTAATAACAAGATCTGAATATTGATAGAGCTGATGTGTGTGTTGTTTTGGATCGGATGTTAAGTGTTGCAACTGCACCGCATTACACTGCAGGGTGGTGTGGAGGTTTCCATTGGGAGTGTTTAAACTGTGTGTTGACATGACTAAAACAGCTTTGTTGGAATGTGGTGAATCAGCTGACTGAGTGCGTAGCAAGGGGAAGCGGTGCTGTCTCAGTGATTTCAAAACACCTGAATCAGCACCAGGAGTGTGCGTGAGAAGAGATGTTTTATTTTTGGTTTTTTTTGGGATATTCAAGGGGAAGTATTCTGGATTGTTCTAGTATCAATAATGTGATGACAGTTCGAGTGTGTATATATATTCACAGCCAACAAAACTGAATGGCCTATTAGATAAAACACCCTCATTTGTCACTTGAATATTCAGCTTGTCGTCCAGTTTGTGGGCTGACCACGAAGCAGTGGATTGCCAAAGCTGACGACTGCCTGCGCTGTGTCACGTTTTTGCTTAATGTGTGATAGAAAACAGCATTCATGTTGCGATGGCAGCTCCCTGTAGTGCGAAGACATCGGACGATGTAATCCAAATGTTGACGTTTCTGTTTTTGGTGATGAATCATTCAAGTGATTCATGTGTGACTCATCTAATAGTTGTCCCGCAAGTTCAAACTGTATCTGCAGCACTATTAAATCACTTGTAAAATCTATCCAAGTGACGTTGGACAAGGCTATCAAAGAAGTTTACAGCAAACATGAGCAAGAAGTTTAAAAAAGTTTCTCCACAAGATGACCTCATGTAGCAATGTGCCCTAACTCAATAATGTTTTATCTTCTCTTTCATTCTCTCGCTGAATCTAAATTAATTAAGCACATGCACTGTATTATGTCAGTGCCTTCTCCAACTTTAAATGTCTAGCATTCACATTCACTGTGAGTGCGAGTCAGCATGCCCAATTAATCTTCACAGTGCACAGGATGTGACTAGTAACGTGGAGTGCATTGCTCATAGCGGACTTGATAGTAAATTGGCGATTATCAGCACAGTTATAAAGGTCATCTGCGGTGAGACAGGTGTGCCAGGGAAGTCTTACACAGAAACTATTTGTGTGGGCTTCAGCAACAGCTTACACTACCTGTCAAAAGTTTGGACACACTTTCTCGTTCATTTGAATGAGAAAGTGTGTCTGAACTTTTTCAGCACAAAGCAATTCGCAACAGCAAGTGACAATATTTGAGTTCAAAGGATGATCTTGCTTTTCAGTTAATTTCAAAGGCCAGAAGAGGACTATCCAGTGTATCCAAAACCTGTTAGAAGCTATATTTCCTACTTGGCAATCCCTCAGATTTTCAAGGTTTAAACCTTCACATTGGAAACATTTTGAGATGCAAACTTCGAGCTTCATGTGATTAAATAATACATAAAACTCACACTGCTTATGATGCAAATTTGCTAAAATGCCAAAATTAAAGCTCGTGTGCACATTTACATGAGAAGAGGTCGTGTGATAAAGCACCCACTAATGTAATAATGCACAGAAAATATAGTAGTTCCTGAAAATGTGCATGTGCCATGATCAAAAATGTCATAAAACCAAAATATCCAATGTTTGAATTTATGTAACTGAAAATGACACAGTAACCATTTAACATCAGGTTAAACAAGCATTTATGACTGGTTGTGTTTGTTAATGTCAGCTATCATGTAGTGTGCATGAAGTGATATGGATGCTTATGTGTACTCGTAGCACCTTTAAATTAAGTTCTGTTGGATTTTGGGGCTACACAGTGGCTTGGTGGTTTGCACTTTCACCTTGCAGCTAGAAGATCCCTGGTTCACGCCCTGGGATCTTTCTGCATGGAGTTTCCATGTTCTCCCTGTACATGTGGGTTTTCTCCAGATACTCCGGCTTCCCCCCACAGTCCAAAAAACATGCTGAGATTAACTGGTAAGTCTGAATTGTCCACAGGTGTGAATGCACGTGGGCTTGTTGGTCTTTATGTGTAGCCCTGCGATAGGCTGGTAACCTGTCCAGGGTGTCCCCTGCCTTCACCCTAGTCAGCTGGGATAGACTCCAGCCCCCCTGCGACCCGAATGATGATTAGCGGTGTATAGATAATGGATGGATAGACGGATGTTGGATTTTATTGGAAATCTGTGGTAAAGAGAGTGGTATCCCAAGAAAGTAGTCTTGATAAGACCAGGATGCTGTTGCATGCTCCTGAGTTTTTGCCCATGTGCATAGGCCTGCATGATGCTCAAAGTATGAACTTCATTGTTACAACTATGAACTTTAACCTTGTACACTACATATATATAATTACTGGGCATATACGAGGGGCGTTCAATAAGTAATGCCCCTGACCCACTTCCAGTTGTCTGATCCAGCTGAAATTTTGCATGTGCAATGATTTATATCTCTACGGGTTATGTAGCAAATTACAGCTGTACACTAATTGTGGTTTCTGATTTATACATCTTTGAACTGAGTCAGGTGTGAAATTGAGCCTGTCGAGTGTTGCGCAGTTATCCAGTTTTTGTATTTGAAAGGACGCACACCACAGAAGACTTTTGATGAAATGAAAGAAACTTATGGTGATGATGCCCCAACATATGACCTTGTAAAACGCTGGCATCGTGAATCCAAGCATGGCTGGAACTCTGTAGAAACAGCTCCCAGACCTGGTCACCCTCCTTCTGGGGGCGACCAGGTCTGGGAGCGTGTACAGCTGTAATTTGCTACATAACCCGTAGAGATATAAATCATTGCACTTGCAAAATTTCAGCTGGATCAGACAACTGGAAGTGGGTCAGGGGCATTACTTATTAAATGCCCCTCGTAAGATAGAGACTATCTTACCTGACCCAGTTCAAACACGTGTAAATCAGAAACCACAACTAGTTCACAGCTGTAATTTGCCACACCACCCATAGAGATATAAATCATTGCACATGCAAAATTTCAGCTCGATCAGACAACTGGAAGTGGGTCAGGGGCATTACTTATTGAACGCCCCTCGTATATATATATATATATATATATATATATAATACATATATATATAAATTGTCATTAATTCACAAAATGTCTAACTCTGGACTGAAAATGAACATAGTATAACATAATCTTTTAAAACTATTAAATCATCTCTTTGTGGAAAAACAAACATTACTGAGCTTTATTCTGTTTTTATTAAGGATAGTGAAGTCCACATTTCATAACATTTTCATAAAATTATTACATTGGTTTCTGCTAAAGGTCATACTGTAAATAGAGGGATGTGCTTTGTTTCCTCAGAAAATTTAGGTGAGACGGAACTGTATTCTTGTTTGATGTGATGTGGATGCTGAATGAGTCTGCCAGTGAACTGCTTCAAGGAGGATTGTGTGGGAATCTAAACAGAGGAAGAGCTCTGGGAGCTAAATAAGATCCTTCTGGTGGTGTGATCGGATTTCTTTTTCAAGGTCTACGTTTTACTCCTGATAGATGACCAGTCAGCTACAGCACAGTCAGGATCAGTTGGCAAATAATGGCTGTAATTGTGCTACGTTGGCTATCTTTGACGTCATACACCATCATCAGTCTCTTTGTTGCACTCTAAATGCTTAGCAGTATCCTTATAGCAGCACCCAGAATCACTCTGTGAACCAAAGGGATTTATTTAGCCAATTCTCAAGACTGCTTATTAGTCAGACTCTTGAATTATTCATTATGAATTGCTTTTTCAACTTGCAATAGAGCTTGTTGGGATGACTGCGTAAATGGCAGAACTGTATGCGGTGCAAATGCTTCAAGATAGCCCGAGGAAGAGTGATTTGTCCTATGCAGACAGACTCTCAGCTGTCCTGCTTTATCAGGAGCTCTCTGTATTTCACACTCTCTTCGTAAAACTGATTTGACCAGTATCTGACAGCAGTATCTGCATGCATATTTGAGTAAAAGTGAGTGACCACTGCTATAGGGAGTTTTGTGTTTTTATTTGTGAAATGATTGGCCGCTCACTGAATATTTTTCTTTCTCACACAAGCATCAGAGAAGTGACATTGGAGTTAGATGTATTCTTTTTTTATCACATGACTGATGGCAGTAATTAATCGCCCAGATCTGCTGTCCCTCCCACCCAGAAAATTATACCTCTCTGGCTGCACCTGTAAAAGGAAAGCAGAAGTTTCGAAATCAGCTTGTGCAATAACTCATGCATGGAGTCACATATTCCCAGCCACAGCTAATGCCAAAGAATGTCTGCCATGCATCTAGTAAACATCATTTTCCATGCCAGGTGTTTCAAGATAGTGTGCAGATACTAAATATTTCTCAATAAGCCTCTGAAAAAACAAACATGTCATTGTGTGAAGTGACCCAACACTCTGGAGCTGTTTAACCACTAAATGTTTCAAAATATAAAGTAAATGTGCTGGCAACACAGTGCCTTGTGAAAGTATTCGGCCCCCTCGAACTTTTCAACCTTTCGCCACATTTCAGGCTTCAAACATAAAGATATAAAATTTTAATTTTTTGTCAAGAATCAACAACAATTGGGACACAATCGTGAAGTGGAATGAAATTTATTGGATATTTGAAACTTTTTTAACAAATAAAAACCTGAAAAGTGGGGTGTGCAATATTATTCGGCCCCTTTACTTTCAGTGCAGCAAACTCACTCCAGAAGTTCAGTGAGGATCTCTGAATGATCCAATGTTGTCCTAAATGACTGATGATGATAAATAGAATCCACCTGTGTGTAATCAAGTCTCCGTATAAATGCACCTGCTCTGTGATAGTCTCAGGGTTCTGTTTAAAGTGCAGAGAGCATCATGAAGACCAAGGAACACACCAGGCAGGTCCGAGATGCTGTTGTGGAGAAGTTTAAAGCCGGATTTGGATACAAAAAGATTTCCCAAGCTTTAAACATCTCAAGGAGCACTGTGCAAGCAATCGTATTGAAATGGAAGGAGTATCAGACCACTGCAAATCTACCAAGACCCGGCCATCCCTCTAAACTTTCACCTCGAATAAGGAGAAGACTGATCAGAGATGCACCCAAGAAGCCCATGATCACTCTGGATGAACTGCAGAGATCTACAGCTGAGGTGGGAGAGTCTGTCCATAGGACAACAATCAGTCGTACACTGCACAAATCTGGCCTTTATGGAAGAGTGGCAAGAAGAAAGCCATTTCTCAAAGATATCCATAAAAAGTCTCATTTGAAGTTTGCCACAAGCCACCTGGGAGACACACCAAACACGTGGAAGAAGGTGCTCTGGTCAGATGAAACCAAAATCGAACTTTTTGGCCACAATGCAAAACGATATGTTTGGCATAAAAGCAACACCGCTCATCACCCTGAACACACCATCCCCACTGTCATTTGTTAAAAAAGTATAAAATATCCAATAAATTTCGTTCCACTTCACGATTGTGTCCCACTTGTTGTTGATTCTTGACAAAAAATTGAAATTTTATATCTTTGTTTGAAGCCTGAAATGTGGCGAAAGGTTGAAAAGTTCAAGGGGGCCGAATACTTTCACAAGGCACTGTGTTATAACACTCTGGTGGATCATTTATGTTTTCATAATGTGTGTCCAGATAGTTAATTTTCCTTTTGTGGCTTTAGTTTTTACAGCAGCTTGAACTGTAATTATTAAAAATGATCAGCAGGGGTCCCTGTTGGCATTTCTTGAGATCAGTCCTATAATGAATAATTTTCCTTTTACTTTAGGGCATTTAAAATTCAAATGTTAGCATTTAAATGTACTATTGTAACCCCAGGAACTACCATTGTATTGTTTTGAGTGCTTATAGTCTCATGTTATTGCCAGTATGAGTAGTCATGCTTGGAGGAATCACTACATTACAGATCATACCCCTGGAATGGATTCCATAAAAGAGTCATTTAACTGGTTTTATACATCAAAAATGAGCTTGTTTGTTTACTAGTGTCCCTGTTGTTGGAGGGTATTTAAAATATTGGAGAAACTCACCCCCTGATGTTGTATTTGGAGACTCCAGTTGGAAAACCTGCTTTATGCACCAAACACGTTAAGATAACAGAGAAACAATAGCATCCAGTGTTGTTTGCTACTGCATTCATATTCAAGAATAAACAAGCTAACAAATTGCTGCAATAATTGTGACCATTATTTTCTTGCAAGTCCTGTATTATTTTAAAGATTAAATACTAAGTTTAAGCAACTGAATCTATTGGAAACACATCACCAACCAGTGCAGAGTGGATACAGTGGCACATTGTGTTTCAATTGAATTGATTTTACATGTAATAATTTAAAACAACAATAAAAACCTATAGCAGTAAATAACCGTATCATTTCTATTTATCAAAGAAAATATAAAATTTCTTTTTAGAAGGTTGGTGGTGGTGGGGAGTTTGGAAATGTTTCATTTTTATTGAATAGAAGAATGTTGAATTTAACTTTAAAATTGTTAAATTAAAATTTACCAAAATTAAGTATTGTCTGGTAAATGAGATACAACTTGTATACGTAAGTACAGAACTTTTCAACAAAGAAATTTTATCTTTTAAATTGCAATTTTTACTATTATATTATATTATATTATATTATATTATATTTATTATTTTGGTTTGTTTTTTGGGGCTGCACAGTGGGGTAGTGGTTAGCACTTTCACCTTGCAGCAAGAAGATCCCCGGTTCGCGTCCCTGCCTGGGCCTGGGATCTTTCTGCGTGGAGTTTGCATGTTCTCCTTGTGCATGCGTGGGTTTTCTCCGGGTACTCCGGCTTCCTCCCACAGTCCAAAAATATGCTGAGGTTAATTGATTACTCTAAATTGCCCGCAGGTGTGAATGTGAGTGTGATTTTTTTGTCTGTATATGTAGCCCTGTGACAGACTGGCGACCTGTCCAGGGTGTCCCCTGCCTTCGCCCGAGTCAGCTGAGATAGGCTCCAGCACCCCCTGCGACCCTAGTGAGGATAAAGCGGTGTATAAAGAATGGATGGATGGATGGTTTGTTTTTGTTATGTTTTTATGTTTTGTTTATAGGCATGCCAGAGGCTGTATAGCTGTTGACCTGAATGTTCAGTGATGCTAATGTGTACATAGTGTTTTGATATACCTGCTGAATACGTTTTATGATGTCAGTTGTGGACAGAGGACTGTTCACTCCATTCAATCAAACGCACCTTGAGAACCTCCCTCTCTAGTGAGAATTAGCTCTTCCACTTGCAAACACACTGTAATCCAGAAGCTTAACATAGCACACTAAGTCTCAACAACAGCTTTTTTCATTACATGAACAAGGCTTGCGAGAGGCCAAAATGTTCCCGGGTGTTTTTGAGCTACTTTCAGCTTATATAGATTTACCAGCTAAAAGAGAGCTTCCATTCTGCTGCTCAAAATAATCTGTGACTTGATCTTCCAAATATAAAAGCAAAAATATTAGTAATTCCATATTATCCAGTGTAGTCTTATATCATTTTGAGAACACCTTTATGAAGCATGTATTGTTGTGACTTGGGCAGTCATTGTTTCAGGTGCTTTTTTCTTAGATTACTGTTGAATTTGGAAAGATAAAAAAACAAGCTAACTTCTGCTTTATTCGATAACTGAATAAAGGAGAAAACAACTCCATCTAAAGTCATTAAAGTTAATAATCAGCTGCATTTTTTTAACATGCTTGGACAAAAACCTCTTTAGACCTAACAATGCACTATGACCCTGATTTGATGTACACATAAACACTCCATTAACGCCACATTTATTCAAAGATCAGCTCTGCTTTAGTTCTTTGTGTGGAGCAAGAAGTTGCATACAACAATACACAGTGTTTGTTGATACCAGCCCGTGATCTTTTCATTTAAAGGTCAAACGACTCTCTGGTTTCACTTGTTCTGAGTTCTGGAGCACAGATTTTTACAGCAGTGCTCGGGGGAATGAGGGTACTTGTAACAATGAATTGAAACTTTGTGTGAACAGACTTCACTTCACACAGGCTGCATTGTCAGCTGTTGAGTTGGTGCAGCACAGTTGAGGTATTCATGGGTCACAGCTTGAAGATGAGGGGCCCTAAATGAAGATGCCACGCAGAATGTAGGACTTAAGTGCAGTCTATAGAAGGGGGTGAATCTCACTAGCTTCCTTGGTAAGAATTTAATACCCTTAAAATGAACCCAGACAGCTCTTTCACATTAGTCTCCTGCGCATCAAATAGGTAGAGAGAGCGAGAGAGAGGGGAAAAAACAGAGAGGAGCTGTTTTCTCTCTCTACCTGGCCTCTTTCATTGGCTGGGAGTGCAGCATTCCTCTTGGCCCTCCTGTATTCATCAACAGGCAGGGACAGGTTCAGCTCTTTCCTATCTGACAGCAGCACAGTTGCTCAGGTGTTACACAAAACATATATATATATATGTATATATATATTCACTTTTTACAAGGGGATGGAAAGCCCTTACATTTTTTTCTGCTAAAATATACAGCCAAAATAAATCTTCTCAGAATAAAAACCCTATCAAATACTTTACTGACAAGAAGAATAAAATGTGAATAAACAGTGTCTGAGGATGAGCTGTGGTAAAGCATGTAAGGTATTAAAATTATTTTTTTTAAAAAAGGGTGAGGCTTGTATTAGTAAATGTGAGGTTGCATCAGTTGTAAGACGAGTTGGCCAGCCTCACTGGGGTTTGGAGGAAACCGGTTTCACCACTACTCCATGGTGGTTGCGTTGTTGTTGTTTGACCTGACATGAGCGATGTAATATCACCAAGCAGAAGCACTATAGCAGCCCTTGTGATAAAAAAAAGTAGAACTGCAGAAGGGTTATTTGTCATAATATGGTTATCATGTAAAAAATAAAATAAAAATAAAAATCAATGTAATATCAAGTGTAAATAAATAAACATACACTGTAGATGCAAAGATCCCTCACAGAGAATAACTTATGAGGTTTTGTCCTGATATCATGTGGGAATGCACTGAGTTGATTTTTTTTAAAGTTTAATTTATCGTCTCTGCCCAGCACAGGTGTTGTTGCTATTTTCTGTGGAACGGTTTGCATTTGTTTCCGAGGTAAAAGTCGCACTGCAGTGTGCACACGTCTGCTTTCGGCGGATGTGGTGAATCAAACGCTCCAACATGAGCAAGATCAGCAGCAGTGAAACGCTCTGTTGTCTGTGTCTGTCAATCACTCTCCCTGCCCCCACTCAGCAAGTGTGCGTGCGTGCGTGTGTGTGTGTGAGAGAGAGGGGGGGGGGGGGGGGGGGGGGAGAGAGAGAGAGAGAGAGAGAGAGAGAGAGAGAGAGAGAGAGAGAGAGAGAGAGAGAGAGAGAGAGAGAGAGAGAGAGAGAGAGAGAGAGAGAGAGAGAGAGAGAGAGAGAGAGAGAGAGAGAGAGAGAGAGGCAACAGGGTGGCAACGCAGTCGACAAAAGCGTCATTTTGCCCGTTTGCAGCACCTTCAGCCTGAGCTGCATCAATTGCTCAAGAAACTGGAGACTGTTACCTGCTGTGAAAGCAAAGTCATTTCAAAATAAGAGTCGCCCATAGCTTGTTATCACTGCACCGTCCAGTGACAGCATTTTCATCATGCCCCCATGTATGATAAGCTATTCTATTCTATTTTGTTCTGTTCTATTCTATTCTATTCTATTCTATTCTATTCTATTCTAGCAGTTAGTCTCAGATAGCCAAAGCATGTTGAGAATGGATGGATGGATGTAACCTTTACATATAGGGAGGACTGCTTTATTGTATGATCAAGACCTTGTGCAAAACTTCCAGTATGGTAAGTTGTTAGCCCAGAGAGGAGTCAGTGAGTGATATTTTCTCAACCATATGTAGTTGCATGGCACAGTAATACAAAACAATACAGGTAGAATAGTTTTTAATGTAAAATGCTTTGTCACCAAAAGGAAAAAGGGTTATTTTTGTTGAGCTTTTGTAAATGAACAAGCATGGAAAGGTGCACCACAAAAGCAACAATATTGCTAGATAACCAAATCTAAGTAGAACAGGGTTCTATAGTTTCAAAGTAGCTTAAAGGTCTTTATCCTTGGTGGTTAATGAGATTTTTTCATCTCAACACAGCCTCAAATGTCAATGCCCCCAAAAAACATTCTTGAAGAAGGGTAAAGGGCAATTTCAATACTATTTTTGTCTCAGAAAGAATTTTATATGTCAAGTTAAAATTTCACAAATATCTTTAGAAAAAAGTCAGGCAAATCAGAGATGATTGCGCAGAAATTCCTACTAAATTTTATGTACACCAATAGCTGCACGTCCAGGCACCAGTCCGTCAAACTCCTGAAGTTTGTGGATGACACCACCCTCATCGGACTCATCTCTGATGGGGATGAGTCTACTTACAGACTGGAGGTAGACAACCTAGTGACCTGGTGCAGCAGGAACAACCTGGAGCTCAACGCCCAGAAGACAGTAGAGATGGTGGTGGACTTCAGGAAGAACACAGCCCCCCCCCCGCGCTCCCATCAAGCTCTCTGACTCCACAGTGCTCACCGTGGAGTCTTTCCGCTTTTTGGGATCCATCATCTCCCAGGACCTGAAGTGGGAGATGAACGTCACCTCCATAACCAAAAAGGCACAGCAGAGGATGTACTTCCTGAGGCAGCTGAAGAAGTTCAACCTGCCAAAGACTATGATGGTGCACTTCTACACGGCCATCATAGAGTCCATCCTTGCTGAGAAGGTGATCAGATGTAACCTGCCATCTCTCCAGGATCTGTACACCTCTAGGCTTTTAAGACGTGCAACCAAGATCTTGGCCGACCCCTCTCACCCTGGACGCAAACTTTTTGAACCCCTCCCCTCAGGCAGGAGGCTGCGGTCCATCAGGACTAAAACCTCTCGCCATAAGAACAGCTTCTTCCCCTCTGCTGCATCGCTGATAAACACTGCCCGTGCCACTCCAAATCAGCTCTGTTGACTAGTAACTGCACATACCTTGTCTATTTTATCCATATTTCTTACATCTCTTTACTTACTATTTTACTTATGTTATTTGTACTTGCACCAAGAACACCAGAGAAAATTCCTTGTAAGTGTAAAAACCTACTTGGCAATAAAACCGATTCTGATTCTGATGATTTTCTGATTGAATTACTCATTTTGTTTGCATCAAAAATGGCAAAGTTAACATTCAACCAGTCAAAGAAGATGCAAAGCAAGAAAAATAAGTTTGATTCAAATTAATTTAGATTTTAACACCCATTTAAATAATCCCAGCTGCTTTCAGTTATTCTATATATTTTTTATTGTAATATTCATGCGTCCACCATTGCAGGTTTTATTATGAAAGTCTTAACGAGAATGACGTTGCTCTCATTCCGCGGGACTTGACAGGAGAGACCATAGGGAGAGAGTAGTCGGTTAAAGTCCGTCTCTTCAAACCACTCCCTAGAGCTGGCGACAGAAACACCCTCCTTTTATCGAGGAAATTACTCAACTTAGTGTTTAGTAACTCGGCAAAAATAACTTTAACTTGAAAAGGTTAAGAAGCATATCGATAGCTGTTGGTCAAAGTTTTGACTCTTGGAAGCTTCCTGAAACTTTTTTGGGCTCGAACCTGCGAAGCGCAGACAGCATGGTGTTAAAGTCGGAAGACGGAGTAGGTGAGTGAAACAGTGAAGGAAATACACTTTACGTGGTAAAAGTATCATTTTAAGGCTTCACAGAGCTGTTTATTCAAAAGAACATATTCATAAACACCTAATTCAACAGTTCGAAACTATGAGCCTACTTTTTGATATGTCAGGAACTGGAAACTGCTTGCCTGGTGTTTCTCTGTGGCCTTGTTGACAGTGTTTACTGCCATTTGTACTGTCACTACTTTACGGATGAAGTCTTTCGTGGGGTTTTCAGAAACTATAAACTGTCTGTGCCTTAAGAGCACATTCAAGATCTGATTTGGAAATATAATGTAAATTGTCATTTATTCATTTCTTTTTCTGTCATTATATGTAATTTAAACATTCCCCGTTAATATTTACGAATCTATGATCCAAGAACTTGCTGTATTTATGCAACTTGATTTTAGCACTGTGTGTTATTTTAACACATGTACCAACGCTATAGTGACACATTTCTAACTTGGCCCATAATGGTGAAGTCTAACACAGGTTAACAGCTTCACAGAGATCATCCTCAGTGTCATTTTCACTGGATACTGAGCAACAGGTGTGAGAGCAGACATTTACTCCTTCAGTTTCAGCATGCAAGCAATATATTTCTTCCATTGTACTTTATTATTCCTGTCTTTGAATGGGTCACCATAGTTGACATGGTGGCATTATTACCACCGAAGCTCATTCCAAAAATGTAGCAACTGTATTACACGCTGATTGTAATTCTTTTACATAAGGCCATTATTGAGTGTATTATTGTCCGGTAATAATGAGAGGGAGTAGAGGCTTCAAGTAGAAACAGAAAGCCTTTGTTGTTGAGCATGATTCCTTCATGTCTTTGGCTTGGCTAGCCTGGCAGCAATAATTAGCGCTCTCGACTTGCGTCACTATTAATCGTGTTGGAGAACAGTGAACGACTGACTGACTGATCCTGCTGCTGCTCTTTTGTTCTGCTGAAGGAGAGGGGGAACTTACACTCTCTTTTCCTCAGTGGTCCTGGCAGAGCTTGGCTGGCACACAGCTGCTTGTTGTTGCAGGCACAGAGATGAGAGAGAGGAGCAGTTGATTCTTTTTGAGTCCATTTGTCTCTGCCACTTAGAGTGGGTGGTCTGGGAAGTTAAAGTAGTTGTCACTAATGGTTCCCTAATGAGCGGTGCTGAGAGCTCTAATGGGGCCTCTGGTACAATGCACCCAGCCTGGCACTACTGCCTTGGTGGTTTGTTAATCGTCATCATCTCCCTATAATCATATTTTAGCCTTCTTTCTGCATCAGTTGCAGCCCTCCTCTTCACTCAGGCCATAGTTAATTCTGTATACTTACAGTTATAATGGAAAATGTATTTACTGTACGGAGCAGTAGAGGGTTACGTTGACTTTGTTTTTATTTCAGCTCAGTAAAAACTTGGTTGGCTGCATTACTGACATTTTAAGAGCAGTATCACTAGTGAAAGCCACTGTGACCTGGCACACTGGTTCAATAATGTAATTGCCAGATAAAGAACTGTGATCAATAACTATTCTATCTGTTGTCTTTTTTTAATTAATCAGATCATTTTAAAAATCTTTAAAAAGTTGTCAGTTTTGTCTTTGAAAAGTCTTATGCTCTTTCAGACTAGGTAATCTCAGCTTGAAAGTAGCCTGACATGAAAGACATACATAGTTGGGGCCGAAAATGAGCATAAAGCTCAACAGTTAATCATTTTATTCCATGTGAAATATCATAGTCAGTGACAACTGATATCCACCTACTGACAAAAGGAACAGTATCTCAGATTTTTTAAAAATCCTCTTTCGTGTAGTATATCAACTTAGACCATGCGTCCAAAATGTTGACCAGTGGGAGTGCAGAGCCCTTTGATGTGCACGATGTTGTACTTCACTTTTTTTTTTAAAGTCTTTTTCATTTCCATGCACACTACTTTAAACAATAATACATTCTTGATTGTGAGGTTGGCCCCTGGCACCATCTTCCCAATCATGACATCATAGATTGTGAAAGACAGCAAACTGCGATTGGCTGAGAACCAAAGTGAAGTCTGTCTTGCCTCTCTGCCAAGTTGTGGCAAAAATTCACAGGTCTATAATCATCCAATCTGAAATACATGTAATCACTTCACAACAGTATGAAAAGTAACAAAATAAATTGTCAATATTTAGCAAGATGTAATCAGCAAATTTAATTAATTTAGTGAGTAGAAGTTTTCAAATCATAGTTTACTATTATGAATTTAAGAAAACTAAACTGATTAAAATAAATTCAATTTTGGCACTATATGATTGTTATGTATAATCTCAAAACACAAAATACGATTTCTTAGCCACAGTCATGCAGCTCAATGAAAACTTTTGCCAAAACATCGTTTTACAGAGAGTTGGTTACACTTTTGATGATACAATAAGGGTACTTGGAATTTATAAAGGAAAAAAAAGGAAATGTATACTTGATCAGCACTCTTTCAAATGAAAATTTGCTTGTAACATTGACTACAAGTTTGAATTTCCTAAATTTAGTGTATGAAAAACAGGAGGTTCTACGTGAAAACCTTTAAACATCACCATATATACTGTTAACACTGTTGACACTTCTGCCTGATTTGAGCCACAACTTTGTAATCACACTGGCCTAAGAGAAGTTAAATAATGTGTTCCACAAATAAGTCAGCTTGTCTGAAGTGTTTAAGTGAAGTAAAGTAAGGTCTGACTGTAGATAAAAGTTAGCAAGAGTTTGACTGCTGCTGCTATTTCCTTCGCAGTCGTGTGTTAAATCACAGACATCTGCCTATTTTTTCTGTCTTGCATAGTTTAGCTTGCAGTTCACTATTTGCCTTTTCACTCAGAGCACGAAGTTGAGAGAAAAATGTATTATCTGTGCTGAGTATAGACATGTCTAGAATGCTTTTCATTTTTCATACAGAACAAACCTATGTGATCATTCCCGATGAAGGGACCCAGAAATTCAAAATGGATGCTGGCAGGAACTAAACAGTGAAAGTCAGCTGTGGGGCAGATCAGCGTTTGTCTATGCTCTAGTGGTGCTTGCTACGTCTGCTCAGCTTTATAAGTGTTCAATTTGCTTGGGCTACAGAATTGTGAGGTAAAACTGAGAGCATCAATGTGTGACATTGTGTGCTTTCCTTCTGTCATGGAAAAATGGATGATTTGTGAATTTCTTTTTGAAATGCAAAAACAATGCCTTGAGTAAATGCTGATACCATAGAAACTAAAAAGTTCAGCCCTGTGTGGTGTATTGTGAAAGTGCTTTGAGGGAGTCATTTTTGCGATGCCTGGTTTTTGTACACTGTTCAGATCACAGCTGAACATGCATGCCATCGTTGTTGTTCGTCGTTGTTGTGATAAAGTTGAAACTCTAATGTAAGAAGGACGAAAGAATGCCTATTTTATTGCCTTTCCCACAGGATGGGTGGGTTTAGCCACAGCTTTCACTCCTCCTCCTATCTATGAGAAACAGCTCAGACAGGAAGCCAAGAGTTTGACAATATATTAGGAAGGAAGCGCTATCCCCAGTTGTGTGTAGGCTAAAATTCTTAGAAAAAAAGGCAACACAGGCAAAAATAAAGATGCTAAAAGCAGTGGAAACTATAAAAAAAAAATAAGATTTTGCAACTCTTCCAGCTTTACCATCATGGGTTTTTTTTCTGGATGTGTGTGTATTTTACTGGCAGGAGAGGATGTTGATAGTAGGACAGCCCCGATAAGAATCAAGGCTAACGGCATCAGAGGACAAAGGCATGCATTGTGGGAAGAAATAGCACTTCCGTGTTCGAGAGAAAAGATTAAAAAGCCTCTACTGTGGTCTATCAAAACAATTAGTGCCAGTAAAGCAGAATGGGGATTATTAAAGAAAGCTGATGTTTTTATTTTTGTTGAGAAGAATGGATTCTGTATGTGTGTGTGTGTATATGCAGCAGTGGGGTTTTAATGCTGTTGATCCATCTGTATGTTTCCTTGCTTTACACTGAAGCTGTGCGTGTACGATGGCAGGCCTCGCTATACATTCTCCAGCCTCATTCCTCACCCACTCACATCCTCCATTCCCACATTCCAGCACAGCTGCCCTAGCAGGGCCCACAGACTGACTGTGAACTGTGTCGGGGGAGTGACGGGGTCATTTCTGTTTTGAGCAACCTTCTTTTGCGACTCCAGCGACACTATATATTGCTTTACAGCCCAAGGAAAATATGTCAAAAATGTTATCTACTGCTATAAAAGATTTCATGTCAACACAAAATGGTTTGATGCTTTTAAAAGTGGCTTTTTTGATAAGAAATATTGCTTACTCACGCCTCTCTGGAAATTGTCCAAATTGAACAAGCAGAAAAAAAAAAGTAAAATCGTCTTTCATTGTGGTTCTTAAACCAAACTTAATGGTTACTTAGACCAGCCTTCCATTTAAACAACACCCCCATTGCACTATTGGACTTGCTTTATTCAAAACAATGAGGGGGGTGTCTTTTTCTACACACAGCAACTGTTGGTCTGAATGTGTCCTTAGTCCTTTGAGGAAGGATCATGACCACACATTTCTTCATTGTAAAGGGGTCGCAAGTGAAGAAAGGTTGGGAACCCCTAGTGTAATGAATATGGGCTTTATACATAATTAATCACTTTTTCATCCTGACATATCACCTTATACTTTGCTTGATTATTTCCGAGGAAAAATAGCAACACATAGACAGCGGCCGGTTGTCTTTGTTGACAGTGATAGCATTACCAAAAGAAAGGGATTTTCCATTCATAAAACACTCCTCTTTGCATCTGTATTGTATTATTTTCTATTGAGACGTTTGTTTCTTGGGAAGAATGCACCTCTTGCACTTCTCATAGATTTCTCCGTAATTGATTGAGATGCTGTCCCAACACAGTTTTTTTTTTTTGTGATCCTGATATGTCTTTAGTGTTTCATTTTTATTATTTTGAGATTTCTACATAAATATTGTGTCTAATTCAGGATACATGTTAATACATGTCAGTTTCATACCAGAACTGGCTCCACAAACTTCACTAACACATGGATCCCATAACAATACAACTGTCAGAGGCTGTGGAGCGTAGCCAGCACAGCAGAGGGCTCCAGGTTGACTCATCTGTCCCAGTACAGACATGAAGACATCCCTCACGTCTGCTTTGAGCTGCAGACATACCCGGGGCAAGTGTACACTCATGCTGTTAACACAGACAAAATGAGGAGGAATGCTGGGAACCTTGCACAATCTCTTGCAAAGCATCATGAGTATTAGGGCACCAGCCTGAACAGAAACATACACAATAGAATTCAGCACAGACTTCATTGTTAAACTGCAGTTTGGAGGTGATAATGTTAGTGTGGCTGGCCGCATGACGGGTCAGGAGAACGAAGACCTGGTTTGAATAGCTGACTCATGTCAACAGCTCATGCTAGATTCCTATGAGTTCCTTCATTGTCTCTATGGGGAATGACTAGATGTGTCTAAAGAAAAATAAATCCTTATATAGCAATCTGTCTTTGTATTCTTACATATCTTAACTTGGACTGAAGACATACTGTTTTGGGCTTGTGGTTCCAGGTTTTGCGAGCATTTTGCCCTGAGACACTGTGTGTGGACATTTTATTAAGTTCAGGTCAGTCAGTATTTGTTCAACATTGTAATCCACTCATTAAAGCATCAGAATGTGAATTATGAGCAGTCTCAATTTAATTAATTGTCATACAAATCAGTAAGTCAGATTTTTTCCCAAATAATTAACTAAGTCTAAATACTTAGTGAAAATTAACTGTTCCTGTTGTCAAAACTCAAAATAGCTCATTATCAGGAATGAAAGACAGTCATGATGCCATTGTGATAGATCAGTATATATATTTTTTATGGTATGTTCTGACCCTAATGCTTGTGTTTGCATTTGTGTGGAAGAGGAGCAGGCAGAAAAAGGAATGACCACTGGGTGGAGCCTTCATGTCAATAGTAGTGACAGCAATGAGCATGTGGAGAGAAAGGGAGGGAGAGGAGGGAGCGAGGTAGTGAGTAAGGCTCCTTCCCAAATGGACTGTGTCAGTGTCAGTGTGCTGTGAGCAGGTTGGAAGCTGATAGCTGTGCTTGTCCGGCTGAGACGACTCGGTGGTATCTCTTCTTCATGCCTGGATGAGCAGGCTCCTTCCCACTTGACATGTGGATATTTTGGCGTGCTAGCATTAAACAATAGAATCTAGAAGACGACATGACTTCTGGGGCAGTTTTTTTTGTATCAAGGTGGAATTAAAAGAAGAGGAGCTCCCTGGAAAGACAGAAAAGTGACACCGGAGAATTTCTCACTTGGGTTAGTATTAAAATTTGCTGATGTTTTTGTTTTTACTTGGTTAACTGATCTTATGTTGCTCTCCTCAAAGCTGTTTGTGTACTCAGACTTTAGGACTTTCTGTCATGTGGGACTTTGGTCAGATTTCATTGACCCTGTGACTACACCAGCTATACTATGACTGTGTTGAGGATCAAGATTAAAAAAAACAGGAATCATATAAAGTCCTACTGGTTTGACTTTTTGCCCAGTGAGGTGTATCTGTTACGCTGTCTGTCATTCTTCCATATTTCGTGTTGCGTTTTCAATGAATGGAGAGGGACTGCCTGACACTTTAGATGATTGAATACTAGTGCAGCAGGCCAATAGCGTGCAACAGGCTTCAAATTGGGGGTGGGGGTGGGGGCACATTTTGTTTGTCTCTCTAGTATTAAGTGTAATGTGAGTGCAATACAAGTGTAGAATTTCATCCAGACTCAAAGTCATCATGACCACAGCTGTAAAAGTCAAGCCAAGACATCACTTAATCGGAGTACTTCATAAATGGGATGATTTTGATGATGTCAAGACGCTACAATGGCTAGAAGCTAACAAATAAATGTCAAGCTTGGAAAACTAAAACCAAGGATGCCCAAGTCATCAGTCCCTGTGTTTGGGCCTTGTTGAGGAATGAGGCAGCTTACAGACACAAAGGAAGAGCTGTGATCGTCCCACCACTCGTCCCACTCTCTCTGTGTTCTTCAGCCATCCACTGTCCCACACCTCCCTGACTAAACACAAGGCTCCTTCTCCTGTTATCGCTTGTCTCTCAGTCTACTCTCACCTCCTCCTACCCAGGTCAGGTTGAATGCTTTATGGGTTTTTGATCCATAACTGATGGTCTTTTTCTGTCCAGTTTGAGCTTTGTGTTTTTGTGTGCAGTGTTATAGATCAAGGGGTCAGAGGTGAATCGTTTATTTTTGGGTGACCACATGAAAAGACATGCGTGCCTTTACAGCCTTTACTCTGCTTCACTATTGACTGTCTGGTTCAGAAACTGTGGCTGTGTGTGGTTTCAAATATATATGAGTGAGAGTACCCTTGGGATTTGCTGTAGTAATGAGATTCAGTCTCTTTTTAGAGACGAGCAGATGAGATGGTCAACTTTTAAATCACTTTTGGTTGTTCATGCAGCCAACAGCAGGGAAGTTACCAAAGCGTAGAGATGTTTAGTAGACCTATATGTACTTTTGTGTGTGTTGTACAAATCTGCGTGTTTTGCCGATCACAGCTAACATGATCGATTGCTTGTGCGTGTTGTGTGCTGAATGCATTAAACCTAATCATGAAGTAGACTGCTCCTTATTACTGCTCAGGCTCTTATTGGCTTTGGCTGGGGGTCGATGGATTAGATCCTACTGGGACCTTCAGGGTGGAGGGAGGGTTTTAGCAAGTTAAAATGGAGGTATCCATTTAACTGTAAGGACAGATGCTGTACAGCAGCCTACAGGCACAGAGAGAGAGATGCAGATGGGGAGCGGCTTGAGGAAAAAGGTGCAATCTGAAGATAAGATTGGCTAGAAAGAGAGGAGGGTACAAAGATTTGATAGGAGAGGTGATGGAGTAAGAAGAGAACAAAGGGAATCAAGTCTAATGAACATTTTGCAAAGGCCAGTTGTTTCCTAAGCAAAAATGTTACAGAAAAAACTGTGGACGGAGAATATATGAAGGAGGACCTTGTGAAAAGATTTGTTGCTCATCATTTGCCTCTGTCACTCTATGCACTCCATCAAAATCTAAACAGGCGCACAAACACGTGACTCCAGAAATGGATGTGTATGTCTTTGCATATTCTCTTAGGAGATCGTAGGCTGCGTTGTTGTGTGAATATTCACTGATGCCTCCATCTGCTGCTGCAAAGCAGTAAGACTACATATTTAGTAGCCAAATTCCATAGATTTGGTCCTAAACCCCTTCAGGATATACATTCAGTATATTTAGAAAGGATACACCGAGTGTTACAATATGCTGTGTCATTTGACAATTTACATTCAAGTTGAGATTACATGCTTTTTAACTGCACCTGTGCGTGGATTTTGTCCAGTAGCTGTGCAGCAAGGAGCCGCTTAGGTGTCAAAGTTATTTAGTTCATATGTGTTTCCATCTTTCTGGATTTTTTTCTTATGGTCCTTGTTTGCTGAGAGGAGCCTCCTAAATTGGGTCACATCTGCAGGGAGGGGGAACGACAGATCCATGAGCGCTCGGCATTTTAATTTCCTTATTTTCCAAAGAGGGTTTTTCATGGATCTGGGTGGAAATGAGACGTCTGCCTCTTCTGCTGGGATGGCAGTCAGTGTGTGTATTAGTAGGTACTGCCGCTGTGGGAGAGGGAACTATAATTGGTATGTCCCTTGATGTCACCTCCCCTGTGGTCTTTGCTGACCGAGCCTGCACTGAAAACTGCTTTGCCCATCCAGGAATTCTGCAGACACTCTTTGAAGCAAAAGATAAGGACCCACACAGTCAAAAAAAATAATGTTTAGCATGATTTAGGGCTGAAATACAGCATCAAGGTGAGTTAGAGACTTGAAAGGCACAACAGTTCTGTGTGCATAACATACTGTAGAAAGTAGTTGAAAAGAAGCAGAATGCACCAGATCAGGAGAAGGCACTGCCATTATTCTAAAAGGGCAAAGTATTGAGTGTTAAGTCATAAATATAGATTATCAAGCACTCATAGAATAATGAGGATCAGGGAAGCTACGGGACAAAACTGTATTTTAGATTCAGAAAAAGAACACTTGTTTCGGTAACTTAACAGATTATCAGATCATTTTGGTCTCAGCAAGTTATTTAGTAAAGACTCACTGTAATTATTCTTGGCTAACAGAAAGGGTTATCTTAGATGTAAAATGCTAATTTATCTTGTTCAAATAAGTATACTGCTTTGTTTTATGATAATGGCTTTGGTTTAGTAATAATAATATTATTATTTAGAAATAAATAATCTAATTTAACTGAAGCTGAATAGACCAAGTGTCTCAAGAATGACAATTTTCCAGTGACAGGACTGTTCCATTCAGATGGTGTTAGTGTTAAAAGGTGAGACAAAAAACAAGCTCCTGAGTTCTGATGTAGTGCTAGGCACAGTGGGAAACACTACCGATCCTGGGCGTCAGTACGCTGGCTGGTGTTATCCATGTGTGTGTATGTGTGAGCTAATGTGACTATACCCTAGTCTGTGTGCACAACTGTACTCATTGCATGCACACCTCCATGCTAATATGTGTGCCCCTGTATTCTCCTAAATGACCTGTTTTCCAAGCAGTGTGAGTCTATAAAGAAGGATGAAGGAGATGTGGGTGGCCTGTGTTTTTGTTTTAGCATGTAGAAATCGCTTTATATGGGTTTGCCCCCCCGCCAAATTGCTGGTGAGGCCGTCTGCACCTGAGATGTCCTTGAAGACCAATTTAAATGAAGAATAGTACCCATAGACATACTACAGATATAGTATTAAAGCATTTAATTTTCTCTCAAATAATTTGCTCTTTAACCATTTTTGTCATTTTACTGAAAGATGTCAACATTAAAATATGGATATTAATTAGGTATGAGTGGGTCGGTGGTTAGCATTGTCGCCTTGCAGCTAGAAGATCCCCAGTTCTTGTCCCGACCTGGGCCTGGGATCTTTTTGCATGAAGTTTGCATGTTCTCCCTGTGCATACATGGTTTTTCTCCAGGTACTTCAGCTTCCTCCCACAGTCTAAAAATATGTTGAGTTTAATTGCTGATTCTAAATTGTCTATAGGTGTGAAAGTGAGTGTGATTGTTTGTTTCTCAGTGTAGCCCTGTGTTTGACTGGTGACCTGTCCAAGGTGTCCCCTGGCTTCACCCTAAGTCAGCTGGGATAGACTCCAGCACACCCCGCGACCCCAATGAGGATTAAGAGGTGGATGGATGGATGGATGGATGGATAATGTATAAGAAAATATGTGCTATTAAGATAATTTGCTTTGACTTTTACAGAAACAGATGGTCTCATCACTCTATCTTTACTTCTTTTACCCTCTCTGTCTTATGTCTTTTTCACTTCGTCTCTGTTTGTGATGACAGCCACTTTTCATTGACTATTTCATTGGCACAGGTTTGCTGAATGAGAGCCAAGAAGTGCTCCCGGACAGAAGAGAAACAAGCAGCTCTCAGCATTTACTTAAGTGGATGGGCTCCCCTCTCTTCTGCTCTGTTCTGTGAAATTACACCCACTTGTTGCCCACCTCTGGCACAAGTGTGGGTAGGGCCTTTCCCTTCCCTGATGTGGTCTTGAAAATTTTGGGTGGAGTCAAGAAGGCTGCCATGGGTGTATCCAATTAGCTCTTTGAATAACTCTGATCATATTGATGTCAGATGACATGTGGGGAGACAGAGTGGCCTTTTAAGGAGAAAACCTGCCCTTTAATTGCAGAACCACGGTGCCATGATGCATCTCTCCTTCTGATTTTATACAAGCTGCTTCTTTATTTTTTAGAATAAGGCAAGTGAACAAACAATTTCCATCCTCAAATGATTACTTTGCTGAGTTTTTCTCTATCTGCCCCTCAGAGTCAAATTATAGTCCGTTCTGTAGCTCATCTCTTCTGTTAGTCCTTCACTTTGCGGTGTTTTTCTAAGCCAGGAATGCTGTGGTTGTCTTCTGTTGAGCCCTGCTCTCCTACATTGTGTGGTGCGACTCCCTTCAGTGTCCACCAACCGCCCAACCTGACATCATGTCTCCAGATAGAGGAATTAACTGCTTGCTTTAAGCTCATCGTCCCTGTCGCTCTTGTTTGTCCTCTGGGTTCACTCAACATGACATTAACTTATGCAGTCGATGGGGAGATAGGGTCATTAAATGCAAGGAGATCCAGGCCTTCTCAGGCATTTTGGCCCTTTTACTTGTGTGTATGCAGTTGAGCCTTTAATGTGGATGCCACATCCTATTTTTAAAACCTTCCCAATAAGAGATATTCTTGGGGAAAAAATCTGATCAAATAAAAAACAAAAGTTGTGCAGTTACATATTTTAGTGCCTGTCTTTGCTCAGCATCATCCCTTCAGGTCTCCCATGTATGCAAGAACAGTTGTGCACATCCAACCATAGTTTTCATGGATACTCAGAATACTTGGTATGGATGCGGCTGATTTGTGAGGGATGCTGTAGGCTGTGAGGTATGATGTGTAAAAGGTCAATCTTGGGTACTCCCCCAGCTGTCTGACAAGACAGAAAGACAACATGGCTTTGTTTTGGTGCTTCTCAGCAGCCTGCCATAAGTCTTCTGTTTTTAACTTCCATTGTCTATTATTCCTGTTAAACAGTAGCAGACATTTCAGTGAATGTCATGGGTATTTGCCTCAAGGTTCACATGCCTTCTGTTATTAAAGTAGGTGACCTTAATCATGAAGATTTTTTTTTCTGCAGGCTATATGTAAAAACATTGGATGACCAAAGTCATATTTTATCTACAATTATATTTGGATTACGTCGTCTTGTCAGGAAAGTTGTTTGTCTTGTGTTGCAAATTGAGAAGCCGTATGTTTATATGTCTGTGTGTCTCAAGCACAGTGAATCATGTGAGCAGTGTTCTTGCTTTATTGATTGCTGTCAGATTTTGCTTAGCTTTCAAAACTTTCATTCCACTGACACTTTACTGCAAACTGTCCTATAAATTCAACTTTAGATAACAGTTGAAAGTCTGCAGATATGCTGACATTATGATGGACGAATATTAAATTTGATGGTTTTTATCAGAATAAAGAAAAAAATATTTCTGTATAATGGAAAGCTGTAGATGTAATACAGGACCCTGGGTTGACGATTCCTCAATCCTCATCTTCATCACTCGATAACCATTACCTTGTTAACCATTCACAGAGATCCACAGACTTAACCTTTCCTCAACCCCTTTGACCTTTAAACTCTGAGTTGGTGAATGAGGAGAGGAGTAGAGGTTGCAGGAAAGGACTTGCTCTTGCCACTGGGGGAGTCGGAGAAAGAGCCTCACATCTTAAATACTATCTCTAATTACTAACCTGTGTTGTGACACTCCAACAATATTTCAGTGCAAGCAACACTTTGCAGTCTAGCCGTCAAATAGTTAGTGTCTTACACCTCGAAGTGTACTGGCTTTAATGTCATTTCACCGGACATTCAAGCAATGCCTAAAAGCGTTAAAAAAATTTAATAGTAACATCAACATGTATATTATTTTTATCGAAATATCATCCTGTGTTTACCAGCCCTGAATCATTATGGAGTTGTTCATTGAGTTCACATTTCTTCAGCACGTGAACAAAGGTTGCTGATAATATACAGAATGTTGCATACGATATTTATACCTTTATATTGGTGGCTAGTAAATGGACAAATTGTACCGATTTTCAGATTATACATGATTTGTATACTAGGTAATTCTAATGCAGTAATAACACCTGACTGTTTCTTAAATACAGTGGAGAAAGCATAAAAATTAAAATGCGTCCAGTGCAGTGATAAATTAAGTGAAAGCAAGACTATGGTTGGACTGCCGTTCTGATTAGAGTGCTGATGCTGCTGGTGTCCTTTTTTGCTTTCACTGCAGGTAGGGTTTGCCCACACAGTGTCATTAGCACAATGTCCATCAACTAGGACACATCGCTTGTCCCTCAGTCCTTGGCAGAGACAAAGCTAATTATAACTGCCTATTGTGTGAGTGACAGAAGGACAGGCAGCACTTTGAGACCTGTCACATTTTTTTTTGCTACTCTGGCACTGATGCACAGCACTGCTGGGCTGACCTGAGTTTTTTCATTTTGTCACACAAAGGTTAGATCCTCTTTAAGCGCACCTGGCTACTGAAGACTTGGGCCACTGTTGGTACATGTGATTTGCATGCTTTAGTATTTGTAATGATTGTAAGGGTGTGTAAGAAATGCAACTGCTCTGCTCTCTTTTGCTTTGACTAAACCAGCTGCTGCTGAAAAAAATGCCACAACTGTTTTGCATGTTCACATCCCTTACTGTGGACTTTTAATTGCCTTTTGATTTTAAGGAATGTTAGATGTTATTTTGGTGCCCAGAGTTACCCACAGGAGTATGCTTCAGAAATAGATATGCATAGAAAAAGCTAAGGGTATCCTAACCTTTCATCCTCTTATCTCTCTCCAGTGCCTGACGACCTCACCCCAGAGGAGCAGCAGGAGCTGGAGAATATCCGCCGGCGCAAGCAGGAGCTGCTGGAGGACATTCAGGTATTGCTGGAAGAGGACAATTGGGCTGTTCTGAAATGGCATGTGGAGGTCTTTAAAAACACAAACACTAGATGGGTACAAAAATGACATCATATAAGTATAGTATGTGCACAGGCATGTTTGTAATAATAGAAAGTGTCAGTCATTTGACAACATCAACAAAAAAAAACTTAAGTTGTTACATTGCTTCAGCTTTGGGAGTTTATGCTTACATATGTCTAGAACAAACTATCACATGGATCCAGACATTACAGTTGAAACTACATGATAAAATGTTCAAGTGATCCAACTATTAAAACGGCAAGGTTTAAGATGAAGAAGGCAAGAAGATGTGGATTTTTTTACATCATCCGAACACTCGAGACACTACACCTGCAGCTGGTTTGCGTTTACTTCTTGTCCAGTTTTAATACTTTGGTACAAATTCCACTTTCACAATGAGTCCTTTGAACGTTTCACCTCAAATGGAATGTGAGGTATTTCCTATAATATCACTTCCTTTGCATGCCATTTCTATTTATTATTATTCAGCTTTTCCTGCTTTGTAGGTGTATTGTGTTAACGGAGACTTCTGTTTTTGGAGGTTATCTCATTTGGGTGCTGTTTTTATCTCTTGAGTATAACATGGGCTTAAAAATACGACAAGCTAATAACTTTACTTACAGACAAAATACGATTATGCTCTTATCTCTGTATGTGTACAAAATATCTCTCCTGATTTTCCAAACAGAGCCGAGATTCAAATCAGCTCTGCTGAATTTTCCTAAAGTAGTTCATTTGATTCCTGTCCATGGCCCATGATGATTTTTATTTTGGCAGTTGACTTAAGCCTAGAGCTCAGAGAACTATTCTAGCTGCTCAGGTCAGTCCTGTCACTCAATAAGCAACGATAATAAGCAAATAGCTCAAAGGGGGATAAACTGCCTCATCCACTCAAGGGGCTGACTTCCACATGTCCCAGTGAGTGATTCACCTTCCGGTGGCCCTGATGGACGCTGGAGGTGTGATTTGTCACTCTCCCATGAGTCTAGGCCACCATTGCTGCCCTTCCCCCCCTCTATGGCTGCCACTACTGCCCCCCAAGCTCTCTTCTTCACCTCCTCACTAATCTGCATACTGACCCCTCTCCTCCTCTTTACATCCCACTCCCTCCTTTGCTGATCCTGTATGACAACCACCGTCTTTTCTGTATCAGCACAGCCTTTGTTTGCGGAGTCAAGCATCTGAGGAATGTGTTGTGATTGCGCAGGCCTTGAAAACACAGATGTTCTCTTTGTGGCTTGGCTCTTAGTTGGTGTAGTGCATGAGAAATGATACAGTTAACTCTGTCGCGAGATATGAATGAATAGGCTTGATGACAATAACCTTTACTTGAAGCATTGAAGCCTTGCATGATCAACAGTAGCGAAGCTTTATTTGTATATAGGGCTCTCTTATGTGACTTGCTGTTATTTCATGCTTTCATCTAGTTGATGTGAGCCTCTTTATCCTCTTCCATCTGCAGTGCCCTTAGTGCGCCAGACTGGCACCAGCAGCCCTGGCTTGATCGACTAAATCTGCATGTCAGGCCATTAATCACTAAAATGCCACAGAAAATATAATCCACTTGTACACTTTCTTACTCCATTTGTATTGAGGTTATGCCTGAATATTGTACACCCGGTGATATTCAGATTGAGAGGATTTTTTGGGAGAACACACACAAATAAACACACATTGTCTGGCATTGCACTTTCCATCACTGTATGGCTAAAGAAAAACAGGAGAAAGCGAAATCTACAGTGTTGTGTGACGTTTTAGTTCATCAACAGCTTGAGAAATGACTCTGCTCTCGTTGTTGAACCACTGGTTATGATGTAAACGTTTATGTAATGTGACAAAAGGCCACCTGGCTTACAGGCAAACAGGTGAGTCACTCTGTCCCTCTGCACAGTTTAATAGAACTCTCATATTTTTTTTATACAAATACTTGGCATGTTGTTTGTGTTGGTCACACCCTTCCACGCCTCTGTGGTGTCAGGGAAATTGGTGGACAGATGATTCTCTTGTTGAACTCATAACATTTTAAGACTAATATTTTTCTTTCCTCTGCAGCGGCTAAAGGATGAGATAGCAGAAGTGACTAGTGAGATTGAGAACCTGGGTTCCACTGAGGAGAGGTAAGAAAATGGAACCCGAGTCCCCTGCCTTGCACACACATTCCCCTCTTTGTTTTGCTTTTAATTTGGCTTGTTGCTTGTCTTCTATTAGCTTAGCAAATGAAGTTGTCAAGTCTTCATGTTTGATGACCAAGTTGGGCCTCCCAGCACACCGAATCCCCTCCCCTATTTAGCTATGCTTTTAAGGCTGTTTAAATGTTTCATCAGCCACACCCCCATGATGGGAGGCCTCATTGAATAATGCAGTGGGTGTATGGCAGAAGCAGACAATGGATCATCTCAGGAGAGAGTGCGCTCGGGTTTGGCCTACTCAAATGGATGGAGATCCATCAGCTACCGAAAATTTCTGAAGCACTCTTTTACATGCATCTAAAACCCATTAGGGGTTACAATGCTTTCTTGTGAACAGATTTTTCTGTGATCCATTTATTGAAGGCAGCATATAATAGTTCATCTGAGTTATGGCTGTTCAGATGAGTGCTGGACTTTGGCAGACAAAAGCCAAAGGAATGCTGGTTTGAGTGAATCAGTTGAAAGAAAACGTGACGTCTGAATGATAGGGGATGGAGATGTAACCATGGTGATGGGTGACTCGTGGAGCGCACTTTGGCCGACGACGACTCAAGGCCTGTGAAATTAGACATTCCCATATACGTCCTACCCTTTTAACATCTCTGGTTAATCAACACTTTGTCATCAACAGTTGAGCTGGAAGACAGGCAGCCCCTGCCCAAAATTGAAAAATGTTCACTTAAAGTGAATGCATTTACTGGGGTGGTCTGCTTCTTGGTGAATAAGTCAGTTGATGGACCATCCATTTGTTGGATTAATGTGATTTGTATGAATAATGAATAGTCAAAATTTCTGAAAGTGACTCATTCCATCCTATCATATGTGATTATTTGATGATTTTCTTAGTGCTATATAATAATGAATTAAATGTCTTTCAGTTTTGGCGTGTTTATAGAGTATAGAAGGCCAGTACTAACATCTGTATGTATTATATTTTTCATATAAACAAAAATAATGATATGCAAATTTTTGTTCTGTTCTTTTTGAACGATAGGTAAATGTGATTTTAACACAGTTAGCACCTTATTGAGTTGATTACCTTAACTAATATGATTTTTCTAAGGTGCAGTTTATTCTCTGTTCTTAAAACACACATGGTCTGTCTTAGGAATGAAGCAGTACGGATTTGTCACTATCAATATCACTACTGATTATAGTAATAAAGGGCGCTGATAACTAATATTTGGAATTGATACATTTGTAATGAAAATTTACATCTTGATTTCAAAACACAAATTCCAACACTCCAAGACTTAAGCGGTTTTGCATAATTTTTAATTAAAAGAAAAGTTTTCAATATTTGTGTGGCTGCATCCCATCCAAAGTATTGAATTTTACAATTATTTTATTTTATCAGAAATTATTTGTAGAAAATAACAATAATCTAAAAAATGCTAAATATTGAATCCAATAATTGACCAGGCCAGTTACCAGTCAATCCTTAGTATATCTCCAAAAAGCTAATATTGGTCAAATATTTCTCATTGATCTAGCCCTAAACTTTGATGAGCACCATTTCACCATTTTCTGACATGTTATGATGATTTGTCAAATAAATTAATCAATAGATTAATCAATAATGGGAATAACTAAGTTTTAGCCCCAATATATTAGTTATATACTATACTACTGTATGTTCTAATCACTAGATCATGTCAGCTGAATATTTTGTCATTATATTTCAGAATTTCATGCCATGTACAACTAATAACAGTATATGCATTTGCTTTTCAGGAAAAATATGCAGAGGAATAAACAGGTGGCCATGGGCCGAAAAAAATTTAACATGGACCCCAAAAAGGTAAGTAGAAGTAACTGTTGCGAATCTTCAGAGAAATGTTTTATCCCTCATGTTCTCATAAGCAGCATGTAACATGGGGCCCTTCTCTTTCTCAGGGAATCCAGTTCCTGATTGAGAATGACTTGCTGAAGAACACCAGCGATGACATTGCTCAATTTCTCTACAAGGGTGAGGGCCTCAACAAAACAGCAATTGGAGATTACCTTGGAGAGAGGTCAGGGAAAAGATTTTTATTTCCTTTTTATCTAACCATCTCCCTCTCATATTTTCTATCACAGCTCTCCAGCACTCATCCATGTGGTTGATAAAAGCATTAAATAGAGAGTGCATTCTTTCCCTATTGCTGTTTCCTCTTGGTCAGCACACACCCATCCTTTCCCAAACACAGATTATTGGTTCCACATTTAGACTGTCCTCTTGAGACAATATGTGTTACTCAATAGCCTCCATATGTCTTTGATTATCTTACTCATTCATAAGTAACGTGATCAAGAGACTCACAACTTAGGAATGCATGAGTTTTAAAGTAATTAAAGATTTCACTCGAGAGCAGAAATCATCCGTGTTAAAGTGAAGACATATTAAAGGAAATAGTGACGGGTCTGATGTATGGTGTGCACGGATTAGGGACTACAGTACCGGAAGTGTCACAGTCAGGGTGTGGTCTGTAAGGTCGGACCACAAAATGTGCGCTGCTGATGGATGCTCTCTGTTTGATTGTTATCAAGCTCTTTCAGTCTATAAGGAGGGGTCAGAGCAGCATGGGGAGCCTTGAGATATGATTGGTCATATGTCCACTGGAAATGCTGGTGACTGGATATTACTCTCCACAGATCCTTCCCATGATCCCATAGGGCAGATCACTTACTCTGAAGGGCATGAAGGTCTGAGATGATGTCATGATCTAGTATAGATGATAAATAAGAGAGGGTGGGGGTGTACATTCTGTAGGGTTTATTGGGAGTATCCATTGTATCACAGATCTTTTAAACCAATGTATGCTGGATCACAAAATTGAGATGTCCTCAAATATATTCCTGTTTGGTTTGGTTATGTCTACATTTCAAATGAGACCAACCACTAAAGTACATTAACCATTAAGTCTACCTGAGTAATCACAAAATCCCTCCTAGGAACTAACTTGTATAGATATGCTAGTAGGTATATTTTTTAAGTGGTTACAACAATTATTACTCCACCAAGGAACGTAGTAATCTGTTAATCTGTCTGTCTGTGTGCAACATTACTCAAAAACAGACTGTTTTGGATGAAATTTTTAGGGACCACTTGATTAGATTTTGGCAGTCGTTTAGCTTATAGTCTGGATCCTGGATTTCTGTATCATTGCGAGATAGCAGCATGGTGTCACTGTAACTGTGACAACAAGTGAATTAGCTGCCTGCTGACAATCACATGGCTACGATCCTTGTACAAATCCACTGCTGTGGACTTATCGGGCCTTATCCTTCGGAAATGGTACAAGAAACAATTGATTAAATTGTGGGGGTGTTTCCGAGTGATATCAATTCCTGCCACCCACTACATATTTAGGTCATGCGATTCGGTATCATGTACATGACGTACACATGCATAACACATGCCTGTGCTCAGTGCAAGGTCATTGTGTTTGTGAGTACATCTATATTCAATGGCCACATTTTATGTTGCCATGATTTCTGCCACAAATGTTATTCAAGATTTTAACCGTCGGAAATCATACAACTAAGCAGCCTTGAGAACGGAGTACTGTGCTGTCTGTGTGCTTTTCTTGTTATATTATTTTTTTTGTCCTGGTATTCTATTTATATCTGTTTCAAGAAAAAGATGTTTTTTTTTCAACAAAAATGCTAAATATTATTAAACCTATACTGTTGTACTATGTTCAGCTTGTTTTTGTGATGACCCATTGTTTCTCTTTGTTTTATGTGGTAGGAAATTGAATAAATTGAGCATTTGGACTGTGGTTAGAAAAAAATTAGAACTGAGAGTAAGAAAGGGTGGCAGTTATCTATGAAGAAAATAATTTTCAGATTCATTGATAATAAACAAATGATTATTTTAGCATTAGCATATTTATTTTTGTCTTGTTAAGCAGAATATCAATTTTGACATATTTGCTGTTTTTTCTGTCTTAGAGATGAATTCAATATTCAGGTCCTCCATGCCTTTGTGGAGCTTCATGAATTCACAGACCTCAACCTGGTTCAGGCCCTAAGGTAAGGCATCTTCCTGGCTTCTGCTTCACACTCCAGATCCTCAGAGCTGTAGCCCCCTTTTTATGTAAATTGTGTGCGAGTGTGATCAAGTACATTTTTCGACAAGTGCCAAATTTGGAGTTTGTGATGATGCAGCATGCCCTTCCAGTCTTATACCACAACAGGTAAAATTCTGCTTTTTCATGATGGGAATGCATGTTTTGCTGACTGTTGTGCCTTGTTGTGTTCCTTAACAGACAGTTCCTGTGGAGTTTTCGGCTACCAGGAGAAGCCCAGAAGATTGACCGCATGATGGAGGCCTTTGCTCAGCGCTACTGCCAATGCAACCCTGGTGTTTTCCAGTCCACAGGTGCAGTCATCAGTGTTATGAATAAATTTCTGAGCAGTGAAGCCAAAAGAAAATATCTTCACTTCAGTAATATTGATATGTTGCTATAATTCAAATTTCAATTCATTCTGATGATAATTCGTTTTGTCTCTGTTAGATTGTTTTTGTCCATGAAGCACACAATTTTCAGTATTGCACTCAGATTTAATGGCATGTGAATGAAATTCATATCTAAACTGCTTTATTTAGCAGACACAAAGTCTGCTAAAGTGAACTGTGTCATGAGAGAGTGTCTGGCTTTTGAGAAATAATGCCCCTTGCAGACAGACGACTGCCTCTAACATGGATGCAGATGGATGTAAATAATGCATGGGGCTTGTCAGCAGCCTAACAGCGTCTATAAAGTGCTGCTGCGTCAGTGGTGCACTGGCCAAGCTCTCTTTTAACTTACATGCACACACACATTCGAGTGCACATTCAGAAATGCACATGCCTACTTAGCTGAACAGGTGCGATTTTTTTAAAATTTATTCTGGCCCTCTCTCCTCGCCAACTAAGCTACATCCGTCTGTTGCTCTCTGCTGTGGTCGGTAAAGTGCAAGCCCTTCAGTTCCGCTAATTTACATTCATATTTAAACATGACATTAAACACTGGCAAAATATTTATGGTAAAATGCTACCTTTCACTATCTCATGAACCTCATCCCTCCCTCATTGTGTGATCCCTCTGTTTGTGTGCGTGTGTGTGTTACAGACACCTGTTACATCCTGTCGTTTGCCATCATCATGCTAAACACCAGCCTCCACAATCCAAATGTGAAAGACAAGCCAACTGTGGAACGATTCATCTCCATGAACAGAGGCATAAATGATGGAGGGGACTTACCTGAAGACCTGCTCAGGGTGAGTAGTACCAAACTAAGTTCCTTGTAATTTCTCCATTGTGCCCTTCTACTTTTGACTAGTCTCAAGCATACTTTGCATGAAACTCTCTTTATGGTAGAATCTGTATGAGAGCATCAAGAACGAGCCTTTCAAAATTCCAGAAGATGATGGCAACGACCTCACACACACTTTCTTCAATCCAGACAGAGAGGGCTGGCTGCTAAAACTGGGTGAGTGACAGTATACAGTGTGTACATGGTTTTTTGGGCACGTACCAAGGACATTTTTTTATCGTTCTTACACTTCCTATAGAAGATTCTGTTGTGTCTTTATGGCAGCATATATTGATGGAGAACTTGATAACCAGTGTCTCCACTTGAGGGTAACTGTGTGTGTGTCTGTGTGTGTCTGTACTATACTTGTGGGACCAAATGTCCCCACAACTGTAGGAAAACCGAAAACAATGTCACTTGTGGGGACCTCATTTCAGTCCCCACAAGTTTAGTGTTTTCTTGGCCATGTTGTTGTTACTGAAAAAGTAAAAGTGCAAAAATGTTTCTTTAGGATTAGGCATTGTTTTGGTCTGGGTTAAGGTTAGGGTTAGGGGTTAGATATGAATGGGAGTCAATGGTAGGTCCCCACAAGGATAGAAATACATAGTGTGTGTGTGTGTGTGTGTGTGTGTGTGTGTGTGTGTGTGTGTGTGTGTGTGTGTGTGTGTGTGTGTGTGTGTGTGTGTGTGTGTGTGTGTGTGTGTGTGTGCGTGCGTTAAGGTGCCTATGAGCGTGTGTGCATACGTACATACTCATCCTAAGACATCTGAAGACATCTCTGCCTGCTTTAATGTATTATAAATATGGTCTTGAGATTAGACCACCACATGTGGAGATTGTTAAATTATTTAAGACAAGGCATATTCATACACTTGACATGCACGCACACACACAAGTACCTACTTTCAAAATCAAATACATGCACATACAGAAGCACTACTCTAAAGTTTAGAAATGTGTTTATTTAAAAAAAAAGCTGTTTCTTTCCCATTATGTGGGACATTATATTCTCTGGGGAACGTTTACTTTGTGTTTAAGTTGAGCATATTGTTCCATTGTAGAAACTAATAGCAGGACAATTTTTTGTTTGTTTGTTTTTGTTTGCAATAAACAGTATGTCATTACATTAATGATTTCCCCCCCACTATTTACATTTTATCAGAGTTTTGAGACATTTAAAGGGTATCTTTGTGCTAATGATCTTCTGTCTAAATCAACCATATTTTTGGGCACAAAAAATGCATGCCGGTATCATTAGAAATGTTCCACAAGTTTGCAGCTACCATGTTTACAGGTCAAAACAACTCCATTAACAAATAAAGCACAACCATGGATGCTCCACCTCTTCAACTTCTGTTTCCTCTGAGATTTCTCTCTGTTGTACAGATTCACAGTGAATTTAGTAAAAAGAATGAATGTTTAAAGTGAAATCAAATTTTCCAGTTGCAGTGAATCTTTACAACTGACTATAGCAAGGAAGTGAAAGATTACTCTTTCTCCAATGATTCCTAGCTGGCAGACTGGAGTAAAGCAATCAAGGTGGAAGGTCAATTAACTGAAAATAAAAATGGGAGGCGATATTTCATGTAGTGCTTTACAGTAGCTTTCACAAGTCTAAACTGTGTAGAACTCCCTCTGGTGGATTTATAAATACCAGCAGATGTGAAGAATGTGTTGATTGTGAAAGCTGTGAAGCAGTGCATCAAAGCCTCACTTGAACCAGAGTAAAAAGACTATGGTGGTATAATTCCCTATCATTTAATTTGATTTTTTATGTTTTCTTTTCCTCTTCGTTTGTTTGTTTGTTCCCATGATTTTGGCTGTTGTCTTTCCTCAGGAGGTATGTACACCTGCTCTTCCCCAATGCTAGTCCATCTCTCAGCTCTCAGGTGCTTTTGGTGGTCTGCCATGCTTTCGTTCTCTTCCTCATTTTTTTTAAAATTACATTCATACAGGGGGTTTATTGTCTGTAGATTTTTTGTTTACATTTTGTCTCTCCATTGACTCATTTGAACTTCAGATGTTTGTCTGTTAAGTCTGTCACTGAGTTAGCGGATTGTCCACGCTCTTTTATCTTTGTCGGCCGGTTGCTGGGTGCATTTGCCGCCCCGTGGGCTTGACTCGGGGAGCTGATGCTTTGTGACTGCTCTGCTCAGCAGTTTGACCCTTTTTTTCTCTGTATGCTGTGGTGGTCACTCTCTTTGATCTGTTTTTTAGGAACTGCATTATGCCCTTTCCTGTCCAGTGAGCACAACAAAAGAAGCGTGCTTGTCTTTTAAAATTATTCATGCGCCATTTTACAAAGTGGGAAATTGTTGTTTGCTCTCTGGATCATGGAAAGGGAATACTGTACCTTTATTTTATTTTATTTTTTTTCAGTGTAGCTCTGCTCTCCTTATCTCATGCTACAAATGGATCTCAAGAGAAACGACGCAAACTGGTGTGGTGCTGGACCAGACTGGGCCAAACTGTGGGAGAGAAACATGGACAGAGGAGTGTGCTGAAAGGGATTCAGGTGTTGTTCAAATGGTTCCTGCATATTTGAAGCACACATGGTTAGCATGATACTCATAATAAGTGCATCTTAATCTTAATTATTAAACAATTGCTAACTAATTTTGGTTTATTGTTAGCAGAAAAAAACTTTTGGTAAATTTATAATGTTGAGTTAAGTAATTTCCAAAAAAATAAAACTGTAACAATAACATATGTTTTACAAGACAACCTGTCCCCTCTCAACCTCCACTTGTCCAACCTCCCACAGTCCCGTCTTGCATGGGTGACTCCCTCCACTCAGCTCCACTCTGGCCTAGCACCGTCCATACACCCCTGCAACAATCTGCTGGGATGTCCCGTCTCGTCCCAGATATTCTTGCTTGGGAGGAGGTCATCTTTCTTTTCTCGGTGTGATAAGAACAAACCAATTAAACCAATCGCAACCTCGAAAAATCCCAATCAACTCTTAGGCCAACAGCTGTGTGATTCTGCCATTGCGTCTGTGTTATCTGTTGCTTTTTTTTCTGTTGTAACACAACTGATGAGTTGACGTGGTGATGAGCCACGGATCAAGCGTGTCGATAGTGTCTGTAGATACTTAGCATAGTCTTAAGTGTTTGACCTATCATAATGTCTTTAATATGATAGGATATCATATACGGTGCTAATACTGTTATATGATAATGCAAGTGTGTTCTATGTGTGACAGAAATATCCTCAAAACTTTGCCTGTTGGTACATGGGTTTCAGAATGCAGCTTTTTGCTAACATTGGTGGTGGGAAAGCAAAGTCTAGATAAGGCCTAAGTCTGTATGCCATGATAAAAAAAAGACTCCCTCCATCCCCTTACTAACTAGACGATGTTTTTTATATATGTTTGAGAAATACTTTACTTAGCCCAAACAGGAAATTCAAGTCTGAGATGCCTGTAGAGAAGCTGAGCATAGCTCTAGGCCCTGAGCTTCCTGCCCCATTCTGTCTGTTGGCATCCCCCACCCCCCACCCCCACCCCCACTAAAGTAAGACTGCCATCTGCATCTGTGATCAGGTTTCCTCTCACAGGAACTATGGGTGACAAAGGGGGCAAGAGGTCAGCTGCAGATCAGCAAGCACACAGTTAACCCAAAAGCCCCCACTGGGCATGACCGAGGAGAGAACTTAAACCTGAGTTACCCCTTGCTTTCTACATTCAGCCCTCATATGCTAAATTGAATCCTTCCACTTTTCTGTCTTCTAATGACATAATTTAAGTGGTTAATTAGGTTCAGTGAGTGCAAAGCACATAGATCTGTATACTTCCTATTGATCCTGGCTCTCTAGATGTATCCCTCTGAGTCAGCAAACAAGATAAGAAAAATAGGGCCAGTTTCCAGGCACGTGAAGCCATACTGTAAGGAAATCCTTAATATGTAATGAATTCATGTGTAATTTATCGACAAATTAAAGGTAAAGCTAAAGAAAAAAGAGGTTATTAAATCAAGAAATGGTGTGGTGATGGGGATCACATGATGTGAAGGTGGTTCAGGGTGAATAGTGGGATGCTGTGGATAAAAGGAGTCGTCTGGAGCCGTCATCTGTCTGTCTGCCCATACATCTGTCTGCCTGTCTGCTGCTCGAACCGGTGCTTTGGTGCTCGTTTTTCTCTCCTCCTCCTCCTCCTCATCTCTCTCTCTCTCTCTTGCTGAGCCTCTCTGATGCTCAATGTTTGCTCTACAGGGGGACGAGTTAAAACCTGGAAGAGGAGGTGGTTCATCCTCACAGACAACTGTCTGTACTACTTTGAGTACACCACAGTGAGTACAGCCCCATTTCTTGGTCGCAGCTCATGCTTTGTCTGCTGTCCCAGTGCTCTGTCATATGCATATTTTATGTTTGTGCAGGACAAAGAGCCCAGGGGAATCATCCCACTCGAGAACCTGAGCATCAAGGAGGTGGAAGATAAAAAGCCTGTAAGTAGAGCTCCCCTTACTGGTTCATTTTGGGAATACACTGTCAGATCAGGACAAGGATTTGGGAATCATAGCATTGTTAATGGGCAGTTTGTTTTTTAAAATTTCTTTCAGACATTATACTGCATGTAAAAACTAACTTCCATCAACTTTACATCCGTAGAACTGCTTTGAGCTTTTCATTCCTGACAACAAGGACCAGGTCATCAAAGCCTGTAAGACTGAGGCTGATGGACGTGTTGTGGAGGGCAACCACACCTTCTACCGTATCTCTGCCCCAACTGCTGAGGAAAAGGAGGAATGGATGAACAGCATCAAGTAAATGTTTTCTTTTTTCCTTGTATAGATACAGTGAGATATAGTGTGTTTTTGTATTTGCACGTAAGACTCACTGTAGTAAAACACTGACTGTGTGAGATGCACCTCAAATAAAGTCAAGACGGCTGCAACATTTCTCCAACAAAAGCCATTCCTGGTGTTCGGTACCCATAGTGTCACATACTACTACAACTGCATTGAGACCAAAATACCCAAATGTTTGAAATGCACAAACACAAACTGTACCATTTACGCTTAGCAATTCTTCTAGGTAAGAAAGCAAAAGAACTAGTTGAACCAAAGTATTAGCCTTTCAATTTTTATTTTTACAGTCTGGCTTGAATACTGACTTTAATCATATGGATGCATCAGTTTGTACACTTAATGCAATTACTGACATTTCCCTCTGCATCTGTGCCCACAGAGCAGCCATTAGCAGGGACCCCTTTTATGAGATGCTGGCAGCGAGGAAGAAGAAGGTGTCGTCCATGAAGAGGCACTAGAGCTGCTCAACTCTGCCGACGTTGCACTTGACATAGCGAGGGTTGGGGGGTCCGGGTGTCTGCTCACATTTTCAGTGCTGGTGCAGAGGCCATGGCTGAGGTCTGCATCAGATCTCTCCAAGGGATAACTTTAGGATGCATACCAGGTCTGGCTTTTGAACCCTGCGCCAGAAAAACAGGAAGCATGCTGGGGTTTTTAGATAAGAGTTAGGGCCAAAGGCTCCTCTAAGCTCCTGTCTGAATGTCTCGCTTTCTCTTACAGCTTTGTATGTGCTCTCTGTCTATGAGGCCTGGAAGGGAATGTTGCTCTGTAACTCAGCAAAATTCCTTTTGAAGATGCTTTAACAAATATCACAGTTCCCATAGACATCAAATACATATACAACATACATACACTCATGAAGTCCCCCGTCACACACATCGTTTTAACTCAGCAGGTCTGACCGAGTGTGGCAACCCAACCAAAATATTCCTCACTGTCTGAAAGAAAAGACCTTTTCTGATGTGCTTTAATATGTTTTGGTAATATGTGTCTATTTTTACAGCTTTTAATGTCAATTCCTCCTGAGTATTTTTTGTTTGCATTTGTAAAATATAATGGTCTTGCAACAGAAACTGCAGTGGGATCGTTGTGGGAGGGAGGGGGGGGAGGGGGGGTCATTTGCCAACTGTTGATAATTTTATAGAAAAAACCAAACCAAACCTTCTTCGTTTAAAAAAACAAAACAAAACAAGTTGCCACTCAGGAGATTGTTACAATGTTTTGAAAATTTTCATGTCGAGTTGACTTGGATCCTGTTCACAACACAACAGCCATGCAAGAAATGAAAGACTTGGCAGAGTCCCAGACTGAACCAATTTTTAGTAAATGTGAGCCTGCAGTGAGGGCGTCTGTCTGGACAGGGTCTCAGCGTTTGATCTGATTGTCAATGTTCATTTCCTGAAGGCCCTGGAGATGCATTCTGGGGATTAGTGTCCTTTAAAGAGCCGAGAGTGTTTCACCTTGGGCTTCTGAGGTCTTAGGTGGTCTAGAAAATACAACTGTCAGCCCCTTTTTGTTTTCCTGTACATTTCCTCTTCTTCTCTCTCCTTGTCTCAAACACAAGACCACTTTCTATTACTGTATGATTCAAAAGTAATTTAAGCGTTAGAAAGGTTACTTTACTGCTCCACAGTGCCTGGTGCTCTAGATGAAATGTCATGAGAAATGCTGCTAGTTAGCGACATTAATTCAGTTTTTCTTGTCCTGATCAAGAATAGAATTTTTTGTTTCCTGCCTTTCAAAATCTTGTTCTTTGTAGAGGGTTACCTTTTTAACGGTAGGCCCTAATACTTGTGCTTCCAGTTGTTCATATCTAAGTTTATGCCATGGCATAGTTTGACATTGTTCTAGAGGCTTTAAAGGAGCACAAATAGATGTGTGGATTATTGAAGCTATGCCTAGAAAAGAAAGGGTTGTCCCCGTCTCAGGATCCAATGTTTGATGTGAATCAATACAGGACTACTTTTTGTATCAGGAATGTACTGCGGTGAACCAAAAGATAGAGGACAGGACGGCTGATCGGACAGTCACACTGCAGCAGTGATGCGCCAAAAAGCAAAAAAAAATTGTGTTGAGGCACAATTTTACAAATGCAGTCTGAGCTGTGCATCAAGCAGTTGTCTTTTCTACTCCTGTCTACAGTTGTCTCATCTGTGCCTGCTGTTCATAATCTCTTCTCCCTGCCGGTTCTGTTTCCTGGGTCTCTTCCCCTCCGCTCCTCTCAGCGCACTACTCCTAGAGGATTAAGTAAAAATGCAAAACAATCATAATTCTAGACAGTATTGGTTTATTTATCAAAGTTGTACATATTTAAATGTATAGTGGGTATTTTGTCCTCATTTTGTTTCTGATTAGTTTTGCCATTTTCCTTTGATATACTGTTATAATGTTTGATTTAAGGTTTCTATCAATGCCATTTAATCAAGCTGAAATAAAGACAAACTTGTCACAACAATGACTTTTGGGAATGTGAATGCTGAGCTCAGTTTTAAAATCACTCCAGCAGGTGGCAGTATGCCATAAGGACTTTCAAAGCCTTCTGCTGCAAGGACAGTCCAACAGTACTGCAGCACTGGAAGAAGTATAATATGTATTTTTATATTGTTGATTTATTACAGTTTTGCCAAATTGATCTCTAAATTTGAATTAAAATGAGGCCTATCTCTGCTGCATGTCCATGAATACTGAAGGCTATTTACACTTGAGGACAGCCTAGAAATTGTGCCATGCCCTCTCTGTTCTGACAACAGTTTGCATTACTTCGACCACATTTTCCCTCTACAAAAATAAATAAAATAAATGAAAAATCTCCTGTTACTGTTAAAAGCCAGCCTTTATTTACAGCTTCATAAAATTTTATATCTGTTCGGAAGCTTGTTTTAAAAGTATTTATGGCACGCATGTTTGGGGAAGCAGCAAAAGGTCGATATTTACAAGTGAATATGTATCATATTAAATGATGCCTGGAAAAGCAATCAATAGAAATGACTTTCTGAATGGAACAGGCATGCAGGAAACCGCACGGCATGTGTGTTATGATGCACGTGTTGTCAAGAAGACTATTTCCACTATTGGTAACTAAGCATAACTAATATAATATTGGTTAACTTGAATAAGAATGAAAAAGACATGATTTGAATCTCACCTGAGTACAAAAAAGGCTACATTCTCATTTTGCATCACTGGTAAAAACAGAAAAATACTGAGGAGAGTGTACACATCACGGTATTCATGAGTGACTGGATTGCCAGCTAGTCCCAAAGACTCCTTTGTGATGGTTTTGTGGCAAAAATCAACTGTTGAACAGTCTGCACATTTTTTTCTGCTGACAAAAAGAGTCTCATTTTCAGGATCTTTTGTGTGTAATTTACAGACAAAGGAGACTGCTATTCAAAGCAGTTTAGACAAACCAACTTAAGTCCCAGCTAAACAGTCACAGTAAATGCTATATTGATCTGACACCTGCAGCAGAAATGATTGTACTGTAGTTGTGCAGTTTTACAGCCCTTTGGGTAATGTCAAGCAGGTAATAAGTAAGTGTGGTGCTGAGGTTTAAAAGGCTCTGAATACCTGAGTTTGTTCTAGTCTGAGCAACAAAGGGCAAGAGGACCATAGAGAATTAGTTTTTAAAAGACTTTTGATCTGTAAGAAAAATACAAATCTTCCTTTCTCATTTTGTTTTCATCACAACTAAATTGTCCTGAAAGTTAAGGCTAAATAAATCAGTGCTTATTTGTATATTTCCCTTTGAGCCCTTGCCTGCTGTATTTCTGTGAAAACATGGGTACAAATTATAGAACAATTTTTTCCAGATGTGCATTGTAAAGACATGATAGCAAGACATTTTGCAAAACAAGATTCTTGCTTTGCAAATGTAAAGTGACTGGAAAATTGCCCCAAATCATCTTTGCAGAACTGTATTTGGACAATATTTTTGCATCGCTGCTGTAAAACAGAAGGATAATGGTGTTTTTGAGAATTACAGAGCGGGGCCAAGGAGGTGACCGAGGCTGATGGGAAATGAGAGGCATGTTGCCACAGTGAGAAAAAAAAAAACTGTGAAAAAAAGTGAACGTGTGGTGGTTGTGAAGCGGCAGCAGCAGCCGCAGCAGCTGGGAAGTCTTTGTTTTTTTATCTGCACTGTGCTTTTTTTTCCACTATGGTGTGAATAAACAGAAACTTGAAAAGATGGTCTGTTTTTCGAAGAGTTGTGTGCGTAAGAAGGTGATATAGTGTGCAGTAGGAGGGAAGCTTTCATCAGCCCTGGTCCCAAATGAGCTGAAATATCAGTGGAGTGCACGCTATACTAAAATGAGATCCTTTAAATACACTACCCTAGAGGCATACGTACTTCTTTAAAAGCACAATATGACCTGACACAGCTTAGTATAGCATACCTGACCTCTCTGCACTGACACACACAAGACCGCACCATGCAGACAGTCATGCTGTCATATCAGGCCTTCTTGGTGGATTCACTTTTCTGCGGTTACACTGATGAAGGGGAGGAAGGCCTGGTCCTACAGCAGCTCTCATAGGCCAGGCAGCGGGATCCTCCGTCTCCTCCAGTAAGTGGAGACATGTGAGACCAGTCAGGCTCCAATTAGGCCCAGACTGTTTCCCAGAAGCGCTGGAATCCTCCCCCTGCCTCTTGGCCCACCGCGACGGGAGAAGCGTGCACCCCACGGTGTCCGGACCTGACCTCAGCTGGCATGAGAAGGGCCTTTTTTCTCATACGGGCTCATGCAGGCAGAAGAATGTTACACTCACACAGGCATGCACATACAAACACGGTCACACAAACAAAGATGTAACATGGCCTGGTGGATATTTTCACACAGAGCCCTTCACATCTGCACAGGATTTATTTTAACAGGTCTCTTGGTTTTTTTGCTTTGTGTACAATTAGCAAGTTAATCCAAAGAGTGCTGCTTTGAAGATGATATTTCAGAGCCACAAGCTGTCAGTCATGAGAAAACAGGAAAACAGTGTCGCATCAGATCTCAAACAACACAAACAATCGTTTTTAAAAGTCGTTGCACACAGACAGACTGGAGCCCTTTGCAGCTCATAATCCAAAATGATTTTCAGATACTGCATCTTGCAGTGTTTTGGGTTTACATACACTTCAGGTGCTGCCTTGACTTACTGGAAGAATAAATCCTGCTCAGATCACTTCAGGAATCTCCTGCTCTGCTAAGGGACACTAAATTCATCCTCAGGGCAGGATTTCTGAGAAAGGGAGTTAAAAAGCAGCCACAACAAAGGCTCTCCCTCCCCTCTCCTCCCCCCCTTTCCACTATCTCTCTGCTTGTATCTCGCTCTCAGCCTGACGCACAACCATATAACCATGCAAAGAGCATATTCGCAGTATTGTTGTGCATGTGCCAGCTGTTGAGATTAAAGTTTATGATAGGGCTAACCCTTATGATAGTGAAAAGCAGTAAAACATGGCTATTCACTGCATCCAGTAAACTACTGCCGGGATGTGGAATATATGACTTACTGGTACAATATGTTATCACAGACATGTCGTTTAAGAAGTAGGTGGGTTGAAAATGAAAAAAAAATTTATGTGGCCTAATTTTAAAAAAAATCAGATTTAAACATTAAATTCACCCCTACCTTTACATGTATAACTAAAGATATTATGCTTATATACTTACTCTGTTCATATAGTAATATACTGTGTACACCCATACTGCATATAGATATATTGCAGATTAATGCTGTTTTTGCACTTCTGGTTGTATACAAAAACTTCATTTTGTCTTCCATTCCATCCATTCTCTATACACCGCTTTATCCTCACTAGGGTCGCGGGGGGTGCTGGAGCCTATCTGACTCTGGCGAAGGCAGGGGACACCCTGGACAGGTCGCCAGTCTGTCGCAGGGCTACATATACAGACACACAATCACACTCACACTCACACCTACGGACAATTTAGAATAATCAATTCACCTCAGCATGTTTTTGGACTGTGGGAGGAAGCCGGAGTGCCCGGAGAAAAACCACACATGCACAGGGAGAACATGCAAACTCCATGCAGAAAGATCCCAGGCCCATCCCGGGATTTGAACTGGGGATCTTCTTGCTGCAAGGCGAAAGGGCTAACCACTTACTCCACTGTGCAGCTCATTTTGTCTTATGCTATGTAATTTAATTGAAGCAAATCTAAATTGGAATTACGTGGGTGAATCTTACATTTCACAGATAAAATAGTGGTAACTAACTTTGTGAAATGCTTTTTGACTTGGCCTTCAACAATTCTTTTTCGAAAGAATTTTTAGCTTGTGTTTCTCCTGTTCAAAAATCGGTCAAATTGTGTCCAATTTACTGGTGACACAGTGACCTAGATACTTAAGGAAATAACCTGAGTGCAAACAGGTTGTATCTCATTCACTGTTACGGTAATCCTAGCTGCTTTTATGAGCCAGTTATAAACAGTTATGTGTCCCAAATTTAGGCACCTGTAAATAGTTAAACAGATAATAAAACAGTACAATAACTGCATTTACTGGCATTCTTAGATGACCCATGATAAATGACGCAGCAAATTAAGTCTAAATCTGAGTATTTGTTTCTGAATGTAATCAGGAATTGAATTTAACAGAACAGAACTGAGTTGCGCAAGATGCTATCTGGGTGCCACACTAATCTGATTTACAGGAAAGAAGAAGAGTGTGCACAGTTTTTTGAACTTGCTGACACAGGGCTCCAGAGTAACTGTGTGAACAATACAGAGGGTCGTTTGTCCCAGTGGGAAAATGGGAATGTGGGATCTTCTGCGCATTTGTTGAACTGTGGGTGGCTCTCATTCTGGGAAACTTTTTTTTAAATGTGGTATGAAAAGAAGCACATTATTTCCTGTGGGATTTTATTTTTTTGCATTTCTGGTCTTGCGTCTTAATGAAGCATCCAGTATTTTATCTCATGTTGATTGCAGCTTTTTGTGTAGCTTAATAATTACAGGCATGGAGTGTGACATAAAACCTCAGATGAGAAGTGCTGGAAGCTAGATAAGCAGGAATGATTTCTGGAACAGGCTGATTTTTTGTTTACATGCAGGCTGTAGGTTGGGACAGACTGTACCTTCCTTCAAAGATTTTTTCGTTAGGAACAGGAAAAAGAGGGAAAAGGAGGTTGTGGTTTGGATCAACTCCAGAAAAATTTCCTGTCAACAGGGAGTGCCCAGCTAGAATGGGACAAAAGGAAATGCCTTGCAGAAAGTGGTGGGTGGGTGGGTGGGGGGCTGCAGAACTCTTTTCTGATCTCTAATGAAGGACCAGGTTACTCCGATTCATTAACTCTTGTGATGAATGCCTTTTTGCTGTTGAGAACCTGCAGTGTTTTAGGATCACAGTCCATCAAAGTCCTGCTGGGCCAGTCTGTGTGATATGTGTAATTAGTGTACATATCTGGAATATGAAGGAGAGGCTGAACAGACAGGACCTCCCTCTGTTTGGCCTCTTGGAGACACTGAGTTGCTGTTTTCAGAGTCCACAAACCTCAAAGTGTAGGAGTTGCATTTCTATCATGCAGGGCAGAGAAACAGAGAGTGAAATGTGAATATTTCAGCAGCCCAAGAAACAAAGAGAACAGAGCTGGTAAAGAAGAAATACATAGATACCGACTGATAATGCTGCTGACATTTTATTAAGGGAACAAACACCCAAAGATGATGACTGAGAAAATTAAAGAGCGCTCTGATAAGCCACTCTAGCAGAACTCTGAACAGGAACACACCTGCAGCAGTAACAATAGGCTCCATTCTGCGCAGCCATTGGCTTATAATCGGGTTATAGTCCCCTGATGTGACATCATCGTGTCTGCAATGAAAAGATTCCGTGCAAGGTCACTGAAGGCCGAGTCACACAGTCATATGGAATCATTTACTGACTGGGGGGATGGCGAGGATCAAAGCTTTCCTCTGAATGACTGATGTATCCTGGGTAGTACCTTCAAACATCTGCAACTGAGTCAGGCCCTTTAGACAATGCAGGGCATGAAGGCGACTTAAGAGTGAGGTGAAAATGAAGCTTCCTCTAGAGTAACAGGATACCTTCAAGGTAGTTCCCTTCTTATCCACTAAAATGTCCCTGTCCTGTGCCTGGCATGCATCACAGACCACTATCAGCACTCTTATCAGGAGCGTAACCACAAAACCGGTGTGTGAATATTGCACGTATTGCACTAAATCTATCCGCAAATGTCAGGCTTACTGGCACAGCTCAGGATCAAATTACTCCGACTGTGATATAGAGGAAGTGTGTGTTTGCATGTGTTCATGCATATGGAAAACCAGCTTATTATTCTAATTGCATATGAATACTCTATGCAGGCACATGTGCATCTGTGGGGTCACTGCACAAACTTGTGTATATTTTGGCAGCATGTTCTGTCACTTGAGTCCATTTAAACACGGTGTTCTCAGTTAACAGCATCTCTCAGCCAACCTGCTATTATAGTGTAGACAGATTTATTACCATCTGCCCAATGACATCAGCCAGCTATTTCTGGGATTTGTGGGAATCAAAGTCCATTTTGAAAATCCTGATTATGTCACTGGCTCCGTTTGTCTCCAAGCATTTGATACTGATAAACGGACAGTGGCGGCAGCAGCAGGCAAACCAACATAGGCGGGCAGAATCAGATCAATCCTATTATCTGCCTTGATGCAATCTGAATGTTTGACGCAGCTCATCATGATTTGGATACTGGTCGTTTCGGGGAACGTGGTAGATGTATGTTCTGCAGATGCAGCTCATGTACCATCATGATGGTTTGAGCCCACACATTTCTTTTAGTTAGAATGTGCAGAGATCAGTGGAGCAGATTGAAATCTTGAATGTGATGGTATTTACAGGATCTACATTTGCTTGCTTGCTTATGAGAGGAAGAGTTCATCATTTTGGGAAACATGCCTATCCACCTTTCCAGTTAGACAACTGATACACCATATGTCTGCAGCTAAATATGATGCCACTACCAGCTCAGATAACTATAAAGACTGGAAGCTGTGAGAAAATACACATGCATGATTTCATTCTGGGTTATGCGGTGGACAATTAGGCTACTAAAACAATATAGAATTATTTTGTTGTTGTTGCACTTTGGCTTTTGTTTTTATTAAGCAAATAATGTGTTCACTAATGGGCTTCAGATACACTGGTAGGCTGATTTAGTTATCTTTATTTCCAGTCATTATACTAAACTAAGCTGAGTGATTGCTGGCTTCAGCTATTCTTGATACTGCAGCAAACAAGCACATTTCCCAGAATGTCAAAATAATTCTTTTATATATAAATAAACTTTGAATGAATTGAAACCTCTCCAATTAACAAGACGTTTACTTATAATTTGCCCTCTTTCTCTTGCCTCAGATGTCATTCATTGTGGATCAGCTGAGATATACACTATAATCTTAACCATTTTAACTTAAACTTTCAAGTAAATGTTGAGGCGACATGTACTTAGTGTTGCACCCAAGAATTAGGGTGGACTCAGATATACTGAAAAATAAATAAAACAACAGTGGCAGGACTTTTGTGGCTTTTACTGGTGTAACTGACAACTCAATTGGCCTGAGAACTGCAGGTCTGCTAAAAGTCTCAGCTTGTTTAAATCAAGGTTGAAGAATATTTATTCACTGTTGCCTTTGATTGGCTGTCTTAATACCAGCACTGCATTGTAACTATTAAAGTGATTATATTTCATCTCTTTTTTGCTGCGTTTTAGTTTCTTTGTTTTTATGACTATGAAATTTCATGATCATTTTATTGCTTCAATTACGTTTTATTTATATGATTTTAATGCATACGTCTACCTTTTAAATCATCTTTGTTATTTATTTTCTTTGCCATTGTAAAGCACTTTGAATTGCCTTGTGCATGAATTGTGCTATATAAATAAACTTGCCTTGCTTTGCCTTGGAACAATGTAGAACATATAGCAACGGTCACTGTATCATAACAGACTCACAATATCCCAAAATAACAATGTGTTTCCTAAATAGTTTACAATTTACAAGCATTATTTTATCAGAATTCCAAAAAAAAACTCCCAACAATCATAAAATATTGCAACTTATTGATTCTAATATGTCAGACTGTATTCAAATTATTCTTTGATCTGCAGTCCTTAATGCATAGTTTTGATAGCAAACTACTGTGGTAAATGAAATGTAATTTAGAGTGTATCATACCTTATTTACATGGAATCTCTGCAATTGTCACCTCAATTTTCTCGCATGACATCAAAAAAGTCAGTGTGAGATTTCCTTTACTGTGGATCAGCTGAGATACACGCTACAATCCCAACCCTTTGAATTTTAACTTCACAGTCAGTGTTGAAAAGCCATGTGCTTAGCAACCACATCTAGCCCAGTGTGACGTGTGGAAACTATTGACACACACTGGTCACACGTCTTTCTTTAACTTCTTCCTCACTGGTGTGACTGTGCAGTCAAACTGACGGAATGACACGTTTCCAAAAGTGCACACGTCCAGAATCCATTTTCACGTCCTGTGTATTAATATCAACAGTCATCCCCACATTGTGTGAGCTATATGTGGCAAGACAGAGCTGTGGAAATTCTAGTGCAGGTCTCTCAGGGTAAGGCGGTTTCAGTAATAGGCCCGGCTGAAGCTCCCATCTCACTGTCACATGGCTAAACTGGTAACTGACCCATGTGCTCTTTCAGATGCAGCTTATCACAACAGCATCACATTCCTGTTATTGTCTCATTGGCTTATGCCAAGAAAAGAAAATGGGCTTTAAAAAAGTGCCCAGAGAGGCAGCAATGAATGTTGTCACATCACAAACTTTTCATTCCTTCTTCTCATGTTCATCTTGAGAAGTGCCGATCTGGCACAGACCCCATGAGCAAACCATCACGGGGTGTAATGTCAGTATTGGAGCAGTGCCAGACACTGAAAAGTTTTCTGTTCATTTGTTGCCAGGGGCATTGTCAAATAATGCAAATTACATTAGAAAATAAAGAAATGAAGTCATAAAGCATTCTTGATAATTTAACAAGAAACTGTGAACACAAGAAATAATAATGTATGATGGACGAATAAAATAAGAATGAATATCACAAACAGAGACTATGTAAAATGAGGTGAACATGTGGCCGTTGGATATCCCTGTGGATGATTTTGTGGGTGTAAAAAGAACAAGTTAATGGTAATCTGGTCTAATTTTAGCCCTTCCCAGAAGACGGCTGTGACAGCTGTAAATAGACACCATGTGACATGCAGGGAGGAATGCAAAGCGCTTCATGTGCCCAGAATGTCACGGCTGATTTCGCTGCCAACTATCACGTCTTTTCAGATCATGAAATGTCAAGCACCCATTTATGATAACGCTACTAATCTAAATGTTTTTAAAAAAGAGCAAGATCATGCTTTGTGCAAACACTCATGCTACGGCAGAGTTGCAGCAGATTCAAAAATAATTCACTTCTCAGTGAACTTTGTTTTTTTTAAACTCCTCATCACTTCCTACAAAAGTAGGCAAATAATAAATAATGATTAATAGCCAAGTGTTCTGCTCAGTAAAGTTACAGTAATACTCCATTGTAGGGTTACGCAGTCTGCATGACGAGCATTTTTGACACTTATGAACAAAATGTTCTCCAGAGAATTCCTGGAACTGCTCTGCATACCACTGAAGATTGCCCCAGAGGGTTTCTGTAAACAAAGTAAACATATAAATATGTCCTTATCGACACCGTATGGGCATGGTGTGAATCATTTTTGAAGAATGGATTGTGAAAAACAGAGCTGCCACTGGGTTTTGTGGCATTCTCTACTGTGGTGGTCACACATGACACTTCCCATAACTCACAGAAACACACAAAGAAGGACATTGAGAGCAACCCAGTGAGAAAGAGAGCGAAAGAGAGAGCCTTACCAGGAAATTATTACTGGATGATTGGTAATCGCACAGTAGTGGCCTTACTCAACCAACAAGGAAGTTTTACAGTAATGCATTTGTGAATTGGCTGTGCTCTAAAGCGGACAAATGGTGACAATAAAATCAAGGAGAAAAGCAGGTAGAGGCAGGAAGTACTACTGCATATGATAATGACAGAGAGCTAACAGGAATTAGATTGACTGATATGCCAGGAACCTCCCAGCATGTCTCAGCTCATCAGTGATAGTTCCACAGTAATTTACAAGATGTGAATCATATGAGGATTTGTCTAAAATTCACAGGAAAAAAAAAAGGCTTCCTCTTACAAGCCCTTCTCTTTTATGCGGTATCATTTCATAGTCAGCTGGGATTTTAAAAAGCAAAGATTTTATTCAAAATTCAACTCTGCATAATGGCAGAGGATGTTCAAAAATAACATTTACCGATACTGTTGACTCAACCTGAATTCAGGATCGCTGCATTCAGCTGTACAAACAATAGTGGTGCCTAGTTGCCAGCGGGACAAATAATTTCATAAAACTGGCAAAGCGCGAGCGACTTTTCAAAGATCTCCCTGTTAGGTGAAATTCTACAAGAACGACCACCTCCAAAATATTTTGTTGAATAATATTTTCTGCTTTTCACTCCTCTTTCCAGTCGAGAAAGGCTGTTTTCCTGCCCTCATCCCCAGTGAGTTTACGGGAACCATGAGCTAAAGTAAATTTCTGAGTCAGTGTGGGAAAACCTAAACAGCTGCCTTTTCCACTAAACAGTGGTTTAGACTAGCAAGCTATCATGCGAGGCCCTGTCTGATTGGTTAAACTGGGAAAAATTAATCAAGTTTTGCTTGTGAATTCTCATTAATTTTTAAAATATAAATAGACTAAATGCATTCAGCTGAACCTGGAAACGCTTCCAGAGACATACAAACATAAACAAATGTGAGCTTTTGGGTTACTGTTTAGTTTCTATAAACCTGCTACAAATAAAACAGACAGACATTCACACACACATGGACCAAAGAGCCAAATCTGTCAGTGCCCAGCCTCAGACCCGCAGATGTTTGGCCCAAATCCCAAAGTGTGCTGCAGCAAGAGACTAGACAGCCATCTCAGTTACAGGTCACTCGGTTCATTGGCCACCTTGACTGACGACCCTCTTGATGGTTGATCTCTGATTAAGTATGTTTATTTTGTTTTCCTCTTTGCTTCTATTCTTTTAAAAGTGTTAAATTAACATTTAAAAATGTCAGTGTGCACATTAAAAAGCCAAGTCAGCATGCTGTAATAACTTGCATAGTGGTTTCCATGGAAATGTGGTGAGCTCAAACACAGTGTGGGGGTTTCTCTTTCCCAGCTCAAGTCAACTCACTGCTCATTTTCCTTTCATTGACTCCTATTATGGGCCCAAGGGAGACTTTGGATGCTAAATAGATGCCTCACAATGATGACACAATGCATTTTCTGGAAACAAGCAGACTGTTACAAGGCTATCCTAGTGATTTCCCTTCCCCCCCGTTTGCCTGCTAGTCGTCTGTATTAGACAATACCTGACTCACCTCTGTGGACACAGCTGGCCTTTACCAGAGCCCATCAGGCTCTATGGCGTCGGTCTGTTGCCCGAAAGCTCCTCCCTTTGCCCAGCTCCCTGCCGAGATTTGGTGAAACACAAAGCACAAGTGATTGTCTCTGAGGATTGAGCCAGTTTGTGTTGTGAAGTTTAAGGCATCAAAGTATTTTTCAGACTCTTCATTACAGACTTCAATATTAATGATTGAGCTGGTAAAGGTAGTAAAAACCTGACATGACACCACAGCCTGAGGTTAGTCTGTCGTACAGCAGACTACCTGAGGCTGATGATGGTCATGTCTGAGTCAATAGGGAGGGAACTGAAGAGGATGGTATGAGTACTTGATCAGTCACACTTGGATTGCTAAAGACTAACGTCACTTTCAAACTTCTTCCTGTCAACAGAGTTGAAAGAGTTGCTGAATAATTTTAAGTGAGGATTTTTAAACTCTTATGGCAAGATAAAGTTCATGTGTAAAGTTAGGGTCATCAGTGTGATAGGAGAAGTCCAAAAAAACCCTACATTTTGTCGTTTAAAAGTTTTAAATCAACACTGAACCATCCAAATTAAGCATTGCCACAAATCAGATTGGAGAAAAAAAATCCTTCATTTCTAATAAATGTATAAAACGCCCCCCATTTGATGCTTTTCCACCCTATATTGACATTTATACCACACTATAAAGTTGTAAAAAGGTATACGGAATTTTTAAAGTACTATATATATGTAAACACGCCATTATGTCTCCCATTAAAATGTATTTTATGTTTGTCTATGTGGATTCTCAGTCCTCCAGGTCACAATAGTCCAGCATGACTTCCCTTTTTGGTTCTGAAAGACGTTCCAGTTTCGTTCAGAAGGTTTTTTCAGTTCTATTGTCAAGTCATTACAACTGTATTTTGCTCTATTGTCATTTGTTGTGTTTTAACACACAGAAAATAAACATGTAAATGAGGAGTTGATACATACAGTGATAGCATTCGCTAACATTATAGTCTGTTTCAATAAATGCTACTTACTGAAAATTTTGAATTCTGTCTTAGTTGGGGAACTTTTTTGTGACACATTGTATTATTAAGGCTTGGCTCAGGAGATGAAGTGCTTTGTTTGCATCGTCATTTTGGCCTTTTCTGACAAACTTTTCAGTGTTGCAACACTATGTTCAACACCTTCGGAGTTCATGTGTGCTTCACAGCTGTATGTGCACCAGTGACTTAATATTAAAATACATATTCTGAAATTATATGACATTTTTATGAAACACGAAAACTCGAAAAGGGCACTTACAGATGTTTGGGTAATTTTTTAGAAACATTAAAGCAATCATAAAATAAGGCCAAATACTGCTTAGAGGCACATACAAAACCTGACAACAGTGAATAAACAATAACCTGTTGCCCTTGGAAACCAGCTATTGAGAAATAGTGAACGGGCCATTAAGTTCCCTAATTCTGGCGCCCTCTATGGGAAGCTACACCGGCATGCGAGCTGCTCGTATGAATTTCTCAGAAACTGATTACGCAAACTAGGACTGAATATTTACCTCACACTTGAAACGAAAAGCAGAACCTTTATCTAAAAAGAAAAGCATATGTAATCAAGTATAACTATGTATTTATGATCATTGAAGCTTAGAAGATTAGAAGAAAGCTTAGAATTTTAATCTCTAAAAAGTGTTTTTAGGACTACATACTCTGGGTTACCAGAGGTAAATGCTTGGAACTCATCCTTAACTTCATTTTGGATAAGCAGCGGGGGGAGTGTACTTCTCTTAGCAGGAATCCTGAACAGAAAAAAATAAATAAACACACGCTTCCTATCAATCTGCCAAACAGAGAAGCTTTACTGGAAGAGGAGGCGGAGTCTCCTCACATTGAGGAGGACTCTCCTCCTCCGTCTCTCTTATAACTCTCAGCGCACCAGCAGAGCGCACTAGCTGTAGCTCAGCGAGGAGTTTGTTGTCTAAGAACTTCAAGAAAAAAACCCCACATTTTTACCATCCTTACAGACGCAGGATACTTGTGAACATCCTTCTGTCCAAGCAAACATTTGGATTTAACCCAGAAGAGCGCGTTTGGAGAGGAATTTAAGGTGAGGATTGGGATTTTTTTTTTTTTAAAGACAGTACTTATTATTAGTGTATTACCAGAATTTACGCGTACATACATCATGTTTTGGGTGTTTAGCTAACAGACATAAACAGTTTAGAGAAGCCGGTCATGGCATGTAAATTGCGCAATGAGGATTACGTTGTCTTTACTGGAACTGACCGTGGTGCCTCATTCCCGAGGGTAGATTACACACACGCAAAAAAAAGTTTCCCCGAAATGGCTGGAACTCAGATGGAGGCATATTAGTCAAGCAGGCTGCTAAAACCACAACTCTTCTCCGACAAAGGAGTCACACAAATGGGATTGTAGTTTTTTGTGTGTGTTTCAAGTCATCAGTACAGATGTTTGAGACATAATCTGAAAAAAAAAAAATTTCCAGTAAAGCTGTAGGAGAGGACAGTATTAAACACATACAATCAGTGTGAAGTTAAATTTTGTGTCATCTTTAACTCACACCGCCTCCCTTTTTCCTCCCCAGGTGTTTCATTTCCAGACACACCAACAGCTGACCTCTTCTTGCCCATCCTCAAACTCCGTTTGACCCCACCTGCTCCTGTCTGTGTGGCACTCAGTGCTCCCCAGACCGCCCAGAGAGCGTGCACAGCGCCATGGTAACTCACAGCAAGTTGAGCAACTCCGCAATGAGCAGCAGCCCCTTGGACTCCAACATGCGGCTGCCTTACCGTTACAAGACTTTCACCTCCAAGACGCAGTACCAGATGGTCTTGGCCACGCTTCACAAGCTCCAGGAAAGCGGCTTCTACTGGAGCACCATCACCGGCAAGGAGGCCAACGGCATGCTGGCATCTGAGAGCACAGGCACCTTCCTCATCCGGGACAGCTCTGACAACCGACACCTGTTCACGCTCAGTGTCAAGACCGGGTCAGGCACAAAGAACCTGCGCATCCAGTGTGACACAAACTCTTTTTACCTGCAAACAGACCCCAAAAATGTTCACTCTGTTCCCCACTTTGACTGTGTCCTCAAGCTGGTTCATTACTACATGCCCCAGAGCAAAGGGAACACTCGCAGTGGGAATATCTACTACATTTACTCTGGAGTGGAAAGGATCCCTCTGGAGCTCATCAAACCTCTCTCCTGTAGTTTGTCCACCCTGCAGCACCTATGCAGGAAAACAGTCAATGGACATTTGGACATTTCTTCAAAAAGAGACCAACTTCCTCACCCTCTTAAAGAGTTCCTCCAGGAGTATGATGCTCCTATCTAGAGGTGTTGGACTTATGCTCTTGAAGGGGCAAAGACTTAAGAGTGTTCCGAAGAAACTGGCGGGTTTCAGTATAGCTATGTGAAAACATGTCTGAGAAGTAAATGATGCAGCAGAATCAAAAGGATCAAGCCCGGTACTGAGCTTGTGAAAAGGAGGATATTTGTACTGACGTGTAGTTCCCACAGAAAAGTGGTCATGAGTCTCTTTAATATTTTTTTAAAAAAGAGACACTGGATTGAAGACTAATCCTCAAAGAGGGCCAAGAGAGCACTGCTGTAGTCTGGTGGTATGAAAGAGAGATAACGCCGCCGTCCTCCTCTGTCTCACTGATGACGTGAAGCATATTAAAAACTGAAGTGAGGCCCACAGTCAGCTGTCCACAGTGTGGTGAGACACATGTTCCTTCTGCTGCTAAACCGCTGTGTTGTGAGGCTGTTCAGCTCACATACACGTCAGCCTTAGAAAATGATCCAATAATTAGGGCATTTTTTTTCTTTCTTTTTTTTTTTTTGCTGGATGGTAACACGTCCATCTCAGCATCCTGGGATCTCTGGCCAAGTTTTTGCTGCAAATTCACAGACAATGGAAACTCACAGAGTACAAATAAGTGGATACTGATGGCCTTTTGAGTGCATTTGTGCAACAGCCATGATGTGAAAAGGCTGAACTTTTTCATCTGAATCTTAAAAGATGTTTTAAGATCAGAAAATGTGGAAAGAAGATATGTTTTTGATATTTTGCTTAGGAAGGGTTTATGCCAAATTTACCAGACCTAGACAACAGTGAGTTGGAAGACCAGCTTGACTGAATCCTGCAGGGTCTTACTTGAGAAAGAAATACCGCTGAGTTCAGCAAATAAAGCCTTTGTATGACTTCAGTGATAAATATACCAAAATATGTGGCAGTATTTGTGGCACAAACAGTTACTGCTTGCAAATGAATGTATTACATTTGGTATCTCACTTTTCCTAATGAGGAAAATTGTCAAAAATGTGTCTTATTTTCCTGAAAACCATGTTTACATGAGCTAAGATGAAATGGCAATTCTGTTTGTCTTTTATAAAGATGTACTTTTTCCCAGCCAAAAAATTGGCTGTGTGGATGCTTGAAGATATTTGAGAAGTTTTGACGAAGCAAGCAGACTGATACAACTTTGCACTTATTTATATTTGTATGAACATTTCATTAATTTATAATAAAGACTACTATTTTTCTATGAATTTAAATCTCATTGTTTGATTTGCTTTGTTATAACCAGTACAAAAATTGACTAATAGTTCTTTTGTTTCCTATTTTTAATAGACAAACACAGTACACATTGTAATGTGGGAATCTTTAGGTTAAGTGCTTTACATCACTGCGAGAGTTCACCTTTAGCTCCTCATGATTTCCTCTTAAATTTATTCAGCACAACCTTTGACCCAGATGGGAAACCACAGCTCCATGTGACACCACTATTGCCGATAGAGAAACATATCTCAGTTTGTTATCATATATCAAGAGCTGTAAAAATTCCCTTTTAAAGATTGGCTTCCCTAGAACGCCTACAAGCTCAGCTAAACTTTCAAGTGCTTCCTCTAACAAAGAATCTTTCTTAGACAAATACCCCAGAACTGTAATATAACAATCTAGTCTTCTACAGAAGTACAAGCTAAGTCTTTTGTTCTTGTATGACTCACTAAATTCTTTGTAGGTGGTAGTGTGATAGAACACGCTTGCACATGCAAAACATGATGCAACAGTTAGCTTTTTATTATGACTAGATTTCTGATTCTCTGAAATGTTTCCTTATGAAACATATATTTAGGATAAACATATGCCAACACATGTACTTTAGCACACAGGAACTCAAAGACACGGTGTATTTATTGTTCCACGTGGTGCACTTTATCCGGTCATCAGGGAGAGCTCTCTAGAACAGCATGTTCTTCAGTTTAAAAACATGCTGCCTTACATGCTTTCTGCTCACCTGTGCACTGGGCTCAGAGACAGCAGCAAGGAAGCAAACAAAAATCATGAAGCAGAGTGCATGCAGACGAGGCCTCTAATCAAGAAAGGCTTAAATTGTCCCCCGACCTCCTGTACAATAACTTATGTCAGGATTTCTCTGCTGTGAAAACTACTGTAAGGGTTATTTTTGAAGGAACACGTCCTGCACTCCAAGACTGTCTTTCCTTCCCTGGTCTTCATCTGTTTGAGTGTACAAGTTAGCAGAAGATGACCCCATTTATTTATTTATTTATTTGTTTGTTTATTTATTAATCTATTTATGTAACTGTCATTCATTTAGCATTCATTTTACACCACTATCTCTGTAGCCCTAACTTGGTTAGATTTTTAGGAGAACTTATTCACTGTCACATCTTCAGCAGTCCAACTGACCCCCACAATAAGTATTGTTATTGTGTAGCATTCACATATAACTCATGCAAAACATAAAAGACAGACTGTTATCCAAGCAGTGCCATGCATGGCCATGTTTTGTAATCTTCATCAAATATACAGGTTAAATGGCAGGGTTAATGCTTCAATACTCTCTTATGTACAAGTATTTTAAGTAATCAAAAGGGGAAAAAAGCATTATTATTTTTTACACATACACAATCTGATGATTTTTGCACTTTATTGTGTACTGGATTGTAAGATGCGTTTATTGCAGCCTCCCTTTAGTCACCTCATAGGGACTACACATAGGGACGTGATGAATTTGCACTAACCTCCATACCCATCATAATTACAGAAAAGAGCTCTTACTTTACCTGTTTCCATGGCACTTTAGCATTTTCTCTCTGCCAGTGGGGCTCAGTGGAGTGTTTCAGAGAGATGAAGGGTCTCTGAGGTGCTTACAGCTCCGTGAAGAGGCCCACAATAATGGCTTTCCCCCTAACTAATGTCCTCATATCAAACCAACATAGTTCTGCTGAAATATCCATTCTTTCATGTATGACTCGTCCTAGATGCCATTTAATCAGAGAAATTTCAGCGAAAGCTACAGCGTTTTATTGGAGAAACTTTGCTTTCCTTGTAAAAATAAATTAAATATTCAGGGCTTAATTCTTGAATTAATAAGAAATGGTCAATGAAGTTATTCACAACATCTGGAAATTATATAAATCAATTTTCTGGTCAAATTTATTTTGCAGTGGTTTGTGTAGAAGGAGGCCGGTGGTGTGGAATACAATCAAATAAGTGTAGGCAGCTGCAAAATTACATCAGTGGATCAGCCTTCCTTCCCAGTAAGTCTGAGGTCCTTTTATACCCAATGTACAAGGGAAAGAAAGGAGTCAGAAAAAAAACAGCTTGAATAATTCAGTATGTTATTATCTAATGAGTGATCTATGTCATTGCTGCACAGGGTTTGCCCGAAATAGAATTTAGCATTTAAATGTTTTGAAACATCTGCTTGTGCTTGCCAAAGTCAACCTACTTTATCAGGTAATTAGTAAGAAGTATGAACCTCACGGCAGACTGCAGCTGCTGAAACCAGTCTGCGACCTTCCGTGGAGTACTATTAAAAGCATACTGGCTTTGCGTGTCTCTCAGAAGAAATTCTCTGGTAGTCTCTGGTCATGTGATTCTAGAGAACAACCACTGAAGAGTCAGGGCAGGGCTTACACAAGTCATAAAATTGTCGTCATAGCTGCATCTCTGACAACAATCTGAAACCAGTAGCAGCTCCCACACCAGGGTTTTCTCAGTAAGCCCCGGCAGCTGTATTCAAACCTGTCACACTATTGGTTCAAAACACAGAACAGATAGGAGTGGAAAGAAAACCTTTTGAACGTTTGTGAAACAGATGTAAAGGAGCCTGAGAGAGTGTTTTAAAAATGATTTTATCATTTAAATGATAGCATATCTATTTTATCTGGCCAAGCTGGAGACAGTAATCATTGACTGTGTGTTATTTATTAATTTTTTCTGGGCAAATTTAAATGCCACCATAATATGACCATAGTATTTTGTTTCAAATCAATGTTGCTAGCCGAATAGTATTATAGAAATGAGGCTGTGCCTGTGTAGAAATTAGAGTAGTTACAGAGAAAATGGGTAGCTGAGCACAATGTCCCACAGTTCAGCCAGACTTCCTGATTTGAACACAATGATATGTTTAATGTCATGTTAGATTGATGATAAATATATCCTGCTGGCTGGGAAAATCCATTCGCATCAGCCTCTTACTTGTAATTACAAGCTGGAGGTAGAGTACTGTGAACAGCTCGTGAACAGCTCGATGGAACAGATGCAGGGCACTTCCACAAAAGTGCACTTCACACAAATGTTATCATCTAGTTAGAAGTGAGTTGTAAAAAGTTTTCTGTGATTCATTTACTCTCCTTTAAAAAGAGTCCTAATGCTGTGGTGTGCCAGACACAAGGTTATTTTGTAATCTCGTGAAATGAGCGGGCACCATGAAAAAAGAGAGAAAAAAGAAAGAAAGAAAAAAAAGTAAACTGAAATTAGCACTACAGAATGTTGTCCGACCTTAATTGAAGTAGATGAAAGAAATTAGATGTTAAATAATAGATAGTCCCATTAGAACACAAATATCTGACATGAGAGTACCCCACTTATTTAGATGTGGATATAATTTTACCTTTCTTTTTTTGTCAATATGAAATAAATAGTCATTGCAGTGATAAAGTGACTGCTGGGCTAAAATTTAAACATGTATTTGTCAAAAAAACGCGACAAAAAATTACCCAAAAAAAGACAGTGACTGTAAGTGATCACAGAATTTTTCATTGTCACATGATCCCTTTTTATTAAAAACAATTCCAGCTACATTTTGATCTGCAGTGATGGGAGCTTTTCAGGGTCTCAAAAAGCATGATTTACGATTTACTGATATCTATTAAACTTATTGTGCCATACTGAATTTATGACTACCAGCGTTTCCTCATTGCGTTTATTTATGATAGCCTTTATCCCAGTTCCTCAGTGCCTGTTTGTATTGAGTTCTTCATGTAACATATAATTATTTATTGGAGGATTGGCCGGGTGGGGGTGCTGACAGTAAGCCATGGTAGTGTGACAGCATATGTAAATAAATAATGCCAGAGCCCTAAAACACAAGCAGCTATATGGAATCCAGTTAAAAATAATAATGAAGTTATTTTTTCCATCTTTGTTGTTGCTGTCAATGTGTCCTTTTCCACAATAATTTCTAATAATTTATTGACATTGTTATAGGTTGTTCAGTACATAAAGCAGGGCCTAGCTTAGCATTAGCACATGGTAGAGATTCATGTTTTCCACTCAGCAACAGCAGAGTGATCTCATATGCAAGAAAATTTACATTAAATTCAAGCCCTGGGACTTTAAAGTGCCACTGAGACATAAACTGATGTAGTTTTACATGGGTTTACTCAAGTTCCCATAGGAGGGGAACTACAGAGAGAGAGAGAAAAAAAACAGGTTGTTCCCCAAGCAGCTGGTTAGTTGTTCTATTTCTGAGTACTGATTATGCAAAAAAGAAAGGTTACAGAAGGTAAAACATTTACAACTAGGCACAAACTTTCAGCAAATAAAGCACAGTTTCCTAAAAATATAGTAGCAGGGCATTTTTATCTTATGTTCACAAGCAAGATACGCCTGTCAAGGGCAAACTTACTATGTGAAACGAAAATAATGTAAACATAAAACTGGTAAATGCTGCAGGAAGGCTCATACTGTAGCATGCTGTGTTTGTACGTGTGTGGCTGTTTTCCTTCAGTTGCTCGCTCTGACCTCAGCACGTGTCTATACAGTAAACTGACTGCCCTGCTGGAGCTCTTTGAGCACACTGTGGAGAAACAGCAAAAGCCTGATTCCCGCTCGCCCTTCCAGTCTCTCAGTGTGTTTACAATTCCGCAACTGCTGGTTGCCATGGAGTTATTGTCAATGAGTTCCAGATGCCAGATATCAGAGCCAACCAAAGAGAACCTGTGAGTCATCACAGCCCGCAAGTCCCTCCCTCTGAGCTTCTTCCCCGAGCACACTCTTCCTGTTCTTCCTCCAGATCTCCGGATTTACTGTTAACACTCCACTCCCCCGTGCTTTACTTCACCTCCCGGTTAGAATACAATAAATCTATGCTTCAATCTTCAGAATACAATCTGAACCTGAATCCTCTGCCGCTTCAGCAACTTTGGGTGGAATTTTAATACTCCTCCTCCGCTGTGCTTCTAGGAAAAGGGGTTTCCAAGAAGAAGAGGGAGAGTAAAAAAAACAAAACAAAACAGATGTAGCAGGATATGAGGAAGTGCTACAAAGTTAGACTTTGATTGTAAGTGATTGCGATTGAAGGGGTTGTGCATGTGCCTTTCTGTTAGTTCTCAAAATGATGGCAACTATAGCAGTGTTATTACATATTTCACAGATCTAAGATTTTGAGGAAGTATTCCACAAGCACACAGATATATGTACAAATTTTACTTTATATTAAAAAAAACCCTTGGATTATAACTTTATTTCAGCAATTAGCGTTAAAGGGGAACTCTGTTTTTTTTTCAACCTGGTGTCTGTTTTCATATGTCATTTCATACATGTGAGTGATGGAGAAATGAATTTTGGACATAGCTCCAGTGTTTAGCCAGGCAGGCAGCTTAGCAGCTCGGCTAGCGAAAAGTATGGGGCAGCTGGCCCCCCCTCGTCAAAGTCCGCTCTAACGTGCTTTTGCCCCACACTGACCGGCTCAGATAGTCTCAATGAGTGTCCCACAACATACTAGAGATGAGAAGTGAACGAAAACCTCCACATTACCTGGCGATCACTCTTTGTTGTGGTCTGTATCCAAATTTCAGGCCGCTAGAAAGCAAATCTCATTCCGAAATTGTGCGAGAGCTTGTGCCAAAACACCGGTTTCGGCGCGAGCTCTCGCCGAGATATGTTCAGACATTCTTCATGGCGGCTTTGCTGTCACAAATAGAAGGTTTCAAAAATTTTAACTCTAATTGATAATTTTTGTGATTGTCTGTGGCAATTTTGGTGAAGATCAAAATAACCTTTCAGTAAAATCCAACATGGTGGTCGCACCAATTAACATGACAAGTTGACATGTCTTGGCCTTGGGTCCTCCCATGTATTAACAAACATAAGCATTTGCTGAAGGCAAACACATCAACACTTATTAAGCAAAATGCATTTTTTCATATTGTAGTGCCCCCTGGAGGTCAAATACTGCTCCCCCACCCCAAGGCTTTGTCTCTGATTTCAACTGGCTGTGCTGAATGAAGATTTTTGAAATTGTGAGATACATACATCGTAGGGTGCTTTGAACTTAGCTTCATCAAAGAATCCAATGGTAATTCAATTTGGAAATTTGTGCATCAAGTTTTAGAGTTAAGTGTATAAGCACACATCCAACCTCAACCCATCGGTGGCGCTAGAGTGTTCAGATCACAAAGGTGAAAGCTGGTGAAATGGAGGCTCACCACAGCAAATGTCCCAAATTTTAAAACTTTTTACCAGGAGATGCATTAGATTCCAGAAGCAAGAAGTTATATAAGAAACAGTAGGATCACAAAGGGTGCCTTCACAGCTTCACTGCTTGGTTCTCAGATATCCTTCCAACAATGACTGAAAATTATAACTTTTTTAGAGGAAGACTTTATGACTGAGGTTTTATACTGAATTGCATGTAGATTTGACAGGTTTACCCAGATGGAATATGGCAGAATTGCTTTGACTCACCAGAGGGTTACTACTGTAGCATGAGGACTTGCCTACTGTATTACTGGAAATCAACCATGCAAGTACAACAAACCAATTTGAATTGGCGAGATTTCTTTGGTAATTTGATCCATGCTACACAACTTTTTTTTGTGTGTGTGGTAAACATAGTACTTTGAGCTGCTAGAAGACCATGTCACTGAGATTCTGTCAATAGTTGGCAGGTGGTCGTCATACATTGTCAAAATAGAAGTGATACCAGTCATTAGTTTTGCTGGTCTGCAGGTGTTCAATCAACTTAGAAAAAAACAGAAGTGAACAACCAGATAAAACTTTATATTGACTGTGAAGATGTTTTGCATCTCTTGTTTTGCTTTTATTTAATAAAATCCATGTAATTACAAAAACTCTACCAGTTCAGATAAACCACCAATAGTTTTTCTTTCTCTTCTACATTTCCAGAAACCCAATCAGACAGGTACTAAATATAAACAATGTCAGCTGAAGAGAAATCCTTAACAGTTGTCCTTTGCTGCTGGGAAACACCCTCTGAGTCACTCACAACAAGATGCAGCATGGTGTAGTCTGGCAGTGGGCAGGCCCTGCGTGGAATGACATATTTCTGGTTGACGGCAGAAGACACTTTAATACCCTGTGCAAACACAGCCTTCATAGTAACAGCATAAACATGGGGCATTGGTGCACAGCAGGGTATTACAACACAAATAAAAATGTATTCAACAATCAAATAAGACAGAGCAGATAGTGTAAGATGGAAAAAATGCAGTGAAGTCTTTAACAGGCTTGTGGCTACGCACTGCTCTGGTGATAACCTGATTCACTTCCTGGTTATTTATTTGGCTGGGAAACACTTCAAATAAACAACCTTTGATTGCTGTCTTTTAGTATCATGCATTTAACAAATGAGCCACAACACAGCCACTGCACTAAAACTCATGACCTTGACATAAGTTGTGAAAAATAATGACCGAAAAATAATCACTGAAAATTAAAACTGAACACAAGTGTAACTACCTCTTAGGTATGAGCATTTTATTTAATTGCATAATGATTTTTTGGGTTGACAAAGTAAGTTTGATTACTCTAATTAGAGTGTTACATGACAACATTGTGTGTGTTTTGGAACATGGTGTGTCTTTGTCAAGTCAGGAGGCTTGGTGTCAGTGGTACTGTGATGTCACTAATAAATGCGGCATCCTGACGGTAATACTCACTCCATTCATTGTGCAACACAAGTTGTCATTACCAAGGTAACCAAATAAAGCAGTATTTCTGTTTGCAGAGATGTACATAGTGAAAATTCAGGACGTTGACAACAAATAGGACTTGTCACCTAATTCTATAAATTCTTTAAAGAGAGGAGTAAAGTTTTGCTTCATTTCTCATTGTTGAATTTGCTACAGTATTGTGTGGGCTTAAAATACCACACTCACTGCCAGAAAGCTCAGTCAGGGGAAAATGTCAGTTTTACACAATAAATAAAGAAGAATATACAGGAACTTCCCTCTTCTTATGAAACTGTAGTTTTGCAAATGTTCCCAAGCATTTCCCTAAGAGACTTACGTATTTCCAATAACTTTCCAGGAATTTCCTCAGATTTTTCTTGGGTATGAAACTGACAAACAAACACCATAGCTGATGCTGTCTGAATATACAGGCACTCAACTCACAACACCCTGAAGGAGAATCTACACACACCTACAGCTGTCTGTCTGGCTGTAGTGTATCACAGCTGGCAGACGTACAATAATCTAAATGGGCGTGACTCGTTGTTCCTCAGAAATTTCTTCTGAACTTGACTTTGTATAAACGCTGTCATGGCACATAGAGATGAAGAGATAATTGTATCTGCACTGCATTCTCTCTCACATGAAAGTGTATGTGACCAGATTGTGCTGATTGGCCTTTTATGATATATTACATTCAGAAAGGCATTCAAATCACTGATGCGTGCCAAAAAGGCGTGTCTTTTCGTTGGAACAGAGTCATTCAACCATAAACTATGTGTCACAGATTATCCAGAAACTATCAAAAACACAATAATGAGCCACATTGTTGAGCTGTGTTCCTTCATTATGCCCAACGTGACCACTGTGGTTTATGTTCATACTATACTCTGCCACTATGGTGTCAAATCTACAGCTGAAACCACATAGCAAAGGTCTGATGACTTTCAAGTTAAACCGATCACCTTAGTGAATCTGGCAACTGGGCAGAACATCTTTATTTTTCTGGCACTTCATAGCATGACAATCACTATCTCTGTACATGGCAATCATAAAACCATCAGCATTAATGGGTAACCAGAACATTTCCATTGAATCAGACCACATGTGAACTTTTTAACTTCCATGTAATTAGGTTTTTATCAGGTGAATTGTGCATTACACAATGCTTGTCAGTAAGTGACATATTCAAAAAATTCCGAAAAAGTTTTTGTCTAGCATCAGTGAAATGTTCCAGTTAAACTGACCTGACTCATGGTTCATTATACAAGTGACTGATCCTTAGATTAATGTCTGTAACCGTAAGTGTCGGTTAAAGAAAACTTAAACCACATGAGACCTGGGAATAAGTATAGTATAATTCTGTTGTTTATCACACTGTCATACTCATTTATTGTGTGTATGTGTGTAATTGTGTAGATCCTGATTAGTGTCCTGCTTGTGTTCCAACATTTGTCCTGCAAAACATAAACCTTTTTGCACCAAACTAAGAGATGAACAGAAACATTAAGAGATAGTGAGAATAATCAAGTGCATGCAAACTCAAAATGTAATAATAATTTAGTTAGCTTTGTTGTTTTTGTTTGTTTGTTTGTTTTGTTGTGGTTGTTGTTTTTACATTATTGCGATGCATAATCTCTCTTGAAAACTCAGTTAATGACTGCTATTAGTGAAAGTAAGTATAACAAAACAGCATATGAGAGTTCTTGAGGGTATTTGTCCTTCGTGTGTACATTAGGAAAGACCTTTACAATAATAACACTGAAACCAGAATCAACAGGTCTTTCCTGTAACAGAGGTTATCAAGTGACTGTGGCTGACCCCGTATGATCCCATGGAGTGCCGGGATGTTATATCAGCAAAAAAGCCGCAGTCACTTCCTGGATCAGCAGCAACAATAACAAAGCACAAGACGCCAAGAGTTATTAATGTTGCACACGTGTAGAATTTTCATCAACATTTCAGATGCAGGTAGACTGCTGGGTCTTGTCCTGAGGAGCTGCTCTCCTGTGTTGAGTCATGCTAATGAAGCCGTTGTTTAGTCTCTCCTATGTACAAGTCTGTGCACTCTTCCCTGCACTGAACATCATACACAACACTGTTCCGCTTGTGCGTTGGTGTTTTATCCTTGGGGTGAGCCAGTCTTTGCTGCTGGGTCTGAAATGCGCTGGGATGTTATGTTTGGAGAAAATCCTCCTGAGTTTTTGAGATAGTCCAGCTATGTATGATGTAACAACATTGTTCCTCCTATTTTCTTTGCTGTTTGTTGAGGTGTTTTATTTCCTGTATCTTTTTGTAGATTTGATGAAGGCCCAGCTGTGGTGACAGTTCCTCAGTGCTTTCCTAATGTGGGAATGTTTCTTCTCTTTTCCGTTCTGATGCCCAGTTTATGTTCCAGTGGATGGTGGAAATCAAACAGGAGATATTGGTCTGTATGTGTAGGTTTCCTGTAGACTTCAATGTTGAGGCCTCCATTCTTGGCAACACGCACTGCACGATCCAAAAAAGCCAGCTGGTTATCCTTCATATCTTTCTGAGTGAACTTGATGTTACTATCCACCAAGTTAATGTGCTCTGTGAAGGCTTCCACTTCTTGGGCTTTGATTTTGACCCAGGCGTCTTCCACATACTACCATTCAAAAGTTTGGGGTCACCCAGACAATTACATGTTTTCCATGAAAACTCATACTTTTATTCATCTGCTAACATAATTGCACAAGAGGTTTTCTAATCATCAGTTAGTCTTTCAACACAATTAGCTACCACAATGTAGCATTAGAACACAGGAGAGATGGTTGCTGAAAATGGGCCTCTGTACCACATGTAGATACTCTATTAAAAATCATCCATTTCCAGCTAGAATAGTCATTTACCATATTAGCAATGTTTAGACTGTATTCCTGATCAATTTAATGTTATCTTCATTGAAAAAATGTTCGTCTTTCATAAATAAGGACATTTCTAAGTGACTCCAAACTTTTGAATGGTAGTATCTGTCCCAGTCGCTAGAAGTTGTTCCCTGAAATGTGCTCAGAGCTCTGTTTTCCACTTCTTCCATGTAAAGGTTGGGCATAATGGGTGCCCATGGCACAGCTTAGCTTCTGTCCGTAGAATCATTCACTATATTTCAAATAGGTGGTTGCCAGGCAGAGATTCAGCAGGGTGCATATCTGGTTGGGGTTGAGGTTAGTTCTGTCCCCCAGGGAGCTGTCTTGCAGGAGGTGTTTTCTGAAAGTTTCCACTGCCTCTGATGTGGGAATGCACGTGAAGAGTGACATGACATTGAATGAAACCATGGTTTCATCCTGGGCTGGTTTCACTCCCTGACCTTTGCTTGCAGAATCAGTAGAACTCTGTATCTGGTGCATGGTTTTACTTACCAGCAGTGCTAAAATTGATGATAGGTGTTTTACAATATTATAAGTGACCGAGTTGATGCTTCTGATGGTGGCTCTAAGTCATGCTCTCTCCTAGTGTATTTTCGAAAGCCATACGTGCACTGCATGTCCTTGCCAGAGTAAAGTCTGCAGTAGGATGGGCTGTCATGATTGTGGCTTTTTTCTTTTCCAGCTGCTGTAGATAGTCTATGACCTTCTTTTTGAAGTTGTTTGTGGGATCTCTTCTCAGGGTCTCGTAGGTAGTACTGTCACTGAGTGAAGTTGTTATTTTCCTGTGCTAGTCAAAGGTGTTGAGTACCACAGTGCGTCTACCTTTGTTGGCCAGCAAAAATGTGATACTCTCGTCTTTTCTGAGAGATGCTACTGCCCTCCTTTCCTTAGATATGAGGTTGGAAAGTTAGCATTGGAGAGTGCTGTTGATATTATTTAACCTGAGCTGTTCTGCTACCATTTCTTTGAGGTTGTTGTTGTTTCTTCTGGTTGTTTCTGTGGCAATGATAAGATCCACCACTGGCACTTGCTGTGGAGATATGCATAAATTGTGTCCTTTATCTAAAACATTCCTCTCTGGTTGGGTTAATTCCTTTTTCAGGGTTAAGTTTTTCACCGGTCTTTTTGGAGTGTCCAATGTTGTGGAAGACTAGATTTTTCCTGGTTTGATCAGAATTTGTCCTAATGTTGTTTGACCTGACGTGTAGTATTAAAATATTTTGGTTTTGTCATTTTTTGCCATTTTCATGTTAAGGCAGCTGTGTCTTCTCAGTAATTTTAGCTATTTCTTCCATGACTGTGCTGGGTGGGTCTGTAGCCAATTTTTGGAGCGTCTGTTCGCTCTTGTCCTGATGTGCTTCAATGGTGAAATTAATCTGTCTAACCTTTTCATTTAGCAGTTTGTTCTGTGCCTTCTGTAATTAGAACTGAAGTACCCTCTTGGATGAAACGTCTTCAAGAACCTACAAGAGAACTCCAGTTGATTTTTACTGAAGCTCCTATGACTCCCATTTTACTTTTAAGTAACAATATGTGCACACGCACAAATACAAGGTTAAGGCATTCATCAGCTTTCTACTAGCATCAAAATGCTCACAATTATCAAAAAACACCCTCACTACAGTCCATTTCAATGAAATTATTACTTTAATGGATTATTTATGGATTAATAATGTGTCATTAATCCAGTTTTACAAAAATATAGTTTGTTTCAGAAAAAGACATTATCATTCATCACGAGTTACTTTCCACCACTGTGAGGTACAGTATTTGGGCTCATGTGAAATAGTACAATGTAACCAAGACTTAAGTAGATACATTATTTAACAAATGATACCTGATGGTGCATACAAACTGTCAGGTGTCATCAGTAACATGATGGATAATGTAGAGGGTAAGAAGTGCTCATTATTTATTTTATATTATAGGTAAATACATTAATAATGATATTGCTATTTTAAAACAAACAAACATCTGTGTCTGGTTACATTGTCTGTTTAGTAAATGATGATGTAGAAATATAATATTCAAATGAAGTGTTGAATGTGATTTTGTGATTTTTGCTGTGTGTGAACTATGGGTCATCCAGCATTCAAGCTAAGTAAAATTTAAACACTGAAAATGCATAAAAAGAGATGGTGCTACATTTAATTGTTCTTTTATTTATTGTTTGACTCATATGTTTTTGATGTTTAGCTTATATTGTTTCCTAGTTTTAATATTAATTCAATATGTGCGTTCTCGCCACTAGACAATGTGCATAAAATAGTGATAATATTAACAAAACAGCATGGACAAAACATGGAAACACAGAGGAAGTCATGTTCCACTAAAAGCAACAATGGAACCTGTGGGTCACAGATGGCATCCTATGCTGTGGTTTTTAAGCAGTGTTGAAATGCCAAAGAAAGACATATTAATGTATTCTTATTTTGCTTGAAATGCAGCTCACATCGGAAATCTGACAATGGCTTTAGGCTTCTGCTCCGTGTTGGATATATATTCAGCCTACAGATTCCTGAGTGTGTGAATGTTAAATTGTGCTTTTTACTTCCCTTGACATGTCTTTGTTGAATGGCAAGTCCACACTTGTACTTTTTGTAAAAAAAAAAAAAAGGCAGCTCAGGAGTTTTACCAAAATAAGTTTGGAAACACAAGCAAAACTTTTTTTAAAAAATCCTGAAGTAGACCTCTGTACTCTCTGTTACAGGATTAAGAGCGATCCCTTGGTTTGGTTAAGCACAATAAGTCACAACATAGGCATCTGTAGAGAAATCCCCATGGTTTCATTTTTAAAGAGGGAGAAAAAAGTGAAGTGGTGTTGTATTTCAAATCCTTTTTGGAACATCCAGCACAAGACCAAGGGAGAAAAAGCACAGACAGACCTGTTTTAGTTTGAAAATTCCTGTCAGGACACGAAAAGATATACCAGTAAAAACAAGCGGTTGCCATGGAGATGCATGCTGAGGACACTCAGATCTCTCACGTCAAAGGAAACCGCATGGCACGGAGAAGGCTCACAGCTCCTGCTACTTCCATGGAAGTGCACTCGCAAAGAAGGAACAATCCACACTGTTTGCTGTTCCTTAGCAGGCCACATACAACCCACACTGACTTCAAAACTTGTCCTGCCGTATGTTGGCTCTTACAACTCAGTCAGATGGAATGATAGTAAAGGTCACTATTATAGGCTCACTGACTTGAAAATGAAACAGGACTTGACAACAGTTGTTTTGTTTTTTTGATGGGAAACCATGCTATATAAGGGTGAGAGTCTGGTGGTTTCCATTGTTCTGAATAGTTTGCTCAGCAATTCCAAACTTTAAGAGGACCGTTTGTGGGGGGGAAATAATGAAGTGGAATTTTACAGTATCTAATGGTACAGTTTTTGTGTTTAAGAATGTAGGAACTTTAGTATTTGCTGTAGCACTGTTCATTTACTTTATGTTAGTGTCTTATTTCAGTGTGACACACACTGACAGGGTAAAGAGGTTCACTTTCCAATTAGGTTTTAAAAGGAGATGCTTGATCTGAGCTGCCTTGAAGATTAATGTCTAAGGTACTGGGTCTAGTAATTGGGTTCTTTATATAATTCAGTGGAAATGGTTCATTAGTAACTATGCTATATATCCTGTATATTACTGGGCTATTATACTTACGACAATTAGTGACATTTTTTGTGGCAACGACTCTTCCCTTGGGGCTAAAATGTGAATGTGCACAGGATTTATATTATAACTGGTTTAACTTTGAGTGTAATTAAAAGGGCAGCTTGTGATACTCTGTTCATGCAAAAACAAGAAAATTAGGTAACAGCTGAAAGGTGAAAAAAAACACCCTTATTTCATTTTTGTTGTAGCATGCAAATGGCAAAGGCCCAGCTGGCATATAAATAGCACAAACTCTGGGAATAGTCTATCCAGGTGTCAATAGAGGTTCAAGTGTCATCAGATATGCAGTGAATGGCTGGAATCACCTGAAGAGAAACTGCATGCCTTCAGCTACATGAGGCTCATTATCAATAACAACTGAGGTTTTACAAATGATTGCTGGCTTTGTTTTGCTTTAGTTGATGTTGAATTTTCCAGATACCAAAAATATATCCTTTTCTTTAGTCCTTAATAATATTGAAAGCTGTGTTTTGTCAGTCTGTGACAATATGCAGAAACATTTAAGTAGAGCACTGTGCATTAATGAGGGCAAAAAAACAAAAAAAAATGTTGAGATGTGAATGCTCCTCCTCTGGCTCCTTTTGGAAAGCAATAATAATCGCAGTTAAACCGAACTGACTCACAGCACTGGAAGCAGCAAGGACCTGCTTGAGGAAGGTCCAAAATGTTGCTAAGTAACAAACTGAGGAAAAAAAAACTTCTTGATGGAACTTTAGCATTATGTGTCGAATATTTAAACCCTTTCCACAACTGTGATGGTAAGTAAACACAGAGTTTAGACAAATGAGCTCACAGGTCAGTGGAGGACAGGAAACACGCAGGCGGGCTCATTTTTAGTGGGCTGACTCATGTGTTTGATACATCGAGAGTTAGTGGAGGCAGCACTTTGGATGAACCAAATTTATCTCCCACTCTATATCACTTACTATTGTCTAAAAGCTCTTCTTCAGGTCACAGATTATTTTCAGCATTCATCATGTGCCATTAAAGTAATGATCATAGCAAAATAGTGTTCCACATCTTGCCACTGGTTTGAGTTGTGCTGTTGGTGGTTGTTTCAGCTGGTTTAACAGTATGGCAAGAGACTAAAGTAAACAATCTTTCTGTTTCTTAGACAAACAAAACCTCCTTTTGCTGTATCACAAAAGCATTCATCCAATGTGGGAATCGACTTACACCGAACACAGGGGTGAATAGAGTGTTAGATGTATTTGCAACACCATTATCGAGGCCAATAGTAGTCTGTGACTATAATTGGTCAACTGATTTTTTATCATGAGTCTGATACAAGTCATAAGCTGTAGACTGACGGACATCTCATAAAACTTGTGAATCAATACGTTTATAAGGGAATAAGGGTGATTATCAAAGTCTGTTCCTGCAGGTTGAGTCACAAAACACACACAGTGACTGTAAACTGGGATGGATCACTGTTCCCATCACCTACACACACATACACACACACGCACACGCACACGCACACACACACACACACACACACACACACACACACACACACACACACACACACACACACACACACACACACACACACACACACACACACACACACACCCTGCTGAGTACATTTTTATATGGAAAAATGTTTCATTATACTTTGTCTTTACACTCGAATGTGCTCTGAGCTGGTCATGTTCTGTCTTCCAGTCCATGTGTTGTGAGATTCCATCTGGAAAAAGAGCTACATCAAAGCTTAAACTCATATTTCATCAAATTCGCTTTATTACTCCACCAAGGAACACGGTGGAGTTATGTGCCAATCACTGTTGGTTTGTCCGTCTGTTTGTCTGCCTGTTAGCAACATTACTCAAAAACCGACAAACGGTTTTAGCTGAAATTTTCAGGGATGGTCAGAAATGACACAAGGACCAAATGATTAGATTTTGGTAGTGATGCAGCTTATAGTCAGGATCCACTGATTTGTATCATTGTGAAATAATGTGATGGTGTCACTGTAACTATGACAAAAAGTGAAGACTATGTCAGCTGCCTGCTGACAATCACATGATATGTCACATTCACCCATTCATACACTGATGGCGGAAGCTGCCATGCAAGGCGCTAACCACGACCCCATCAGGAGCAATTAGGGATTAGGTGTCTTGCTCAGGGACACCTCGACGTGAACACGATGGGCCGAGGATTGAACCGGCAACCCTCCGGTTGCAAGACAGCCACTCTACCCACTGAGCCATGCCACCCCATCCTACTACAACTCCACCACTGAGGACCATGAATTTTCTTAAACAGTTCATCCCTTGGACATCATGCAACTGAGCAGCCTTGGTGGAGCACTCCCTGAGTACTTTACTTGTTCTATATGTCATGACTTATTTAAAAAATCACCCACAGTGAACAAACTTCACCAGATCCTGTCAGGAAAAAAAACTATTCTGAGCTTGTTGGCACAGGTCATGATAGATTGAACTGTGACCAACTGACCAATGAGGAAAATTGTTAGATTTTTTAAATGCAGTGCTCACATACAGCAGAGAGGACACAAGGATGAAGGCAAATTGAAAGGAAAATGACCCATACTTCATGACAGCAAACAAGTACAGTCTGTCTCAAAAACAGCATACAGATAAGCAAGTTGATAAAGATTTTGAAAGATACATTCAGCGTGTTGAAATATCTATCAAAAGTTCATGTGCAGAGTAGTGTGAAAAAGGCTGACTGAGGGTGTAAAAAGGTGAGTTGTAAAATATCTCTAGTATGTAGAAGCAACATTTTATATATAATAAGCACTGATAACACCTGTGGGCAAAAAATGTTGCACATACCATTTTTAAATTTAAACAAATAAAAAAAATTACTTTCTTTTTTAACTTATTATTTATGGTTCTGCAACTTTGTCATGCACAAAAGACATTTTTGAGGTCTTTCTACACCTAGTCATGGTTGTGCTGTTTCCACAGAGGTGCTGGACTTTATGTTGCAGTGAAAAATAAGCCCACAGTGAGAGAAAAATGTGACAGGAGCAAATAAAACAAACAAAAAAAAACAAACAAAAAAAAACGCAGAAACTGCTTAGGTCAAAAGGGCCGTTTGCCTATAATAAATATATGTCTGGGAAGTACGGCCATAGATGTTGAAAAACAAAAGATATAATGTAACAATTGCAACATCAGTCAAAACAGGAAAAAAAAATTGCTACATAGTCTTTGCTTTATATCCCGTCACAGATGTACTATAATGTAAAGGCCACACTTTCAAAATAGCTCTAACCAGAAGCGCACTTGCTCAATTTACATACCAGGAAATGCTGAAACAGTTCTGTGTATTAAGTATGAAATAGCCTTAGTGGCTGATTGCACAGGTGCAAATGTTTAAAAAAAAGAAGGAAAAAAGTGATGTCTTGATGAAAAACAGTGAACGGATCACTGAGAAATGCAGCTGCTGGAGGGACAACTGTGAACTCTGACATTAATGGCTAGCACATTTTCAGTGATCACATGGTACATGTGCGTGATTCTGAGGTTTTCTTTGCGTTTTTGGAAGTTTTTGACAAATCAAGAAGGGAAGTGGATCATTTTTCCAGTTGATGTGATGAAAGACACCTAAAATATTCCGCAATCGTCACACAATGTTCGTGTAGCTGCAACTAACCAGCAATGGGCTATTGTGTTAAGTTTCTGCCATGCATCACTTCCATTATGAGGAAATGAATGACTTTGCCAAAATGGAAGGTGTGGCATTTTTACGATTTTCTATGAAGTAACATACACTATCATTCAAAGGTTTGGTGTCACGTAGAAATGTCCTTGTTTTTGACAGAAAAGTGATTTTTTTTCAGTGAAGATAACATTAAATTAATCATAAATCCAGCCTAGACATTGTTAATGTGGTAAATGACTATTCTAACTAGAAACGATGTCTGTGTAGGTTCTCATTCATCCAGGTCATGGTTATCCAAAGTTGTTTAAATCAATCGTGTGAGCTGCTTTCTGCTTGCCATTCCTGCTTGGAAGAGAAATGACAAGGAAAGGAACTTTTTTTTCACATTTTACTCACTCTTTTATGGTAAACCAGTGAGAGAAAAATGTGATTAAAGTTACAAAAGAAGTCTCACTATAGTTAAGGATGGAATGATGTGTCTGTGTTAGAAATGAGATTAAAAAACAGTAATGAAACCTTTCATTGTAACATGAACAGCAGCTATCAGAACAACTCGTCTGACACACTTCACATGAATGAGAAAACAATTACCATACATAGAAGAATGGGAGGAGACGAGAGACAGAGGGAGGGAGGGGTGTTGCTCTCTTAGTAACAGTTCAAGGAATTGATTGTGGCCTCTGAGAAGTGTGACTCATGCAGTGGCGTATCAGGAAACCCTTCAGATGCTGGTCACAACCTGTGCGCCTTAAGCAAACATTACCACATTTCATGCAAAACGGTCACACTCCTCTTCACCTCTCTCGCTCTCTGTCTCTCTATCTCTCTTGCTCTCCTCTTTTTTAGAAAAAAATCATTCACATTCTCAAAACAACTACCTGTGGACAAATCAGGCTCCACTTTCTGCCCCCACACGATCTGCTCTTCGTTTCCCCACTGCAGTTTTACTTTACTCTAAAAGCACTCAAGCAGGATATCAGCACGTTTATGCTTAGAAGTGGCAGCACAGAAACAGAGCTTCACATGCCAAACTGCTCGCGTCAGATGAGTAACTTCTGTTCTCATACTTCCCATAACAGAAGAGCAAACTGTTCTCATCCTGAATCACTGGCTGTGCATTATTTACAACTAATAAGCAGTTTGTGCTACCTCTACAAGCTATTTAAATGATACATGTCTCAACCTGTGCAACTCCAGCCAATGTCTGAATCATCCATCTGGACTCTGAGTCCCACCAGAAAATTTTATAGAGTTTCAGTGGACTTCTATGTCTTTTGTTTAAAATTAAACAAACTTAACTATTTCTTATAAACCAGTGGTGCAGCAAAAGCCGAGTCTTGCGTTCTCTCTCTGTGTTTCATGGTGGGTGACATCAGGCCAAGACAACATACAATCCTCCCCCTCCTCTTACCCACAGCAATGATAGGAAGTGATACTGCTGGGACCCCAACTGTGGTGATGATAACACTCAAGGCCCAGATGATTGGTTTCCTCTAAAGTCTACGTCTTTTACCACAAATGTACGAGTGTCATGTTTAGTCAGACAAAGGTAACAGCAATATCCAGTCAGATTGAACAATTCCATTGCTTTGTTTTTAAGGTGGGCAAAGTGAAAATGAGTACATTCAGTTCCTGTAAGATTTGAAACATTTCACTGTGGTGGTATTTATGAGTCTGATTTACTCAGGCAGTAAGTAGCCCCCTCAAAGAGAGTTTGACTAATTTTGGATTTTTGTGATTAAACAGATTCTTTCCATGGCTGTTTCTAAATATATATGACATGCAGTGACATAACCTGAGAATACATTTATCGTAACTCTTACGGAAACATAATCTGTAAATACTTCATTCCTGTCTTCACTTCCTTTTCGTCTTTCTCATCATTTACAAACTTTGATTTTTCAAGCGTTGATGAATCTGTCATATGTAAAAAGAAATGACATCCAGGAAGAGGAAAAGGATTAAATCAGAATTCACACGTATTTGGATGCATGTTGCAAAAAGCACAAGTGATTATTTTATTGCTTTTATTCAAAGAAAGACAGCAGATGTGCTTCACTATGCCTGGTATAGTTTTTCTCAAGTGTGCCGCTTCATCCGGTGTCTGTGTGGTGGGGGAGGCAGACAAGACGCAAAGGAGACGGCAAGAAAGATACAGTGAGATAAACTCACACTTGCACAGTGAATTGTGGGAAGTGAGAGTGAAACATTTGAGGCTTTGGACATCAAAGTTATAAGCTTCATATCTCTCTGCTCATCTGACTCAGGTGAGTTTTGTCAAAGAGGCCTCTCCCTGCTTCCTGGAAGAGTCTGTTGCAAAACGAAGAATTAGTTTTTTTTTCTTTACACATCAGATAGCCAGAAAGCATAAGCTTCCCATAAACTACAGGCTTGCAACATCACAAAGCCACTTACCCCTGGTGAGAAGAAACAAAGCAGGGATGATTATAAAGTCACAGTTTAATCTAGAAAATTGGTTTCATTCAATTTTTGCATTTGAATAGTTCAAAATGACTTCACAGGAACTATTCCGCCTGATGTGGCCTTCCTGGAAATGGAATAGATGGCTTTATTTGGAAGCCAAATGACATGGGCGGCATTCAAATGTCCATTTTTGCCAGTAATTCAGATAACATGCAGGGGGATGCCTCATTATATCCCACTGAAATTCCCATGAAGACTCCAGTATACAGTATTTCGTGTCATCAGTGTTGATATTTGGTAAATGTTCAAACATATATATGACACTTCTTAACATAATAGGTTTGTGATTTACAGTGTATTTCTCATTCACATTCACTCACACACTAATAGTGACATATGTCACTATTTCATCCATTGGTATGGATTACTTCTCATCTCGTCATCCTTTTTGTTGATTTAACTTTGTTTTTTATTTCATTGTCAAACACATTATCCGTAACTTAGTGCAGAACATAAAGCTCAGATGTGGTAGGTGAAAGAACAACATGTAAATGGTTCAAGTGTCAGTAAGTACTCATTTGTCTCCCTACTTAAGTACATTCCCATTATACTCTACATTTATCAGCGCCACATCTGTAAACCTGTCTGTGCACATGTGGAGAAGGAGAGCTGCATGCTCTTTGCGTCTTTTTGCTTTACACGCTCAGAGCACTACAATACAAACATTGTTAATGTATGAACCAGGACACAGTTGAGCTACCTGGGTAGTAGCATTGAATAACAGGTGTTCTAAATGGCAGTCCCTTTTTCCACAAAGCTCCCTAACTAAAGTGCTGTTATTACAGTGTAGAAATCCCGCATATTAGGAAATAGCATGACGAGTCCCGAAAATAGTGAGACTTGCCAAAAGGCTTGCGAAATTAGGGAACTAACAAACTAAGGAATGCATGATGACACATCTGTTGACCGAAGAGCAGAAGTGTCTCACGCACTTCCATATTCTTCACAGAAAACAGTCTGAGGTATAAGTGGGAGAGGGTCTTAATTTCTGAGCTTCCATTAGCTATGATTGAGGTCAGACACAGACAGGACTGAGTGTACAAAAGCAAAGCAGCTGCAGTGAATTACAAGGCTATCATGAGGAATCTCTCTTGTAATGAGTGCTGTGTTGCTAATTTGTCTCTAATTTGCTACAAACAAACACAAATTTGTGATTTGTCACATTTGGCTTCAGATCAATATTTCTCATGATTTCATGTAATAAAGGACAGCTGGTGGTAGGTTTACACAATAAACCTGTGTGAGTGACAGAAAAGCTGCAAATGCTGCATGTGTGCAAAGAGTTCCACTTTAAAATGATAGCTCACATCTTCTGTGGAATTTAAAGTAAAGTGGACATTGCTGTTTACTTGGGAGGAGCCTTCTTCGTAAGAAGTCACCACAGCTATCAGTTCCCTTGAAGTTCATTTGTTTGAGTTAACAAAGTATTGCTTCATGATATTTGCACATGATTAAGTAGAACAATATTTTAACAGTGGATTTTATGCTAAGGACGTGCATTAACAGCTTTGTAACCCTGCAAGAGTTTGTTTTAAATCATAAAACAGAACTCATTTAAAGTCATTTGAACGTTTCTCAGTTCAGTATAAATGAGTCTTTTTTTAACACTTTAGCCACAAAAGTCATTGGATTGGGATGTGTTACAAACAGATGGGTCACATCCTGAATCTGGAACCAGATATCACTACTGTACACAAAATGTCAAAATTACCTGTTAGGACAGAAGGAAAGGAGGGATAATTACATCTGAAGAGAAATACAAAAGGAAGAATGGAATAAGCAAACAGAGAAACTGACACAGACAAGCAAGACAAAGAAGAAAAACAGGATAAACACAAGCACATGAAAAGAAAATAATACTCTTCTCAGCCTATCCCTCTGGGGCTCTTTGCAACACAGGATATAGATCTGTTATTCCACTCTTTACAGGAAAGAATGACCACACTGTTACTATGGTAACCAGGTGACATGGCATGTGGCTTATCTGCTGAGCAAATAGGCCCAGTGATCAGGCAGTCTGACATGGTATGAAGACCACAGCCCCTGAACCCAACCGACACGGATCAGCAATGACACTAGCCAAAGCCCTGTGTTCCCTCAGCCACATTCAATGAGACATGCCAGCATTTCCAGTCAAATAAGCACAGATACATTTGTGATAATGTACATGTCTGTACAGAAAAACAAGTAAATGCATGCAAGCAACAACTACACAGGAGGAAGAGGTTTGCCACAATGCGGTGAAAATCTCCAGTTTTCAAAAACATTGAGGCCCAGTGCTCTTTTTCAGCGCTAAAGATCAGAGCCATAGTAAGCTGCAGCGACGCACATGTGGGTCAGCAGACTGGAAATCAGTTGTCCATTTATCAAATCATTCAGATTTCATTTTCTGCACACAAAAGTGTAACTTTGCAGCAGAGCAGTGCAAATTGATTTTCACTTGTTTGGATTGACTGCTGTATTAGTGCAAAAATGATTACCCCTCCCTCTTCTCCCATCCCTCCCCCTTGCCCTCTTCTGTCCTTCTCAACCCGCCCGGCCAGCAGGCAGATGGGTCCCCCCTATATAGAGCCGGGTTCTGCTCGAGGTTTCTTCCCTGTTAAAAGGGTGTTTTTCCTTGCCACTGTCGCCTTTGGGCTTGCTCTGGGGGTCAGGCATTTGGGTTCTGTAAAGCGTCTTGAGACGAGTTGACTGTAATTGACGCTATATAAATAAAATTTAATTGAATTGAATTGAATTAAACTATTGCATTATGTGTCCAAAACCAAGGATTTTTTTGACACAAGCTGCCACCTCAAAATTAAAATCTTCTTGCTCAAGTTAATTATTCATACGAACAGTGGGGTTACACTGTATTTCTTCTTTATTTGTTTATATTACCAAAATTTAAAGTATGATATCAAAGGTTTTTGTGTTTGCCTGGAAACACCACCGAAAAGGCTCTTTATTTCATTATTGCCAGAGTACAGCAATAAAATAGATCAGAATCCCTTTGTCACACATGTTCAAGTCTGCAAGTTGCACCTATTGTTCATCTGTGCATTTGAGTAAGAAAGAGCATGCAGGTAAAATAATTTAAATGGTCTCCCTGCCTTAGGAGACTGGATTTTTTTTCTCTCTCCAAAATAAAGCAAATCTTAATACATGATTTTTATGCACAAGGTTATGACTCTGTTAAAATTGCTACATTTTACGTACATGTTTGGATTATTATTGGTGGACACTGTGGATGGTGGAGAAAGAGCTGCTATTACTGCACACACTGAATGGGCCAGACTCCATTTGTCCTGCCTGGTGTCCACTCAGAGAAATCCAAGCTCCTCCGGTCTGAGGTAATGCCATAGTGTGTGCAGAAGGCTGCTCAAGTGGATCAGATGACAGCATGGAGGCCGGGGAGAGATCCTTCCATTTTTAATCAACTCACTGACACACACATCTTCGCTCGGTGTCTCTCTCTTTCATGTTGTCATTTTTTTTATTACTCTCCTGGAGCTGTAAATAGCAATAAAATCGCAAACAAAGTCCTAGGTCCATGTACCAAACAACTTTTTTGTCAGAATGGCAACTCAATCTCAAAGACAAATTGTGTCTAAGCATTACTTTAATTTTTTATCACTTGTCAGATACTTCCAGTAACCAACCTAGGTAATTACTTTAAAGACAAATTAAAGACATGAAAGTGCTACAGCAGAATAAATGCATGAGAACTGCAGAAACAGTATCTTGTACAGACTTCTCCCATAAGTGTTGGATTGCAGCATGTATTTGGTAAGAAAAGAGCACTAAATGGGAAACTAGAGTGTGCATGTAGACCTGCTGACTTACTTTTATGCGGATTTGTCTGAACCACTTTGTTACTTTTTTACAGGACTGTTTATGAACACCAGGCAACCTCTTTCTGGCTGACCTTAGCATCAGAGGTGGGGTTTTATAACCTCAATGCTTAATAGCAGAATAGGCTGTAAAGTGTTCACTGATTAGATCATTCTGTTATTGGTCATTCCTCTTTAGTTGACCTTTGACCCCATGAATTCAAAAAGGGTATCAAAAGCATGATTTGATAAACATTTGAGTATTAATTATTTAAAGACATATGTGATCCCTATACAAGTTGCTAAGAAGGCATTCAGAGACTGAGCTCATGAAAACAAAAACTGTACGTAATTTAACTTTGGATGATATCTTCCACTGCAGCAATACACTGCTCCCAGTGCTCCTGCCACATTTGGAATGCTCCATAGAAGTCAAGTGTGTCAAACGCCATCTCCAATGAGCTTTCAGTCTGTAGAAACTGCAACCCTTTAGCTTAATTTTCATTTGAGGAAGATGAGCAAGTTGCAGGGAGTCTGATCTGGTGAGAAGGGCACATGGTGAATTGCCATTGTGTTGGTGCGGCTAAAAAATATGTGTGTTTTGCACTATGAGTGGGTGTCTGCTGGAACAATAGGTCATTTGCCCCCAGTGTTTTCCCTCAGACACCTCAGAATGTGAGAATGGAACTTCGTGTTGACAGTCTGGCAACAGGCGATGAAATTAGAGTGCACAGCCCTTTGAATGTTGAACTCTTGCTCATGGTTGCACTGCTGATCTGGTGTGTCTTTCCACAAGCTACTCCACTGAAGACTGTCATTTGGTCTCTGGGTTGCAGGCGGAGACCCATTGCACATCACCAGTGATGGTCCTTGACATGAGGATTGGATCACGGAATTTGATATTTGCTCTCTGTGCAGGTTCCTGGTTGTATTGCAAATGGTCACCTGCAAGTTGTCCTAACAGGACTTTCGGAGAGCATTCCAGCTGTGGTAGGAGCACTCGGAGCAGTGTATTGCTGCACAGGAAAACTACTTTAAAGGGGACTGCAGCCAAATTTATATTGGGTACTAAGAACTTCATAACAACTCATGTAGTTCCCCAGTTTACCAAAAACCTTGTAGATGTCAGATATTAACTGTAATTATTGCATTTGACAGACTCAGTTCTGAGAAATAGTTTTGAAACATTTTTTGTTCTCCTTACTTGCATATAATGTGAGGAAAAAGTACCTAAAGCCCCCCGATTTCTTCCATTCAATTTGTTTTAAGTGAGAACTCTATGTATATAAGCAGAAAAGTTATCTAATATGAACTTGCCCTGCATGAACAAAGTATTGACTCACTTACTAAATAAAAAAAAATCAACAACTAGTGGATTGATTGAACTGTTTGCAGCTCGGCTAGACACACCCGGCCTGATTACTACCAGCCCTGTTTAATCAAATCATCACTTTAAAAGACCATTTTCTGAAGCATGAAGCTTGTTAAAAGGTCAGATCAGTTGCACACTAAGCCAAAATGTGATGAAATCTCATAAGAAAGTGAGATACAAGCATCTGGGAAAGGCTACACAGTATTTCGAAGTCTCTGGTGCTCCAGATACACAGCGAGAGACTTTATGAATGAATGGAAAAGATTGGAACAATACTGAGCCTTTCAGATAGCCAACCTTTCCAAATCCTTCCGATGATCAGAAAAAAACTCCAAGGAACTGCTAACATCTCTCACCTCAAACAGAGGTTCTGTGCCATCAGGGGTATACCAAACACAGATTTAGAAAAAGAATGTTATGGCTAAAGAATGGATGTGGCAGTGTGATGTTGTTTGAATGCTTTGGTGCTTCAGGGAGCAACTTGCCAAAATTGAGTAAAACATGAATTTTGCTCTGTAACAGAAAACCCTGAAGAAGAATGTCAGGACAGGCATAAACATAGGACCACTAGTCAGTAACGAGAAAGAATAGAATTAATGTTTGGGAGGAGCATTAAAATCTGGGCTTGAACCGTATCATGATGCTGAGGTGCTGCTCAAAATCAGCAGTTCATGCCTACAAACATCCCAGCAGCTCTGAAAGAAGACTGGGTTGAAATAACACCACAGCAATGGCAGTGACTGGTCTGTAGTTATCTAAAACATTTTGTTGCGGTTGCTGTTGCTAAAGGTGACACAATTTGCTGTTCAGTTCTGTGGGGCTATTATTTTTCACATTAGTGATATTAGGTACTGGATTACCTTTATGCTTCAATAAAGGCAGCTGTATTTTGTGTTTACTCAGGCTACCTTTGTTTTATGTTCTATTTTGTTTGAAGCATCAGCAGGATACACATTAAAAGAGGAAAATAGGAGAGGCTCCTACACGTTTCCACAGCAGGGTACTGCATCATAAATCTTTATTGAAACCAATCATGTCATAATAAATGTTCAATTTCAGTTTATTCTGAAAAAAAAATGGTGCAATGCACCTTTAGAGAGACAGCTTATGGGAAATTTTGAGACGTTGATAAATGGAACTGTTCAAAAGCAGCTTTGTACCCCTTAAAAACCCCCCTATTACAAGTGGAAATCCGTTTTTTAAAAATTCTACTTCAAGAAAAGCAATGAACTCTCAGTTAAGGTCAAAAGTGCCCATTCAAATTGTTTGCTGCCAAAAAGTATTTCAATGATGTAGTGGTTTGACATGAAGCTATTTTTAGCCTCTTTAAATACAGCTGAATCATATGATTTGTGTAAAATCAAGCAAACAGTAACTTCAAGTACAACAAAAATATGAAGTAGAGAAAAGGAGCATTATCTCTGCCTGAAATTAAGTATGTATAACGTAAATAAGTAAAAAGAAAAATCATTTATTTTGGAACTTAAAGAGACATTTTATCAGCCACACTTCCTCTTAATTTCAAGATCAGCAAGTTTGCAAAGTTGCGGATGCAGTTTAGTACATAACCCTTTTAACATTCCGAATTTCATGTGAATCATTTATCTGGTTTCTAAGGCGCTATAAAGTGGAATTTTGTCAGTGACACAATATAAATGACTATCAACTATTTCCTCTTTCTCAGCAACCACACAAGAACAGGTCAGGCATTTGACGGCAGTATCTGCAGATGACAAGTTCCCACTAGTTGTGGATAAATTTAACGTACAGTCAGATGGTTAATCTTTAACTTTTAACCTTTCCTCATAAAGCCTTACTCTCAAAGGGCCGGTTGACAGATTGCTTCATGCTTCTTCTCTCTTGATCACCAAGTCATCCCAAAGAAATTCACAGACCAAGAAAATGTAAAATTCAGCTCAGGCTTGCTTGAAGAGGTTGAAAGAATGCAAGAGGGAAGAGAAAAGAGCACTTAGAGCAGAGGGAGAAATAAAAATGGCCAGATGTGTGGAAAGGAAGAATGGTGGGAAAAAAAAGTTCTGAAATTCATATTTATTTAACACCTGGCTGCAGCATGGAGTGCATTTGAATAAACTTATGGATACCTCATCTAGCCCAAATTCAAATTCCCGTCTGTTTTCACTGGAAAGGCAGAGAGACGGATTGGAGGGGGGAGGGGATCATGGAGGTCTGGTGTAGTATGAAGGGCAGGAGGGTTGGCAGAACTCCACCAATGAGCTCATGTTGGCCCTTCCCATCTTGGCTTGACGTTTGCTTCATCTGTGAGGGGCATGCAGTGTGACGGCTTTACAGTGAGTTGTTTTGGCTCCATTGTTCAATCACAGCTATGGAGTGGACCATGCACTGCAGGTGGAAGGCACAAGAAGATGACACTGAGATGGTAAAGGGAATGTAGTGACACAGCACTGTTTTCTTTTATTTATTTTTTGGGTAAAAGAACTGTGTCTACAGGAATTAATACAGACATGTCAGCTGAGCCAAACTTTGTGTGCTGAGGACTCAGCAGACCTAGAAGTGGATAGACTGTGGAATAGAGACAGATTCTTGGAAACACTGCATCACTGTTTGTTTGTCTACCATATAAGTATGTGACCGAGAGCTTGTAAGCAGGAGCAGGGAGATGCTGTTCACTCCTGCACACAGCAAAAAGACCATAATGTGTTCCTTTGTCCTCCGACCACATGAAGACATCAAAAGTGGGTCATTGTGGGTCAGAAGTGAGTTGCAGACATTCCAAACACTAAACAAAGGCTTTTTTTCCCCCTCCTATGAGCTTGGTCAGCTTCTTCCAAACGAAATTCCCAAGTTGGATTTTTCTTTTTTTTTTTTTGCCAGAAGCCTCTGCAGAAAGAGACAGGAATTAAGCTGGAAAGTGTACAGACTTCAGATCAAATGGCGCACAATTCAAAAGTCTCTGCGTCTGATGGGACAGTGTCTTTCATGACATTTTTTTTCTCTGAATGCACATGCAAAAAAGGAGGGCAGGAAAGGAAGTTGTCATTATTTATGCAAAGAACCATTGCTAAAAGATAAGATGTATTTGCATGCATTTCAATGGAGGAAACTGTCACCAAACTGCCTCCACCATACAAGGAAGAGCACTTTACTGTAACTGAATACAAAGCAGGAAACACTGCCAAGACTCACAGCTGGGCCTTACGGGAAGCATTTGAATGTCCTCACATGACACATGTGTCACCTAATGCCAGCTACAAGTAAACTAGTGACTGCGATGCGGATAGTAATATTTATGACATGCCTTGACAACAATGTTTAGAATGTAGTTACACGCAGTGGTACGCTGCATCTTTTATACATGAACGAATTCCTGAATTAATTGTTTAAATTAAAATATCTGCTCCTTCAATGTGTGAATGTATTCCATTCAATGTGGTATGAGTTTTAATTTTGAAAAATGTGAAAATAAGAAAGAAAAACAGCATCATCCAACTCCTTTAATTGCAATTGAATCTGTAATTCCATTGTAGTTTAACACTTGCAGTTTCTTTAATATTATAATGTAAACAAATCTAAAAGTCAGTTTTGCACCCCACTATGTCGCAGCATAATGCAGGTGTGCATGAGCATAGATATTGTTGTAAAACATGAGACTAATCCTGATTCAGAGTCTGTACGCTGAAATATGTGCAGAAAGTGGTGAAAGGCTTCCACCTAGTGGAACTAACGTCACCACTTAATGGCCAGAGGAGTCCAGAGGAGGATCCTTGAGACTGTTACAAACATTATGTGTTCATCTGAATGATTAATTAACAGCCTACAGGGTTGCTGCATGTATAATGTGTTTGTGATAAAGCTCGAGCAAGCTCCTGTTTATCACAAGGAAGCCACAAGGACACATTTATCACTCTGTTCATTTTAATGTGTTTGTTTATTCACAACTGCTCACACATTTTATGTTTATATATGCTGTCACTATGTTTATTAGCAAAAATGCCTCTGATCTCTTCACTCCTTTATTTCTGAATTATTGTGTTATTTTGTTCTTCTTTTAAGTCGTGCTGGGGATGGTAGTATTGATTTATTGGTCAACCATTTTGGTCTTGAGTGACAAATATCAACTATTGGATCGATTGTCAGGAAATTTAGCGCACTTTCATAGTGCCTCAAGGATGAATCACAAAGCGATAAAAAAGGTTATTGACGGAAATTAACTAAAAAATCAAAAGTGTATTAGTGTTTTTAAAGCCACAGTTCACTACAAAAGAAGGTCAAATGAAGAAGTGCAATGTTTTGTTCACAGTCATAAAACCACAGATTGAGTTTGCCCAAATGTGCAGTTTTCCCCCTGTCTATGGAACATTTTAGTCTATTACAGCTCATTGTATCATTGTTAATATCTGTGACTTAACCGTTTAAGACACACCAGGCAGCCGTTTTCTGTGAAAAAGCTTCATTACAATTGCAATTACAATTACAATGCAGCTACTATACAAATATGTGCCTCATGCCAACAGCAGAGAGAGTTTAACAACTAACATTGCATGGCGGAGTGAACGTAGAGGAGAATTTAGTGCTAAAGAGGCAGATATTTCCCTTAGGAGCTGGTAGAGAGCAAAAGGAGTGTGACTATTGAGCCTAATTTGTTTGGTTGCCAGAAACACAAATCCAAATCAATGCTACTGTTGCCCTGTGTTGATTGCATGTGCGAATAGGCAGCTGCTTCATTCTCTTCGCCACAGGCATGTGTATGTAACATTGATACTTGAATGTGATTTCTATGATCATGTGAACCTGTTTTTATTGTTGTATGTGTCTTTGTAATGAACAACAACACTATACATATGTCATCACAGCTAGCTGGTATGTCTAATTGGCTATAGCACCAGTTAATGCAGGGTTAAATTATTTGAGATTTAATATTAAATAATACTATTGCAACTGATGTATGTGGATTCAAGTGTGGACTTTGCTATTATGAAGCAACAATGTTAGAGGATTTGCATTTGTGCGCAAAAAATAAAAATAAATCTTTGCAGCTGGATAGTTTGGACGAAAGGAAAATTTCCTATTTAAATGTGCTTTTATTTGTTGGCTTGTGGCTGTCTTACACAGCCTCCCATGCAACACAGTGGGGTTTAATTTGACTGCTGTTTATTCCAGGGATTCCAGCGCGTTTCCGCACAGACCCCTGAAAGCCCTCAGAAAGAAGTCATTTCAGCTTTGTACGTGTATATAGGCTCAGGCAGAAAATGCCATAAAGATTCAGGTTGGTGTCTTGAATCAAATTAGAGGCCATGTGTATCATGGTTTATTAGGTTACCATGTCTCTGTGGGGCATGACGCTATTACAGCTGCTGCAGCCACCCTGCATGATATTTCTGGGCAGTGAGGGACATGGAGCTTGTTTCTCACTGACAATGTACCTCATGGCCTTTCTGCATTATTTGCTGGCTTCATTTAACCATACTAGCCCCACATGGACTGTGTTTGCTGGCAATTTGGTAGCTGCATGAAAGAAGCTGCACTGTGGAGATAAGAATATGTTTGGCTTGAACAGAAACCATTTGTATTTGTCAGCTGAAATAAACCCAGCAAGATGGAGCATGTGAAGGGAGAGGGTGACAAAGGTGGAAGAAAAATCGAGCCATTTGTGCCATGCTCTCGCTGTCCTCTCTGTTCTTTACTTCCCCTTGGCTCAAGGCTGACAATATTGAGCAGCCGTCATCAAAAAGAACTGGGACTATTTTATTCACAGAGGGGATGTCTTCTTTCTCCCAACTTTTCCTTTGATCTGACTCTCTGAAATCACACTTACCAATTTCTGGATTTGCTTTTTATACATAGACACATTAAAATACACCTCTTTACCACCTTCTAAGCCCACCAGGGAGCCCTTCCAGTTCTCCTCCCCCTCTCAGCTGAGAGAATTGATAAAATGTTCTAAAAATCAAATGTTACAGCTTTTAAATCCAAGTCATATGTCTCCATCAGTCAATTTCAGGGCATTAAGACCTCTGAATGATTGTCGTCATGTGATGTCCCATTTAGCATTGATCAACCATCTGGGAGCTTAAGCCTTTATCATTATTTTAGAAGGTGATCAAAAAAATATAAAAAGTGTTAATGAGCAGCTCCTGAATAACACTGACTGGGATATACTGTATTAATGAATTTATTCACTTTTCCACCAGTCAACTCTGCATCGCCCTCACTATACTTGTTATGCTAATTTACATACTGTTTGAATTTTACTGCTGGCTATATATGTAGTATGTTTAATGTCAGAGCTGTACATCATAAGAGTAAACTATGAGTCAGTTTTCAATGTTAGCTTATACTTTGTTTGTGTCACATATCCTGTCATATATGTATCCAAATGTGTGTTGTGTTATCCTTGCTTTCCCACCCCTCCCTCTTCTCCCATCCCTCCCCCTCGCCCTCCTCTGTCCTTCCCAACCCGCCCGGCCAGCAGGCAGATGGGTCCCCCCTATATAGAGCCAGGTTCTGCTCGAGGTTTTTTCCCTGTTAAAAGGATGTTTTCCTTGCCACTGTCGCCTTTGGGCTTGCTCTGGGGGTTAGGCATATGGGTTCTGTAAAGCGTCTTGAGACAGTTTGACTGTAATTGACGCTATATAAATAAAATTGAATTGAATTAAAATTGATAAAATGGAATAATGGAATAATGATCACTTTCAAGTCTATCCTGATTAACTTCGAGTCCCGCGAACCACTATCACTATTTCATTAGTAGTTGTTTTTGTGCTCTATTTGGTGGTATTTAGATACTGTTTGGAAATCCCTCTCTAAAAACTCAGTATGCACTTATTAGTTTTGTATGATGATGCTCTATTTTACTTCAGGTGGCACAAAAATATAATTGCTTGTAGCTTGCTTAAAAGTGGCTACAGGCACAAGGCCAGGCACATTATTGGTTAACTCACACAAAGTATATTTTTTTGATGTATTTTGCGATGTCTCGACTTAGATTACAATCACTGAACAGACAATGGAACAATATAAGGTTGAAAATGGATTTTTTTTATATAGTTTAATTTCACTACAAAGTAGTAATGATATTAAACTATTGCTTTAGCACCTTTCAAAACTACAGTAACAAAACTATAGCATACATAGTACTAGAAACCAGCAACATAGCAACAAGAGGAGACCATCAAATATTAGTAAAGACAATAAAACAGTAAAAGTGCATTAACCAAACATTACATTATCAAATGCTTTTCTGTACTAGCAAGTTTTAAAAGCTTTTTGATCTGAGGCATTGCCTGAGATGACTGTAAAGTAGAGCTTGTTCCAAGGTGTTGGGACTAAAACAGTAAAATTATAGTCCCCCTTTGTTTTAAACCTGGGATGTGGGACTTCTAACAGTTAATGATTATCCGATCCGAGGTTTTGTGGTGCAGAAATGATTTCGAACAGAGCCAGACAATGTAGAGATTTAGGAGTAATCAAGAGAATCTTAAATTGAATTCTGCACAGATTAGGGAGCCAGTGCAATTCAGCCAGGACTGTTGTAATGTGTTCCCTGTGTTGATATTTGTGAGCAATATTGCTGCTGACTTTTGAATCAACTGTAACTGGGTAATTACTGTATTGTTCAGGCAAGTGAAAAGTGAGTTGCAGTCATCCAAGTGGAAGAAAATGAGAGTGTCCATAAGCTGTTCAACGGTGCTTTTAGGGAGCACTGATTTGATTATGGCAACATTTATAATTTCTAGGGGACATAATTAAACCAAAGTCATAATGTGCTGATTATGGTTAGAGTTTTGATCAAAAACAACTCCCAGATTTCTGGCTGATTGCTTCATGCTCATTGATAGTGTTCCAAGGTAGTGGTGGTGGTCGGTGGTGGGGGCGGTTTCCTTGAAATGTGGTCGGACCAACAACTAAAACTTCAGCCTTATCTGTATGAAATTATGGGAAATTAGAAGGCATTGAGTACTTAACTGCAGTAAGACAATGTTGCAGAGACTCAAAATTGCCATGACTTTTTGTGGCGTCCAACTGGGAGTCATTGGCTTAGCAGTGGTAGGACACAAGGGTAAAATAGCAAATAACATGGCTTAGGATCAACAGACTTGAACTGAAATAAATTGGGCCAAGACTGAACCCTGTGGAGACCCAGTATGACACGAAGCAGTTAAAGAAGTTGTCAACATCAACTTTGAAAACTCAGAGCAGTTCCATCAAACCCAACCCACTTACTGGGTCTGTTGAGAAGAATCATATGATCTACTGTGTCAATTGCTGCACTGAAGTTGAATGTAAACAGTGAAACTACCAGAGTCCACATTCATTTGTTACACTGTGCCTGTACTATGATTCTTTCTAAATGGTTGTATTTATATAGCGCTTTTATCCAAAGCGCTTTACATGATACATCACATTCACCCATTCACACACACACTGATGGCGGAAGCTGCCATGCAAGGCGCTAACCACGACCCACCAGGAGCAATTAGGGCTTTGGCGTCTTGCTCCTCGACACGAGCTCGACAGGCCGAGGATCCAACCGGCAACCTTCCAGTTACAAGACGGCCACTCTACCCACTGAGCCATGCCGCCCCTTTCTAAATCCAAACTGAAATTGGTCAAAACACATAATTTCCTTCCATTATTTCTAAAAGTTGGCTGGCAACTATCTTTCCAACAATTTGTGAGACCAACAGTAATTTGAATATAGAATATTTCTTAAGAAGATGTTGAATACAGGCCTGTTTGAAATAGTCCAAGAAATTCATTCATAGTGATAAGAGAGCAGGAGACTATGACTCCAAAACCACTTTAAACAGCTTGAGAGGGAGTATATCAGATTCCAAGCTGTGAGATTAGTTTGGGACACAGTGTTGACCAGATTCGTGAGGGTATTAAGGGCAAAGACATCTAAGAGTGGTGGATGGCGAGGGCTCGGGTAAGGGTAGAAATGAGTCATCAGAAGTAATTGATTCTTTGTTGTTTTCTATCTTCTCAACGATATACTCTAAAAACTTCTCACTGTCCTTTACAGCGGTGGTATAAACAGTAGCTGGGGGAGAGTTTACTAAAGTGTTGATGCTATTGAGGCCAAGTTTTGACATTTTTAGAGACAACAAGATTTGAAAAATAAGTAGTGGGAGACCTCGCTTGTTACCAGCGAAAGAAAGGTTAAAGAAAATGACAACTACATCACATGCAGCAGATGAAACTGAAGCTTTGACTTTTTTCATTTTAATCCTCTCTACGTATATATATATATATATGTATATATATATATGTATATATATATATATATATATATATATATATATGTATATACTAACATTGTAATATTTTCATGGACCAAAGGTTTTAGGTTGTAGGGACAACATCATTTAGCTTTCATAGGTGCTATTTGGCCAAGAGTTCTAAAGCACATGATATTAAATTGATCAACCATGTCATTTATGTTGTTCCACTGAGGAAAACAACCATGAGCCCTGAAGATAGCAGAAAAGTCTTTAGGGTTGCTAGATAGGTTACTATTTGCTTGCATATAAAATAATTTTATGATTTGAAATAAAATGTCTCAAAGAGAGAGTACATGTCTGAATCCAGAGTAAAAACAAAGTCAACAGTGTGGCCTCACTCAATTGTTTGAAATTACATGTTTTAGATTTAAAGATTCACATATAGTTCAACATTCTGACATAAAATGATCATTATAATGTCCATCCAATAAAATGTGATCATAATAACAAGGGAAAAAACTAAGAAAAACTGCATGTGATACATGCAGTACCAGCGAATTGTATGCTGTATTACTATACCATACCAATAAAAAGTATTCACCATACTTGGGAGTCTTACCCTTTAATGGCTCTTCAGCATCAGATCCTGGCCAATTTAATGGGGCTTTTTTGACAAGATTTAAAAAAAAAAAAAAAAAATCTACAAAATAAAGTCAGTTATCCATAAATACAGGAATGTAAAATAAGTGATAGCATAAGTATTCAGCCCCTTTAAAGTTACTCAACAAATTCAAAACGGTGCAACCAACTCATGCTAGAAGTCACACAAATCATGAAATAGAGATCCTCTAAATGATTGTGTCTCAAGTGATTGTATTGTAGTATAAAGCAACCTGTATCTGGAAGTCACTCCATATCCCTTGGAATACAGTCAGATTCATCATTATTGATTGAAAGTAACAAGGCACATGTATAAATCCACAGAGAGTAGGATATCCTAAAAACTCAGTGAATGTGCAAGAAAGAGATTAATGAGTGAGGCCACCAAGACACCGAAAACCGGTGTTCAAAAAGCTCATTAAATCTCAACTACAGTTCACCAGAAGGCATGTGGCAGACTAAAGCCAACCGGAAGAAGATTCTTGTTAGAGAGTGTTCAGGTAAGGACCCCAGGACACAAACAGCAGGCAGATTGTGGCAAAAGGGATATTTTAATCAAACAAAACTACTAAACAAAGACACAGACAGGATACAAAGCAGAATGAAGTGACACAAGACAAGGGAAAAGAAAATGGAAGTGACAAAAAAGGGATGTGGAAGGTACAGATAGACAGGAGACAAAAATAGGGAATGCAAGAGACATTGAGAAGGAACACACACACAAAGAAATCTAATAAAGTAAAATTCATAACCTAGACAATCCTTTTGACCGAAAGTTAGCTTTTTGGCTGTGAGACAACACACTATGTTTAGAAGTCACCAAACACTACACAATATCACAAACACACCATCCACACCATGGAGCACGGTGGTGGTCATGTCCTGAATTTGTAATGGGTAAATTACATGCAGCAAAGTATAGGAAATGCTGGAGGACAAGCTGATGCAGTCTGCAAGAGGTCTGCAACTTGGAAGAAGATTGGTTTTCCAGCAAATCCATGAATCAAAACAAACACAGATAAGGTTGACAGACAAAGTAAATGCTCTGGAAGGCCTGAGTCAGACCCCAGGCCTCAATCCAACTGAGAATTTGTGGCTGGACTCACTCATGATCCCCAAGTAACCTGATAGAGCTTTTGTTGTTTTGAAAAGAAGGATGTGGTAAAATTGCAGAGGGAAACTCTGAGTTTGATGTTTCACAAAGGGAGGTAAGTCAAACCAGAGAAAGAGGGGCAACTCTAGCCTGTTTCACAAGAGAGGTAACTTAAGCAGAGCCATCAAGGAGGAGTTCCACAGGATTGCAGGTGAATGATGTAGAGATCTGTTAAATTAATTTTAAATCATATTCTGTTAATGAGATTGTGCTGCAACCTCACACTGGGATTAGTCATTTTAATTTTTTTTGTAGGATTTCCCAGTGTGATTGGCTGCACAGATGCACACATATCCCCATCACAGCTCCCTCACATAATGAAGCCGATTATGTGAATAGGAAGTCCATTCACATAATAAATGTGCAGGTAGGCTACAGGTAGATTGACTACTGTTTCAAAATGTTAAAGCCTGCATCATAGTGCAACATCTGTCATTCTCTGCACTGTCAAGATCAAATGAAATGCTGCATGCATAATTTCCAATGTGGAGGCCAAGTGGCCTGGGTCTGTTCATGACTCCAGGATTTATGGAGAGTTTAACCTGAGAAACAGACTGCAACGTGATAAACAGCCTAAGGTTTTCACAATGTAATTCACTTGTCTCCCTCCTTTAATTTACCGTAATGTATCCACTATACATTACAGGAGAGTTTGATGGCCTTTTTCTGGGTGACATGGGTTACCCATGCCAACCCAGGCTGATGACCTCATGCCCTGACCCTGAACCAGGCCCCCAACAGAACTTCAGCCGGGCTCATTGTCAGACGAGAGCCGGGGTGGAGATGACTGTAGATCTGCTGAAAGCCCGTTTCCAGTGCCTACGTCACCTCAGGGTGACCCCTGAGAGGGCCTGTGATATTACTGTGGCATGTGTTGTTCTTTGTAATATTGCCACTATGAGAGGAGAGCAGCACCCTGCCGACAATTTGAAGACCCAGATGATGACCTCATCCCTCTACCAGCTATCCAGGATGGCAGAGCAGTCAGAGACACCATATGCCATAATCACTTTAGAGTTTAAGTCACCATCATCACCACCACAGCAGTCAAATAAACACATGCTACACTTTGCATTTGGTGTTCTTTATTTCCTACAAACAAAAGAGATTGTTTAGTTAATGTTTCAATAGTAGACATAATTCTCCTGTGACCATGAACCCACTTCTAACTTGTGCTCCAGAATTTGAATTTCCAGATCTGCCTTCCTAATCTGGCGGTGCAAGTATTGCATTTCCTTATCTGTTTTTTTCTCAGCAAGTGCAGTTTGTATATCTGTTTTACTTGTAACTGGGAATACATAGAGGACATGAAATTATACAGTTGCACATGAATTCCATGGACTAAACCTCTGGTGTTTACCAAACATCCATCTCACTGTGTCAATCTGTGCAGTGGAGGTTGAGGGACCATCCTGCTGCTGTCCAGCCATGCTCTGTTAAAAAGGATGAGAATGTGCAATACTTCAGTATAGGCTAAATGTCACACTCTATATTCCACCTGGATGCTAAGAAATGTGAATGGGAAGAGCAACATACCTCTATATGCCTTTCCGGTTCCCCTCTGTAAAGGCAGCAGACACAGTTTCAGCCTCTTCATCCTAGATGAGTGATATGTTTCAGTACACTTAAACTACCATTTGGCAAAACCTTTGGAGTATTGCCTACTTACAGTTACAAGTTCTGCTGTGGTGTGAAGGGGCTCAACCAGGCAGATAGCACCATCAGAATGTGTTGGGCCAAAACAACAAAAAGAAAAGACACGAAAGATATATATATATATATATATATATATATATATATATATACACACACACATACATATATATAAAGCATCTGCTTTCTTTCTGTTGGCTGAGTAGAAGTCTGTGTTAGTTAGTATAAATAGGCTTAATTATTTAACAGAACATGATATGGATGCACACATTTAGGCTATGTGTGGGATAAAACAACTACACAATCAAATAGCCACTCAATATTTAGGCTACTTTACAATGTAAAATATGATCAAAATGAGGTATCTCAATGAGATTAGGCTAAGGTCTTACCTCTTTGAACAATGTTTTTATATTTCATCTTTAGCTGCTGTCACGTGTGCTTCTCCGCCATGGGATTGCAGTTAAATAACTTAATTGGCTACCATTCAAACAGTTTTCCCTTGTAATATTATTGTGATATTGTGATTGCAAAGGACTACTTTTAAACTTACACATTGAACCAGGCAGCAATGTTCTCCCATGCTGTCTCCCTCTCTTTTGCAGCTGCAGCGGTGTAGCACTTCTTTCTAAAAATGTGTTCAAAGTCGTCATATGAGTGCATTAAGATGTCCAGTTCAAGTGGTGTAAAAAACACAGCCCTCTGCTTCCTTGTTGCCATGGTGACTCGTTGAATGTACCCATCACTCATCGAAGCTCCATTGATGCTGTCTTTTTTTAGTTGTGATGAAACTACTCTGAGTTGATTAAACCAATTCAAATAAGCTGTTCTGGAACCGAAAACTCAGAGTTTCCTATCTCAGAGTAGATCAACTCAGAGTTCAGAGATACACTCAGAGTTTGTCGAACCTGTGAAACGGACCCCTGGTGTACAAGGCTAACTGAGATCTATCTGCACAAGCTCAATGCTCAATTGCAGCCCAAGGAGCACCTACTAAATACTGTCTTGAAGGGTGTGAAAACTTATGAAATTGCTTATTTTTTGTGTTATATTTTTCATGAATTAACCTTCCTTTGTAGGAATCTGTTTTTGCTTTAACATGGTAATTGACCATGAGTCCGTGTTGGAAAAAAAAAGAACATTAAAGGGGAAAACTCCAAGCAGGATGAATACTTTTTATAGATACTGTAAGTGGTGTGATAAAACTTTTCTCAAATGTGGCTAATTGTAGCAACAAGAAATGAGCATTAAACTGTTTTATTTCATCCACAGAGTGATTTCAGTCCAGCAACTAAATAATTAAACAGGGATCTGTGTGGCAAGACTACAATAATAAGGCCTGCCTGATTATGTATTGTTTACTGCTTCAGAATTTTACTGGGTAAAACTGCAAAAGTCTGTTTATTCTTGTCACATGATAATATAAATGTGGCTCACATTACCGTAAGTTAAGTGGAAGTGTTGAATCTAAAGTCCCCAACTCAGTTTGTCAATCACAGTAATTCCACCTCAATATTATCTAAATTCTGTATTTGTATGCAATTGTGCATCTGTGTGTCAATGTGTGACATAACTTACTGGTTTATTCTTGTGAGAGCTAACCCTCCCACATTGTCACTTTCCTGAAGAGAGTATACACTACCCGTCAAAAGTTTGGACACACCTTCTCATTTAATGGTTTTTCTCTATTTTCATGACTGTTTGCATTATAGATTCTCCTGAAGGCATCAAAACAATGAATGAACACATGGAATTATGTGGTAAACTAAAAAAAAAAGTGTAAAATTAGTAAAAAAAACACTCTTGGCATTCTCTTGAAGAACTTCATGAGGTAGTCACTTGAAATGGTTTTCCAAGAGTCTTGAAGGAGTTTGCAGAGATGCTGAGCACTTGCTGGCTCTTTTGCCTTCACTCTGTGGTCCATCTCATACCAAACTATCTCAGTTGAGTTTAGGTCAGGTGACTGTGGAGGCCAGGTCATCTGACACAGCACTCCATCACTCTCCTTCTTGGTCAAATAGCCCTTTCACAGCCTAGAGGTGTGTTTGGGGTCATTGTCCTGGTGAAAAATAAATGATGGTCCAACTAAAGGCAAACCGGGTGGGATGGCATGCTGCTGCAGGATGCTGTGGTAGCCATGCTGGTTCAGTATGCCCTCAGTTTTGAATAAATCCCCAACAGTGTGGCCAGCAAAGCACCCCCACACCATCACACCTCTTCCTCCATGCTTCACAGTGGGAACCATTTATGTAGAGATGATCTGTTCATCTTTTCTGCATCGTACAAAGACAGCTGGTGGAACCAAAGATCTCAAATTTGGACTTATCAGCCCAAAGCACAGATTTCCACTGTTCTGTTGTCCATTCCTTGTATTTCTAGACCCCAAACAAATCACTTCTCCTCGTTCCCTTCCCTCAGTAGTGGTTTCTTAGCGTGAAGGCCTGATTCATGCAGTCTCCTCTGAACAGTTGATATAGCGTGGTCTGTAGAGATGTTTCTAGTAGAACTCTGTGTGGCATTTATCTAGGCTCTAATCTGAGGTGCTGTTAACTTGCGATTTCTGAGGCTGGTGACTGGGATGAACTTATCCTCAGCAGCAGAGGTGACTGTTGGTCTACCTTTCCTGGGGCAGTGCTCATGTGAGCCAGTTTCATCGTTGCGCTTGATTGTTTTCACGGCTGCACTTGGAGATACAAATAAAAGTTTTTGCAATTTTCCGGACTGACTGACCTTCAGATCTTAAAGTAATAGTGGACTGTTATTTCTCTTCACTTAGCTGATTGGATCTTTCCATAATATGAATTCTAACGGTTCTCAAATATGGCTGTCAACTGTGTACCAGCCTGACTTTTGCACAACACAACTGATGGTCCCAACCTCATTAAGAAGGCAAGAAATTCCATAAATTAACCCTGACAAGGCTCACCTGTGAAGTTAAAATCATTTCAGGTGAGTACCTTAAGAAGCTTTTTGACAGAAGGCCAAGGGTTTGCAAAGCTGTCATCAAAGCAAAGGGTGGCGACTTTGAAGAATCTACAATATAAAACATATTTAAAGTTATTTCACAATTGGTTGTTTGCTATATAATTACATATATCTTGCCTGATAGTTTTGATGTCTTAAGTATCAATGTACACTGTAGAAAATTGTAAAAATAAAGAAAAAACACTGAATGAGAAGGTGCGTCCAAACTATTGGAGGAAACAGATGAAAATGAGATCCATGACATCATCCATTTCTAAGATGATCCCATTACTATTGGAGCTCACTGAGCAAGAGATGGTCGAATTAACTTTTCAAGTGGTTCCTTGGTAAGAAAAAACATATCTTATTCACGTTCCTCCAGGGATTGAGTCCCTCCTCGCATTATGAGAACACTCAATCCTGAGACATCAGCCACACGCAATCCTCAATAGCGGCACTGGAATGAAGCAGTGTGATGAGGAGAAGGTGACTGGGCAGGTTACAGATTTAAGCAGCAACCACAACAGGGAAGAAAGATGAGGTGAATGAAAATGCGGAGATGAAAAGGTTGGAGAATTAATCTTTCAGACCTTTATGCCCTTGCTGCCCTGGAGGGAGATGGTATGAAAATATGAGGAAATGGACAGAATCTGTCTCAGCAAATAAGTTTATGCTAATTTTCAATAAGAATATGGTAGCTATAAAATTGTGAGATATACTGAATTTCTAAACGGGTATATTTTGAGATTTAAGATCTTTCTTCAGAGGGCATTTATTTTCCTATTTCCTATTTCCTATTCCACTGTGAACATCTGCTAAGAGCCTTTCATTTAAGAATTGCAGGCTATCAATGGATTGTCTTTGTTAAGAATTATATAATATATATATATATATATTATATATATAATTATAGATGCTAAAGATATTTTTTCTTGTAATCTCACTGGACCCCTGAATGTCATCAATTTTAGCAGCTCAGTATCTGCTGCAGTGAAACAAAAACAACTAAGCCACATATACACAGCAGTATAATGAGCTGCCTCCCCATCACAATAACAGTCCTTCACATGCAATCTCAGGTGTGATCCACTCTATTCAAGGTGTTGACAGGATGTGTAAAAGACGTTGCATACTCCCTTAACAACAACTGATTATAAAGTCAGATTCACAGATAAAAAAAAAACAAATCTGAACATGTCACAAGAATTCTACAATTGCCCAGTTAATTTTATATCCTCCACCTCAACATAATTGGACATTTTTCAATAGGATTTTCTGAATGCATTTTCACTCACATCAGTACCACAACATGGCACTTCACTAGAATGAAATCCTTGTCAGCAAAGTGAGAATCTGTCTTACATTCAGTGAGTAAGATTGTTGTCCTTGAGGAAGTATTCACTTTTCTGAAGCATTAGAGTGAGTGGCCTGTTCATTATGATGATAGACTACAGAGGCTCAGCACACTTTTTTGAAAATCTGTTAATGCTTTATGTTCTACTGTGTATACCAGCATTTCTATGACATGGTTTCTAAACCTTTTCTATGTTTGTGTTTTATATATTGACTGTAGACATATGAACACAGTCGGCTCCAATTACCTATATGAGCTGTCATACTAAGCACAAGAACATGTAGCATATTAAGTCAACCCACCTGAAGGTACCACATGTCTGCTGGAGAAATGGATATTAGCCTTTGGTAAGGTGAGCACACTTGCAATGCACCAAAATGTTTTCTGAGTAACCACACAGAGAATTCTAATTACACTTAATGGCATGTAAAAGTTCACCGATAATAAAGATAAATGTCACCATGGAATCTCAAGCTCATCCCATACAATGTCTATTTATAACTATGCTGATTGATAATATATTTGAGAATGTCAGAAAACAACTTCCCAAGAGTGATATTGATCAAGAAAAGCAATTCTGATTCAAATACATTCTTAAACTGAGAACCTAGAGGTTGTGTGACTGAAAATTACTGCACCCTGTCGAGGACAAGGGCACAAACCAGAGAGTAATGGCTTAGCACCAACTTTGGTGTTCTTCTGCCAGAGCGGATTGAATTATTATGTTCCATAAAAATGTAATGGGATTTCAGTACAGCTGATATATAAAGAGGGCTGCAAGGCTGAGCTACTGTGGTTTGGTCCTTCTTTTACAGCTCTCTCCTCTCTGTACCATCAGAGACAGGAATACTGGGCCAGTAGCTGCCTTACAAACAGCTGAGTGGACACAATGTTTCACGGTTTGGATTTTGATTAAGGTGCTGATGCGCATTAAATCATGTTGCAAATCACGTTTAGACACATCTTTGAATGCTTTCGAGTCTATCTCTGTCATGAGCACCCTTAGTGAAGACTTTTGCTCTTCTTCTCCCATTACAGTGCAAGAACATGTATTTTAAAAGTGTGTTTAGTGCAGGTCTACAACTTAGAATCCATTCCACTTATGACTCTATTAGCCAGAATTGACTCTCACATTTTCACTGTCACTTTTGTTGCTCTTTTGTACATTTTTAAAAAAATCTTTCCCTTCTGCTCTCTGAACAAAAAAGCACAACCCCTGGCACAGGTTCTTGTAAAATCATGCTTAATAAACTACTCTAGATCCTTACCAGCAACAGCACATGTCACCCTACTGTTCAGATCACGTCACTGGCTTCCAATTCAAAACTTTGACACTTGCAGTCAAAACTGCTCCTTCCAGCATGAACTCTATCATTTAGGTTATACAGCACAACAACAAAAGATGCCTGATACAACCACCACAATACAGCTGGTCAATAGCTAGCCTCTTCTCCTCTGTGGTTCCCCGGTGGTGGAAGGAGTTACCAAACTCTGTTCATTCTGCAGAGACTCTCTCAGTGTTGAAGAAAAGACTAAAATCCCAGTTCTTCAGTGAACACCTTTGCATTTGACAGACTTTAAAAAAATAAATCCTATTACGTCCGCATTGCCTGTAGGCACCACAGTCCTGTTCTTACACTTGAACTTGTTTTAGTGCCCTTATCCAGGTTGTTTTCTCCTGACTAGAGCCTTGCTTGTGTTGTATCTACTCTTAGATGTACGATGCTTTGGATAAAAGCATCTGCTGAATGAAATTGTAGAATTGTGGAATTGTAGGGTTAGGGTTATATGAAAAGTACCAACGAATCTTGGTGTCAAGTACATTCATGGAGGTTTATTGAGCATCCTGTGGAGTGCTCTTTGTAAGTGATTAAGTTTTCTGTACTTTATGCATTGTATTTCAAGGGTTATTCTTTTTTATTTCAAATTTCAAAATTCAAAATAAAATGTGCAAATGGATTGTTGCTTTACTATCACAAAGTAGGAAAATATCAATTGAAAACTTCGGCACATTTCCGCATTTTGCTGATTTCCAGATTTCCAATGAGTGAATGCACAATTTGTTGCCTTTGAATTGTGTTACAAATAGAACATAAAACAAGTACATCGTGCATGAGTGAGCATATAATCTCAATGCATTTGATGATTTGATTACAGCCATCCTGTTCTTCATTTACTGTTGTCTGTTTCAAGTATGCATCTACTCTACAGCTGGATTGATGTTTCACTGCTTTTCTGCCACTGCTAACAATAAAAACAGAAACCGTTCAAGTATAGAAATGCAAGGAAGGTTGTTATAGTTGTAAAGAAAAAGACCTACACAACAAATCTTACAGCAAAATGTTGTATTGTCACAGTGCCCTATGTACTTGCAGCATGCAGAGAGAACAAGTTGCATTTACAGAACACAGACAGAGTATAGCAATAAAGCAGGCAGTAACACATGCACCCATTCTATACTGCTGAAAAAAAGTAGCAGCATCCCCATGAGTGCACTTATCTTCAGCCCTGTTTTCATGATTCATTCATTTATTGTTGGGTTCAGACGTTGGTAAGCAAGAGGCACAAGCTAACATTTTACATGTTGTTCTAGAAATCAAATAGTCAGCAGCCAACAACGTCTCAACTTCGACACAGACTAAATGCTTTTCTAAAGCAGTGAAATGCAAATTTCCTGGCACACAGAGCAGCATATGCAGCAGCTGTTCTATTACGATATATTAGAAACTGTACCACGTCTTACTGTGTGCTTTATAGTCTAGTCTCCTTCATTGCCTCGTGGGTGCCTCCTGCAAAATCAGCACTATTTTCACCTGAATGAAATACTCTGTCACTGATGCAAACCATATTTGAATACAGTATAACAAATGCGTGCACACGAGATATTAGAGCATATTAACGAAAAAATCCTAATAGAACATGCATCCAAAAGGAAATAAACCCATACAACTTACACCAACTGCTCGTTTCGCCTACATTTACCTTGCAAGGCAGAGAGACAGATGAAGCTGTTCTCTATGAAACACAAGCAACTGCTCACACACACACACAAATGCAGAGCTAAATCTTAAAAAAATAAATAAAAAGAAGTTCCAAAATTGTTTATGCAGTACAATAATTAAATTGGTCTATTTGCTGGATGATGGCATCAAGGCTGAAACATTATTATATTATTACATACGGGATACATTCAAAGTCTAAACAGCTACTTTTAATCTAGCAGTAATTACTCTGGGAGTAAGAGCATTTTATGCCTTTATGTGATAGTGGGAGTGAAGATGCACAGGAAATGTGGGAAAAGAGAGTAGAGGATACATGAAGCAAGGTCTGGGAAACAGACTAGGGCCTCGACTCTCAGGGAATTTGCACCCATGTGGTTTGGCTATCAAGTCAAGCCCAAGCAACATTTTTTTTCTGTTTGTAAGGCTACAGTTGCATTATTTTCCACCGGGACAATAGACAGAAAATGATGGCGAGAGACTGACAGGCAGAAGTGAAAATTAAAAAAAAAAAAAAAAAAATGTTCACCAGCATAATTTATTTACTTTCTCTGTGTCTGTTGTTGTACTTATGTAAACCCAGCATGCAGTTTATTTGACTCTTGATCAGCTTGACCTCTTCTCATCTGTTTTGACCCAGCACCATAAATAAATAAATGATAACAACTGCATTCAAAAAACAACAAAATGTGACCTTTCAGTTTTACTCGGGCACCAGAAGATGTCAGTTTATAACATGGCGATGGCTACACCAGAGTCATAATGCCCCTTCATTTGAATGATTCTGGCAGCCAGCATGAGTAGCAGGCCAGTCGCTACCTCCAAGCTATAGGAGAGCCAGGCTGTGGCTAAGGACCAGCCAAAGGACACATCCACATAGACGAGATTCTCCGGGGACACGATTCGCTGGAACTCCTCCATGGCCTGATTTGAGTATTTGATGTAGATGCTGACTCCAGACAGGGTGAATAGACCTGTTGATGCACAGACAAACATGTGGGGTTATTAGCACACATCCCTTGTTTGTACCTGTAACATGGATCCATCTGGAATTGGAATGAATTCTCCAGAGTTTGAGCTAAGTAGTAACACACTCTAATCACCATGATGTATCACACTTTGCTAGCTTTTATAATTAGGTAATTACAACAGTAATCCATTATTTTGCAAGCAATCCCTTTCCAACACAATTGTGCCCATATAACCCTGTAGATCAGGGGTGTCAAACTCAGTTCCTGGAGGGCCACTATCCTGCATGTTTTAGATGTTTCCCTCTTCCAACACACCTGATTCAAATGATCAGCTTATTATCAAGCTCAGCAGAAGCCTGATAACGAGCCTGATCATTTGAATCAGGTGTGTTGGAAGAGGGAAACATCTAAAACATGCAGGATAGTGGCCCTCCAGGAACTGAGTTTGACACCCCTGCTGTAGATGGTATTGTGAAATATAGGTTTCAACTTGTCAATGTAAATGTTTCTGTAAAGCGCCTTGAGACAATCTGACGTGTAATTGGTGCTATATAAATAAAACTGAATTGAACTGAATGTGTAACTCTACAGACAGAATCTGTGGTCTAAGTATGACGTTTCCAGTATGCTCTGTTTTTGATTTCTTTTTGTGTTCCCAAACAGAGGAAATGTCTTGCATGACAATTACCACAGAGGTGGGCCAGCAAGAATAACATCATTAAATGTCAGCCTCAGAAGTCCTTAAATATTGAACTATAAAACGAATGATTCAGACTGACCTTTCCTGTGGCACAGTGGAAAGTAGAACCACTACACTCCAAAGCCTGCACCTGCAATTAACTTCCAATAATTACAGATTATTAAAAAAAACAACTGCTGCCTTTTTTCTCAATGCTTCTAAAGCAGCGTGGCTAATGTAGGCACATCAGAAAGATGTGTGGAATTAGAGCAGGTAACTGTAGTCTGCCGCACAGAAAAGTGCAAACAAAAACAGCTTGTCTTATCGTCAGGTACTCGTAGATGACTGGTGCTGATGGTGTGACAATGGCAAGATTTCCCATTAGGCTCTCATCTCAATCCATTTCTTATGATAAATTTCCAATGTATGGTGTACCTTGTAGAGTTCTACTGGAATTAATGTGAGGTCTACACTGTTACTGCATCAACACTACAGTAAGGCTTTCCTAAACACTTGTTTAGCCCATGCTAAATTAATTAAAAACTATTAAGGGGACTGAAGACAAATTTTCAGAAGAACCAGGGTTAGATTTATCAGTACTGTGATAGGTGATGTGAGTGTTTTGGGGATGATTACAAAGACCTACTGACACCTAGATTACCACGGTTTCTCATGCCAAAAACTACAAACTGGGTTTCAATATATTTAATAAGAAAGAAAGAAAGCAGAGCAAAACACAGAAACCATTTCCCCCTTTTCTATTTACATTATAAGACGGGTGGTTTTGAAAATGGCAGAGCTTGTCGCTCGCAGGTCTTTTGATGTAGGAATGCGGGCAGGGCATTCAGTACAAAGCATGAAATTAGCTGTCTCTTCTGTGTGACATGAGAGGCTGGGCATGTCAGCACAGATGGCGCAGTACATAATGGGACTTCCTACTCCTTTGACAGAATCATGCGTTTACCCTCAGTCCTACCCAAATACAGATTTGAACTCATTTCTTTCAGACCTAATCAAATGCATTCTTTGATGGATATTGTATTTATTGTGAAAGCTCAACAAGTGAACTCAGGGCAGAAAAAATAAAATACTTTTTTTGTTAACAGTATTGGTGATGAAAGCATTCCCTTATACTGGAACCAACAGATCACATCTCCTTTTGGTGTCTACCAAACCCAACTTCTTCTCAAAGGGGACTCTGAAAGGCTTTCAAAAGATATTGAACCTTCTGCTCTGATGGACATTCACTTTAGATAATTGTAAATTATTTCAAGTGCATCGCTGCTTGTTTATGATTGGACTCTCTCTGAACATTTTGTGCAACAGAATTTATATAATAGGCTGTCCATTTGATCACATTCAGTTTCTATAAAAAGGAAGCTAAATATTATTTTATGGCGACAAAGAATGACATGAGGATGAGCTGGCTGATGATTCCAAAGGGAAGTCCGACTGAAGGTCTAAATCAACGACAAGCTATTCTGTAATTTTCTGCAATCAGCCAGTGATCAATACTGTTAATTATGTCAATATCCACGCTGAGAATGTTTGTTGGTATGGTGTCTAAAACCATGTTCATGCTCATCGGGAACTAGCTTGCAGTTATGGTTTATTTTATGCAAATCGGACTCGGAAGCACAGCGAGAAAGAAAAAATGCCTGCAGTAAATCACTGCAACAAATAATTTTTAATCACATCTTTCTAAAGCATAGTGTTTAGAAAGAGGTGTCAAAAATGTGATTTAGCATGTGGGATTTCATGTGAGAATAGCATTACCACATCTCATAGCACTACTATAATTGCATCTGAGTGGCTTGAGTCAATGAAGCTGTGGACACATACATGTATTCACAAAATCTGTCTGATATACACAAAACCAGACAGGCTGAATAAAGAGACTTACAGCAGTTTCTTGAGCATGATAGATATCGGATTCTTCTGGGGCTCATACCAATTTCATTGAGTAAAAATACTGATATTGATGTGTCAGCCAATATTCTTTATATACAGGTGTGAGCAAAAATAAACATACATTTGTAAAGACCATGTATATCATGACAGTCTTGAGTTTCCACTGCCTCCTATAACCCCTAATTTTCTATGATGAAATTATTTTAACACATGTACCTTTGGAGGAGAGTTTTGTGATCAGATGAAACTAAAATTGAGCTTGTTGGCCACAGTGACCAGAAATACACAGATCAGACATAACATTATGACCACCTGCTTAATATTGCGTTGGTCTCCTTTATGCTGCTAAAACTCCTATGACCCAGTGGGGCATGGACACAGGACCTCTAAGGATGTCCTGTGGCACTGGGACAGTGGCACCGAATTCTGTGGGTCCTGTGGGTTGCAGGGTGGAACCTACCTAGATCAGGCTTGTCCTGGCACATTCCACAGATGCTCAATAAGATTTGGATCTGGGGAATGTGGAACCCGGGTGAACACCTTAGCTCTGTTTGCTCTGTTGTGTTTCCTGGGCCACTCTTTAACAGTTTTAGTGGTGTGTCGGGGTGCATTGTCCTGCTGATGGTGGCAGCTGACATCAAGGACTGCTGTTGTCACGGGCGCTGGGGGGTTGATTGATCTTCAGTGTTTAGGTGGATGGTACGTGTCAAACAACCACATGAATGTTACGACTCAAGGTTTCCAAACAGATTATTGCATTATAACACCTCACTAGAATGGTGGACAGGAAGGCCGGGATCTTCTGGCTGCAGGGCGAAAGTGCTAACCACCAAGAACTATGCAGCTCCATTATAACTATTTACTATAGTTATTTTCTTGACTTGTCAGTGATCATAATGTTATGGTGTCAGAGTGACGCCACTGGAGAATCTATGTAGTGACGAAATTTATAAATGCACCTGTAATGCGGGAATACAAGCTGATCCCACCAATATATCACTCTGGGTCTATCTTTTGCTTTAAACAATTATTTTCACCATAAAATCCACAACTTCAAACCTCTCCAATAACAGTTTGAGCAAAAGGATCATTACTTAACTCAACTCAATTAAGCTGAATGAGATTTTTAATGTGCACATAGAGATATGTAATATATAGTTGCAGATTACACCTATAACAGCCTTCTCCAATCAATTGCAAAGTATAATATTTACACAACTATATTCTGTGTTATCTCATTGGCCATTACCCTGCTCAAGCATGTTGTTTATGTCTTGAAAGACTGAAATCAGATACTAATGGTGCCTTTAGTTATAAATGAATCAGATGGGATTCACTTCTTAGGTGTAGTTAACACATACACAAAGACATGTGTCTGTGATGTGCCGCCCACACACACTATTTCTCGTGCTGTGCATCTTAGATGCTGAGATAATCGCACAAAGGATTTGCTTCAGTTTCATTCCACATGCCAAGGACACAGCGCTAAAGGCTCAGAAAAAAAAACAATAACGGATCTATGTGGACTTACTGCAGAAGAGGAAGTAGCATGCCGATGCAGCCAGCAGCTTAGGACTGCAGGCCAGTGAACTGACAAGTCCAAAGATCCAGCCTAGCACCAGCAGGACCAGGCTCAGAGGCAACAAGATCACCACCACTTTATGCAAGCCTGAAAGCACATATACGCACAGAAAACAATACATCGGTATCTGTGCGTAAATATTTTAAAGAGCTGAACTGTGAACTGTGATTTTTTAGATGGTTCTATGAGTCAGCTGTATTTTACACAACTGCTGAGTGCAATTGTTTGCAAAAGCAGCTGAGATTTTCAGATTGATGTCTCCCATCTGGGGAGCCATTGGTTTTCATTCTTATTGTCAGCAGAGTATAAAATCAAATTCCACAGACCTGCTTGAGATAGTTTCTGTCACAGTGGAAAATTTACTTTTGTATTTCTTTGTGAAAATTGCAAACAGGAGCAGGCCTTGAAAGACACTCTGCTTCAACCTAGGATTTAACAACAACAAACATACACTATCTTTTCCTAAACGTCTATCTTGGCTCATTGTCTGTCTTCTAGATGGGATCGTTTCAAACCATTGCTGGTAAATGTGATGCTTTTAGGCAAAAAGATAGCTCTCTGAGTCAGTATTACCAAGAATCTTCTACTGTGTGCTTTTTCCTCAGTTGATAAAGAAACTCACTTACCAAGAAGATGCCTCTCAGCCTCTGACAGGCTGGACATATTTGCTGTGAAAGAGGGGATCACTGAACTCCTGTTTGCTCCTGGAAATGTCAGAAGAAAAGGTTACACACGACAGGACCTGCAATGATGCAGGGGACTTTGCAAAAATTGCTCCTGGATACAAAAAAAATACAGATTTGAGTCAATCAGTGGTAAAGAATATGATCAGCGCTTAAAAACATCACATATTCCTCAATGACACCAATGAAACCAAACCTTCATATGCCCAAATGTCATTGGTTCTGCATGTTTTGCAACAAAAATATTCCACAGTTGCTAGGTGGCCGCAGGTGTGCGCTGCATGTTGTCTCATTACATGGCATGCAGTGAGTGAACTGTAGGTGCCACCAGCATCAAATTGGACACATCTGGACCTCAAACTGTGCAGCCCACAAACAGATTATATTACAGTTGTGTGGAAATCACCATGGCTTCCTGAGTGTTTCCCTGCAGCTGGCTGCAGGGACTGATACAGATCAGAGGCTAAAGGTTGCCACAGTCACAAATTAACCAACAACAATGGAAAAATACATTTACCAAATGGTTTATTGTATTCACTGCATGAAAAGTGTTTTTTATTGAATTGGAGTCTGGTGAAGGAATTTAACCGAGTAATTGAGGATTCTGCCAACCTCAAGCTAAAAGCATTGGCATGTCCTCTGTGCATCAGTGTAACATACTGAAATCCACCGCAAGCAGCTTTTGGTTCTAACAGTGCTGATAATTAACACGGTGATGCAGCACCAGAGACATCATCCATGAACAAATACGAGCTTTGCTAGATCTCAGCAAAATCATGTTATCCAGTCCATGGATTCCCCTTCCCTCCTAAATTTAGAATCGATCAATACTTGTATTTCACAAGTTAAAACACGCCTGAATGACAAAGAAGTCACTTCAAAAATAAGAAGACCTCATTATTGAATCATTAAGGCATTTTACGCACAGTGTTGGTGACACAAAGGCTTCTCAAAATTACCTTTGAGAGAAGCAGAGCAAAAGTTGCTGCTTATTATGCCGTTTATACGCATTACTCATGTATACATTCCATAATATCCAGACTGAAGTTAAACTGACTTACCTTCATTAATTGTCCATAGTCCAGAGTGTGAACTCAAGTCATCTGGACCTGTGCAGTTGGGTTTATTCACATCAATTATGTACCAGTAATCAGTCCCAATTGCCACAGCGAGGAGACCAAAACTGAGCAAACCAGTGAGCCCAGCAGTTAGAACCACCGGTCCGTACTTCATCATACAGTCCACACGCACAGTGCCGGTGCACTAATTACTCCATGATTTTTTCTTGTTCTACACTGAAATCTACAACGAAGCTCTATGCCTTGCGATGCATAAAGGCTCTCCAGTTTTATCCTTCCCTAGAAATTGCAGGTTGTCCATCCTAGAATGTAGTTGTGAAAGGAAAACAAGATGTAAAAAAAAAAAAAAAAGAATTGAGGCCAGCTTAGGGAAATGACACAAAAACAGAAACTACATAATAAAGGAGATACGCGTGTTTGTCTGTCCCATCTTATAGTGACAGGTAGCTGCTGAGCGTCTGTCGGTTTCTTGCTGCGCTCCTCGATTGAACCGTACTGTCAAGGTAAGGGAATACAACGATACAGCTCCTGCGCTGAATTTCAAAATAAAACCCAGCATTCCGTGACAACACTTTTATGGGTATAGATTTATTTTTGCTTCAAAATAACACATCCCACGGGCTGCTTTGGACCTTGCTAAAGATAACCGTACCGTCAAATTAAAAGCTGCCCATGAGAGGAAAGAAATGTAGACTAAATAAAAATCACAAGTTACATCTGAGAACTTGCTAACCCGACTAAACTCAAAACTAAATCTAATATTTATTTGTTTATTTATTAATCATTCACCTATTTTATTTTCAAATCTCGGCTGACATGACTTTCAGGTTACATCAATTTCTGAGCTAGTAATGATCCATAGTCTTTGTAAAGATCAGGCAATTTCACATGACATACCAGGAGGGTCCTGCTTGTGGGGCAGGTTAATAGGTGATGGCGGAAATTCAGCACAGTTTCATTACAGTTTTTCAAATTGAAAAACAACATGTCTGGAAGTAGTCTTTACATTGTCGTGAATGGTAGTAAAGGGTGTGAGATACTGAATGGAGAAAACAATTTGGAGAGATGCCACCTGTTGTTGTCATCTTTACCATCAGTCTGGCAGGTAGGTTATATTTTTACCATGTGATTAAGCTTGTTTTAGTCACAAATTCTCAGAAAATGTTAAGTCAATTTGCAGGAAAATTCAGACACTTTGTGAATACAATTAATCAAAATTATAACACAAGCAGAAATATTCAACTTTTCCAAATCTGCCTGGACTTTAGATAGTTCTATCAGCCCGGCACTTTTGGACATAACATTTCATCCCATTGCTCCTTGTAAATCTGTCCACGCTCTGTCAAGTTGGGAAAGAGATGGTGAGTAAAAAGCAATTTTCTAGTCCCGCTACAAATTCTCAATTGGACTGAGATCTGGGCCCTGACTTGGGCACTACAGGATATTTTGAAACCTTTCTCATGTATCTTTATGGCCTTGGGTGTTGTGGTCTCACTGGACAATAAATCTCACCTCTCTAGGCTGCAGCAACTTCTCCTTGTTCTCGGTTTTCACCAAAAATCTAGCTATAGATTTTAGAGTGGAGACTGGCTCCAAGGTAAAAATTAAAAAAAAATAAAAAGAGGGAGAGAGAGATTTTAGCATCTATGTTGGTAATCAATCAAGTTTAATTTCACAGTCTAGGGCACAATAGTTTTTCATGCTAATTAAGACTAAAGCAAGTAAACCTATTTTAAAATTCCACTGCCCTCTAATCAGTGATGCTAATAACATTAGATCAAGTAAAAGGTGTATTTAACACAGAGTTATTTGAAGCTGTTAATCTGTCACAAGCTGGACACAATCAAACTCTTTCTCATGTTGCTATATGAGGTGTAAAAATGTACGCAGGGGTATAATGACATGTTTTGTACTTGATTGTGGCCATTGTCATCAACTGGAAATTTTGTACATTTTTATAGAGACAAGAAGGAGAAGAAAATGTGGATTTGTCAAATGTGAATTGGTAAAGCAAGTTCTTCTTCATGACTGCAACTTTGTAAGGCATCGGTAATTGTACAGCCTATTTGTAGTTACAATTGCTTTTTAGTTTTGTCTCCAAATGCAGCCACTGTAGCATGCAGAGGCTGTATTTGGAGCTTCTGCATGCTACAGAGGCCATACATCCCAATAAATAAAACACAAAATAGAATTAATTCCTTCTCTGTGTTTAACATAGACCATTACATGAGTGCCTGCATGAGCGACAATAAATGCCATTGATAGTGTCTAAATACAGCTAGCTTTTCAAGCAGCTGACCTTTCTGTGACATGCACATTTAAAAGACTCGCCATGATTATGGATTAGACAGTTTTCTTATTGGAGCAGTATTGTCAGCACTCTTATAGAATGGATTTTTGAGAGAATACTACAGATGCCTGACAAATTAAAGGAAAAACTAACAAAGTGTCTTAATAAAGTGTTGGCCCACCAAGTGCTACCATAATAGTCACCAGTGTACCCTGGCACTGATTCTCTCCAGTGTGTAGAACCATAAGCTGTTAGCTACAGCTTAAGAACCCTCTGTGACATCAGCTGCTGGTTTCCTCAACAGTGTATACGACACCCGGCATGGTGTCCTCGGTTGTCATCCTCTTAGCAGTGACAATTCTCTTCAAATATGTATATGTATGTATGTATATATACATACATACATACATACACACACACACAAAAATGCTTCATTTTCATTAATACCATGTTTATAATAAAACAGAACTTCAGGGTCAGTATTATTAAAGTAAAAAGAATTGGTGTTTCACAAATGCAGACAGTGATGTATTATTTTTGTTTGTTTTTCAAAAACATGTTTTATTGATTTTTTTCCCTCCTTGGAATTACAGTGGTCATTATTTGTACCATTTCTTTTTATAATTTCAACATTTTTATTGGGAGGAGAACAGTTGGCTTTAATTTCACCCTAATGTAATGGCAGAAGTGAATTCTGATCAAACCCGTCAGATCCTTAGCATCTGTTCAAAACAGGCAAAACTGCAGACGCCATCTGAGCAGGGCTGTACAGCACATACTGTGCCTTCCCTTGAAGATATTGTGGGAAGAATTCAGTCAAACATCTTTACAAATGTGCTTCCAAACAAATAAATGGAACATTTCAGTCTCGCCATCAGGCTTTGTATCCTTACTGCATTCATTTAAACCAGAGGTCATTTGCAAATTCTTTTATTAGAATACCACAAATGGCGTCTTGGGTGGAAAGCAACAACAAAATGTCACGATGTGTCAGAATTGATGAGGCTCGGGGGATTATGTTATCTTCTGAAGTAGTCTTGTGTATTTTCATCAGAGCATTAGTTGACACTGTCATGCAGGTCTGCCTCTTTCTTTGCAGATTATTCAGATATTTGCCCGAGATTTGCATTGTATTAAAGGCTATTGTTAATGTAGTTTAAATTTGAAAAAGTCTCTGATAATAGCTGAATTTCTTGATGCTTTGTGTAGCTAAGTAGTACAACACTGGTGACCAATTATTAGTGTCAGCAAGATGAACGAGAAAATAGTTTTGTCTGTCTTTTAATATTGAAGCTCACATTAAAAACAAAACAGTATGTAATTTTACAGCATTTGCTCTTTGGCTACTTTGAACTTTTTGACATCCTTGCAGTTCTAAAATTTTCACCATCCTTCTACAATATATTACCAGATGCAAATACACACTACAAAGGAACAAGTGGACTTGCTATTTGAAATTCATCTTGCTGGAATTGTTCTTTGCCTATTTTTTCATGCAAGCTAGACACTTCCCCCTCCAGCTAATCTTAGCTTGATGCAGCAGTGAATCAGAATATGGCAGATTCCTAATTACATGATTGTGTGCAGGGAGGATGCACACGGTGACTAATCCTTCTTCACATACTCATTAGAAGAATGTTATTGAAGTAGACTCAGCCACCACTATATCCTGAACTGTGGAAGACAGTGTGACACACTAGCAGAGAAACAGAAGGTAGGAAACAGAACCACCTCCTTTTCCTGTCCAGTTTCTTCCCTGTACACCGGAAAACAACATGTCCTCCTCTTTGTCTGTGTTTCAGACTGTTTGTTTGCACCTCCTGTTGGCAGAAATGACTCTGTTGGTGTTTACCACTTGCAGTTTCCAGGTTGTTGCTGCTCATGTTTTTCTCAGTTTCTGGTGGTTCATTGTAAGAACAGAATCAACTCAGTTTTTTCTGTCCAGAGCTAATTAGCATTATTTTGTAGTTTTTGTAATGCTGTCCAGTGGTTGATGCTTTAAAATTTCTTTGCCTTCAGTCTGATTTGTGTGGGGTCTGTGTTGAAGCAGTTCATTGCTTTGCTGGGTTTTATGGTCCATATAGCTGAGAGGACTTCTTTCTGTCTTTTCCTCATTGTAGCTTTGGAATGGTTGGAGTTGGGCTCATTGGCTTTAGGGTCTTTATAGAATTTTATTGGTCTTTTTTGGATCCTAATTAAAAGTGGGAGCCTGGTTATTTCAGTGCCTGTGTGTGTTGTCTTTGGATTGTGGGCAATGAAGCCACCAGTTTTAACAAGGAATTTCTGTTTGTTGCAAGTTGTGAGTAGTTGTTAAATTCTACATTGTGTTGACGAATTTGTGACATCAAGGCTGCTGTCTTTCACAGTTTTAGGGCCTGAATTTTGGCTGCTACAAAAGTGTCCGGGTGCACATTGCCTTTACACTGAACCTAGTGTATACACTCATCCACTGTGCGTATTTGTTGTGCGTGTTTTACTGGAAAGTCTCTGCCAATCCAAGGAGTTGGCTCGTGTCCCTTTTAAGCTTGATTTGCAGAGGGCTTAGTGTTAATCAGCCATCTGTTTAAAACCATACCTGCCTTGATTCCAAAAGAAATCAGAACTTGAGTTCTTTCCAATGTTTGTATTTTTGAGATAGCCTCCTTAGCGGATTTCAGTTATGATGCCTGACAATCTATCACAAATAACCTCAATCTAAGGTAGTATTTTTAGTCCAGAACACTCTGCCTGCAGGCAAACCTAGCCAGGATTGGAATACAGCGCACAGAGTTGTAAGATAATGACAGTTGTGATTATTGACAAGTGAGCCATTCCCTTCAGAGTGCTGCAGTTTTCTGGTTACCACTCAGACAGGCAGAAAGGGAAGCTCAGCGCTTGGTTCCTTGACATGAAAATATTTTATCTAATTTTGGAATTCTTTTAGAAAATCTTTGGTACTTACACTGTTACAGTTGACAGCCCATATTAATGTGCTTTGCAATAAGCAGACTCAATGTCATGGTAAAAGAAAGTTAATCAGTTAAAACATTTTCAGTCCACCGAGTAGTGTGTAATGAATGGGCTTAGTGAGCAGGAATTTTACGGGCTGTGATTTTCAAAGAAAACCTTTGCCAGTGTAATTATAGAATTAAAAGAGTGGAGGCAAAGTGTCAATGTGAAATGTGTTGGACGCTGGCAAAAAAAACGAAAAAAGTCTGCTTTTGTGTGTATCTTTTCAAGAGGGACAACAGAAACCCTTGAAAAAAAACACTTTCGTTTGTGCAACATAAATATTTCAAATCGTCATGAAACTCCTGGAGAAGGTGATGATAACCGACCTGAGAGACTGCCTCTAGCTACTTGGAAATCATGTCTTTTTCTCCCTAACATATAAATGTAGTGTTCTGTAACTGACAGCTGAGTCTGTTTCAAAATGTGGATTGTTGAAAATATTAACAAGTGTTATGAGGTCAGTTGCAGTGTGTTGGTTTGACTCTAGCAGCATATGGTATTTTTAAAGCACTTCAGTGAACATTACTGTAAGCAGAGAAAGAACTAAGCCAGGTACACAGTGCCACCTACTGTAGTGAATGGGAAAATCCCTTTAGTTCCTCTTACCCTCCCTTCTCATTGTCTGGTTTGTACATCCTTGATTCCTTTCCTCGACTCCTTTAGAGTACAGTCTAGGAAACAGACATTTAATAAAATCCTAGGCTTGGAACTTGTGCTTCAAAGTGACATCAGTTAAATATGACATGTAGCTGCATCATCTGTCAACTGTTTTGTTTTATTTTTAATTTAATTCACAAAGTGACTCTTCAGTCCTGCTCCCAACAAAGCTTGCATATTCCAGGTGAGTGTCACGTTTTTGTTGTTGTTGTTGTTGTCAGTGTTGATGTCTTGCGTGGACACAGCTTCCAATCCAATTAAGATACATCCAAGTGTCCTCACTCATAGCTTCTCAAGCCTCCTCTCCTCTCAAGATGCATTTTCTAGAGCAAGACATTATCGTGATTACATGCCAAGATTGATTTCCAAGTCACAGGCAGGTGGACAGAGAAGACGAGAAGGCTCACTTTAGTAAAATTAAGTTGATGAGCCTTTAGTCCCTTGATCTGCAGCCAAATAGATGCAACAATTTTGGCCTTTTGGTTATTATTACCACTGTTACTTGATATGGCATGACCCAGGAACTGCCATTGCTTTTCCTAGTATGTTGGTATTTGTGCTGCACCAATATCTGGGTTCTCAGGGCTCTATCAGGGGCATCTTTTCATGGAATGCAATTATGACGATGCAGCCACAGGACTCCAGCAGTTACCAATTATCTGATTAGGCTGAATTAAGATATCAGAAGAGAGAGAGGGGAGGGGGTATAGGGGGATTTTTGCTAAATTTGACGTCTGCTTTGTATTTCTTCAGTTTGTTTTCTTTAATCTATATCAGACGGTAGTCATTTGCATTATGTATTTGAAGTGTAAATAATATTATATATATATATATATATATATATATATATATATATATATATATATATATATATATGCTTAAAATGTAAGTGTGAGCAGGTGACAGTAATTTCACAGGAGTGGGTGGAGACTGCAGGTATAAAGGTCAGGTGAGGGATTAGTGCAGTGTGTGTGAGAAGGAGGGGGTCAGATTGAGGCTCTTTCTGCTCTGTTGCTACAATCTGCTACAGTCCACTGCACCTTGGTGACTCTTTTGTCCTGCTGGTTTGGTGAGATGTGTGTGTGTGTTTTTTTTTATGTGGACATAAGTAAAATCTAGAGCTCTGGAACAAAAAACTCATTGCTGGTCACCTGCTCTTTATTGCTCCATCATGTTTTGCCCTTTGATGCCGTTTGGTTCATTCAGTTTGTAGAGGCCTATCACCATCAAAACCCTACACAAACCTTGGACAGATGTCACTGTATTACAATGATCTGGCAGATGTGTTTGTCTAAACTGAAGAATTTGGGGTTCTTTCTCTTGCTTATTTGACACTGTGACATATGGACTGCAGAAGCCAGAATTTCACCCAACAACTCAAAAATTGCTGTCTCGATTACCTTTACCATCGGAACTAATGACTCCCAAATTCAACTCTCATATTCATAAAGCTTGACCCAAAATTTCACTTTCAAAGTCAACAAAGATATTGCCAAGTTTTTATTGTCAATAAAATGTTCAAAAATCATATCAGTAAACAGAGATAATAAAACAACAAATGTCTATGTATATTAAATGCATTCTAAAATATGGCCAGAAGCTCTCTGTAGAGCTGATACAGGTTGTGTAGGTAACCAAGCATTTTAGAACTGGCTTTCTAAAATGTGTCTCTATTCATTGCAAATTGCACACATCACAAAACCACAGGTTTCAACATTACACTTGATCTATTGCAGATTTTATTACTTCCTGGGGAAATAACAGACAAAAATCTACTGGATTAATTGTATACACTTTCAGGTTTTCCTGAGTACTGCACACCAACATCAGTTCTAATAAAGTCTGGACAGCTTGTGCCCTTAGTGATTTGATGAGTGTCAGGAGTCTGTAATGAGTTCAGTGAGTCATGTGAGATATTGAGTTCCCCCACCCACCCCACCCCCCCAAAAAATAAAAAAATATCCACATTAAAAAGTGTGTGTTGGGTAGGGGTCAACTACAAGCTACTGATCTCATTTTCCAAAGCAGTTTTCAGTAGATGAATACTCTACCATTTTGTGAAATATAGCTGATTCCTGTCAGTTAGTTGAGAAGATTGATATCGGTTTCAGTGGGATGTTCTTGGCCTAGCTGTGCACATAGTCTGAAAGCAGAGGGTAGATGGATAGCCTGACTCTGACAAAGGTCAAATAATGTGTTTTCCGATAAGATGCCTGACAGAACATTTTTGCAGACAGAATGGGGCTGGGTATGACAAACAACCCATGGGCACAGTCACAGAAAAAAATGTTGGAATATTCCAATCTGACTGTGGGCAAACAGATGGAAAACAAATATTATTTCAAGATTTGCACTGAGACATAAGATTGTTTATAGAAGATGGATATAACCTGCAGGTCTACAAAATAAAACCTTTATCTCTCTTGATTTACTAACTCAGTAAACATTCTCCAAATGAGCTCATGGTGTCAATCACTAGATTAAAGTTTCCTTCACAACAGCATAATGTTCATTTTGTGAACTGTTATCCCATTGAGAGTAAAACAGACATTACACCAGCAGAAAACGCCATACTTGAGGTTTTAAAACTGTAGTCCACAAACCAATGAGTGGCTATGCCCATCTTTCATACTGAAGCTATGATTCAAACTGATTTTTCTTTATTGATATTCCCATAAATTGTCACTGTTGTATTGGCCTGACATTTTTTTATACAAAAGTATTCCAGCAAGCAATATTTGTAGTGCTTTTCAAAAATAGCTGTTATTAAAATCCATTGTATTTTATTGTCTTACTACCCACCAACATGAAAACAAGGTATAAAGGGACAGAGAGTAAAGTGTGGATTAAGGCCCCAAGGCAGAACACCAGAGAAACATTTTCTGAGTTCATACCAGGTACATTTGGAAATGATGTGCAGTCCATCAAATGCTTTATATGTGCTCCCCCTCTGGTTTCTTACTTGTCCCTGATATGGATGGGCGATATTCCTTCTGGTATTCTTTGTGCCTGAACATGTGTGATCGCTGTATGTGTTACATCTATGCTAACAAAAAATGGATTTTAGTGTTTGCGGTGAGGCTGCCTTAAGTCTTCTTTCAAATTACATTCTCAGCATTGCAGAAGCGAGTGAGATGGTCTATTTTTTTCGTGTCCATTTGAATTGTTTCATTATGCTCTTTGATGGTAGCTGCAAATGTTCCATTAAGATAAATGAAAGCACCGTGGCTCCGGCCGTTTGCAGCCTTTGAAGACAATGGTGCATTACCTTTACTTAGCGTGACTCAGACCACACTTTTCTTAGAGAGCATTTAAAAGTAAGAAATCACTTATGTCACCAGAGGCTGCACAATATATATCACTGTAGCTGTCTACTGACCTAAAGCAAATTAAATATGTTTTGTCTATAAATGAGTATCCCTGTTTTCTTAAGTAAACCTAAGAATGCAGCCACATTGATTTCATCATTCAGGTTTTATTTTTTAAAATATTTTTAGTTGGTATGTGAATGTTGCTCAGCACTGATGCGACTTTCTCTGTGCCAACATTTTGATTAGCAAATGTTTTTTGGTTTTTGTTGCTCTCTTCTGAAGATATGTTGTCAGTTTGGCATGTGGAATATAGGTAGCAGCAACATAAGGATTGAAGGTTCCTTTTGTTGCATTTAATGAAAATACTTTCTGAATAGGTTAAATAAAAAATGTGTGACAGTTACAACAGCAGCAAACCAAGTTAGGCACTGAGCCTCTCTTTCTCTGTGTTTTATGACTGACCAATGTGGCTGTCTTCAAAAACACGGCTGCCATTGTGTGTATATTGAACAAAGTGTGTTTGAAAGAATTGTAACAGCCACTCCCCTATTCCCTTTATGAATTTATACATTTTCACACAGTATGTGTTGTTTGATGTTGGCATTTGTTTCATTTGAAAGACAAAATATCTAACATTCACAAGAAAAAAAACACGCTTTTTGTCTAGAATGTTCTCTCCTTCCCAATTTTAAAAAAGAAAAACAAAACAAAAAACATGGAATAGGATACCTAGTATAAAATCAGGCATGAAAATGTTATCCAGTCAGTCTGCTTCATAAGACCTGACAAAAGCTGGTCATGCATCTGTGTGTTAGGATCTTCCTAACAACCCTCATTGAAGGGATCAGTACTCCCAGAGAGATGATGCATCAACAGATGGGCCATCACCCATAAGTGTACCTCCCTGATCTCCACGGAGGTACTTGCCATTGGAGCCCTTGATGGCGACACGTCCATGTTCCAGGAACTCCAGGAAAAAGTCCTCTGGCTTCTCTCCATCTGAGCACACCAGGCCACTGCTCGAGACGTACCAGAACTTTCCGTTCACACCTGCAAATAAATGCCACTCGATTACATTTAGGCCATTTGCTTAAGAAAGTAGTAGATATGTCATGGTATCATATGCAAATATATGTTGTGCACACACAAAAACACTTACTTTTTATATTGTAGGCGCCATCATTGAAGATCAGTGAGAAGATGTCATAGACTGATCGATTTGCATCCAAAGTGTTGGAGTTCTTGTGGTGACACACAAAGCCATTCTCGCCATGAAGGATCAACATTGGGCGGTTGATGAGCTTCATCAGCAACAATTCGTCATCACCTGCAATGTGGATAAATGTTGCTCATCTGGTGTTCAGGAGCCGACAAAGATATAGGGTACAAAATCAGCACTGAATCCCAAGCGTTATGTCTGAAAGCACTTACCCACTGTATCGCTGACCGCTGAGAGCTGCCCATTCTTCTTTGTGCAGACGTACTTTCCATTACTTGCTCTGAATGCTACTCGTTGTCCTCGCCACTCAATGTCAAACATTGTGTTGACCTCTCTGAGTGGAAAAAAGACAAGGATGGATAGGTGAGAAGATTCAGGTGAGAAGACTAAGGGGTTGGTAGATGGATGAAAAGCTAGATTGATAGATCTATAGGCTATATTCAATCAAATCGAATAAAGTAAGAAAACAATACAGCATCACAATAGAATCAAGATAAAAAGTTAAATGACACGTGTGTTTAATACAAATTGTGCAATAAAAATAATATACTATAATACACTGTACATTTATGCAAGTTAGAGAGACAGCAAGTGTTCCTGCAGCAGCTAGATTTTCTTTTAAGTGAAAACTCGTCTTTTACAACTAGAAGAATCACTTACACTTCTGTGGCAGTGGACTGGATCTCTCCATGACTCACTAAAGTCCAGTATGAGCCACCATTGGTCCTGAACATAGACTTTTTGGTCTCCTTATCTATCTCCATCTGGAAGGTCTCCATGTCTGTCTCCACATCCTGATTGGCTGAAATGCTCACTCCTGGCAATAAGAGAAGAAGAGACAGCATTGATAGTTGTGCCTTGGACAATAGAATGTATGGATTACAATGTTGTGTCCTCACAAATGACATACCTGTCCTTGAATGTCATATACTCATTCAGTCTTTGCCAGAGAGACTCATTCTTAATAGTAATCCAGCATTAATTACGTCCTTGCCCTCTCTATTGTTGTGCCACAGAATAGAGTGTTCTGTCTACAGTGACTCATTCAAAGGTTCTGTCTCCTCACATAGGCAGCAGGTATTGTTATGTCACACAGCATGTTTATTTGCTTTATTAATACATGTTTACAGTAATATGAAACCTATTTCAAAAAACACATTAACCTTAATTTGTTCAGCACCCCCCTGAATTACATGTGGTTGCTTGGTTTTCTATAATGCCGGTCCTTGGTTCGAGAAAGCAAATGTTACAGCTGTTATCCATTTCCACAGATGTATGGTACCCTGCTGTTGCTTTAAGATTCCTGCTAGCTTAATGAACCTCTCATTCTGTAAGAATAAAAGGACACATCCAAGTGGAGTAGCACATATTACATATTGACATGTTTATTAATATTACTTAATTCTAAGTACTACTGACATGAATTTGTATTCACAGTATTGTTTGTTTAGTAACAAGATGGAGGCTGGGATGTGATTACATTACGTTACAATGTTTGCTATAATAAACATTCATAAAGATCCCATTTAATGAGAGGAACATTTTTCGTCTTGTTAGCGTGTGTCATGACTGAAATAGGCATTCAACAATATGGTTGAGCATTCCTGTCTGTCTTAAACACAGACATCTGGAGTTTCATTTTTAACCTAAGGAATCAAATCCTGTCAACTGGCTTTCTGTATAATTCTTCTTTTTCAAAACTGGTTTCCTGTAAAGCACTTATGGCTGAATTCCTCCAATATCATAACTTGCCATTGTATAGTGCAGAGTAGTTTTCCACTCTTCCTGTAATTTTACAGGTGAGCCGGTGTGCTTGAACAAGCACTGAAAGGGGTGGGTAGAGGTGTCAGTGGTTGGTTTAAATTGTTTTGGTTTATGAAATCCATGTCTTAAGCATTAAACATATACACATTGTTTGTGCAGGTATAGGAAGATAGGGTTGATCCTATACTTTTGTAAGTCAGTTATGCTCTGCTGCATTTTTACGTTTACGTTGCGTTTCACTCTATTTTACGCACCATGAAAACATGTTATCATTGGAATACACTGAATTTCACCTTTGAAGTATATAGGGGTTGATTTCAAAAGATTGTTAGATAATTATCCTGATTTAAAGCCATGTACAAGCCTCGGTTTCTGAACCATTGCTTTTACGCAAATTTCATGTGACCAACTTGAGTCATCTGCTTTGCATTGAAATATCATCTTGCACACAACACTACATCAAAGAAAATGAGAAAATCTGTTAAAATTGTACCTATCTTTCCAGTCATTAGTAACCAGTTCTCTAAACACAAGCATCTCACTTGTAGCCAGTCTGGTGTTACATACTTTCTCCACATGTGTAAACTCTGTCTAGTGGGGTGGTGGCGAATACACAGACAGACAAAACTGAACTGTGTCTGCTGTAGTTCAAATTAGATGCCACCGAAATATCCTTCAACCTTTCTCTTAATCCCGTTACAACCCTAATCCCCCATAGTCACCCCTCCACCCTTCCTGTTCATTCGCTTGCTGTAATTCCCTGAGTGGTGAAATGCAAATCTGCACTGCAGGGCCCACTAAGCAGCTTTCAGTGCCTTGTTCCTTAAAAAACGTGGAGCTGCGACAAGGCCAAACACTACAGTTGAAAATAAAAGTCTTTGCCCTATATTATGAGGATGGAGTTCCAAGTTGCTGAAATATTGCCCTGGTAATGACTTTTCTTCATGTAGAATGCTATTGATGGATGAGCATATAATGAATGCAGTCTAAAGTTAGTCTAAGAAGCCCTGTGCTGTAGTAGTGTATGTGCATTGTAGAGATAACTGCAGCAGTTAGCAGGTCATATAACAATGCTTGCAAGAAATATGGTTTTAATTTAATTTTAAAGCTGTAAAAGACTGCAATAGAACACATTTTGCTCTCCAGTTCCCCCACACTTACATTAGTATACTGGACAGAGCAGACCACATCATGCAAACTGGAAAGAGATCATGTAACTGATCTGTCTGGTAAGGCATGGCTGTAGCTGCTGCTGTTTTCTTGTCACCGTATAGGACTATAGATCAACATAATTTGGAGAACTGCACATGATGGATGACTGTAAACTGCGAGTAGCTGCATGACTTAAAGACCATTGATGGTAATTGACACTCCTGGGGTGCAGATCTGCCCTGGTCATTTGCACTCAGCTTAATCTTCAATGGACACACAGTGGAAATGACAAAGCCCATTACCACAATTACCTCCACAGTACCGCTGTCAACCAGTCTGGAGCCAATGTAAAAAGGGGACATTCGCATCCATCATCTGGCAAATGAAACGTTTGTGAATATGCTTTTGTTACTGTAACCTAACTATGACGATTAAGAAAAATAAACCAAGGTAATATGAAGCCCTCATTACTGTAGACTGTGTAATAGTTGATTCAACTTGACATCCACAACATGAAGCAGTGGTTCTTCTCTACTCAGGAAAGTGCAGTATTTGTGAAATGGCACACCATGTACTATGTAGTGCTACGCTGTCAAGGTATTTTACTTGAGCCAGATTTGTTATTTACGCTGATGCATAAACCTGCAAAAATATAGCAGTCTGTGAAACCATGCTGGTTCGATTTTGGAATAATTTTACAAAAACTGGAGGAATTGAGAAATGTGTGAAAATAGAATGCTGGACGGATCCAACATATAGAACTAAATCAGGGACAACCTCTGATTTTAAATCAACTGTACCTGGAAGATAATAATTGCATTTTTATTGAAAGATGTTGAAAGTACCCAAAACATTTGTCTTGTCAAGGCATTTGCAAGGAGTCCTTTTGAAGATGTGTGTATGATGTTTTCAATATCTTTGCCTCTGTAGGATTTGAAAATAGTCTCACCTAGTCTCATGTGCACCTAAATGCATAAGTCAAGTCACCTTTATATAAAGGTTGACCCCACAACCTGCTGCAGCTGCATAGTCATTGCGAAATCATGGCAGAAGAAAATGCCTTGTCTCTTATTTTGAAATGCATGATATTCCTAATTTCCTCCTTCCCTCAGAGTGAACTCAGTTTGTTTTTGTTAGTCTCTGTCCATTTTTTACGTTAAGACTCCATTGCCTTGCCTCATTTTAAGTACAGTCAGAATTCTTTAGAATGCATTAAATTAATAAAATGCAAACAATCAAATCTCACTATTTTAGCCTCTGTGATTTTCACTGTTGAAAGTAATCCCACCTTGAAGGTTCTGGTACGCCTAATACTGGATTTAGAAGATGGATAACATGAGTGCTGCACTCCAGTCCATTTTCTTAGTATTAGGAGTTGTAACTAGATAAAGAAAATGATCAAAAAACATTTTTTTCGCATTACTGGAGAGTTACCTTGCTTGACTGAGACAAATCTTTTATTGGCCGCTTGAAAAACTACTTGTGGATGACTCTCCTCGAGATCAAACAGCTCGTCTTTTCCAAGCTTGGAGCACCGGCCAGAACGCAGCGTTCCTGTGGGTCCCACTGGGGTCAGATATTTCCCATCACAGTCTTTAAAAGCCAGCTTTCCAGATTTCAACTCCAGCGTGAAGCTAGTGTTGTTGTTGTTCTCCTTCACCAATTTTCCATCATTGCTGAGAAAACGACTGTCGCAGGTCTTCAGGCTGTACTTGCCATCCATGTATACCAAGGTGACCAGGGAGTCCACTCCCCATGGGATGTTGCTGTCCACTGAGATCTCTCCATCTGAAGCAGACAGATGGGCATAACGCTTACGAGCCACACTGAGCAGGCTGGCCTGTGGGTGTAAAGCCAAATGGACGGCCCACAGCTCTTGTTCCCCAATGACTTGGGCAAAGCAGGACAGGTAGTCAGCTGAGCCTCCAAAGTAACGCAGGAAGGGCTCAGATTGCAGCGCCCAGCGACCGTCGGACTGGGGCACAATAAGGAAACGGCATTCAGGGTCAGGCTTCTCTGCACATATGATCTTCCCATCTTTGTCAGAGGCCAGATAACGTCCCAGGTGGCTGCGTAGGAACACTGCTTGGCCATCTTGCCCAACTTGCTCCAAGGTCCAAATCTGTTTCTTCTTCATGCTTATACCAGAGGCGTTCACCTTGAAGCCGAAGGCCTCAGCTGTCAGGTAGCGGTTCTCATAGTTGATGAGGCCAAATTGCAGCTTGAGAGCCCGGTTAAGTCCGTTGGTGGGCATGCTTGAACAGGCCCCACGTTACGAATACGAGCAGAGAGGTTTAGGAAAAGCAAAGGAAAGGGCAATGAGGCAAAACAGGCATGAGACTTAGCAGCAAAAGTCAAAGAATTTCTCCCCTCTTCTGTCTCTCAAGCTGTGAATTAACTCCACTTGTCTCTTTTGATGGATTGTTAGTGCTCTGTCCTTCTCCCGTCACTTTCTCTCTTTCCCCAGAGGGCTTGCACAGGCACTTGCTCTCGGTTCCTTAATGAGTTAGGATTAAAATCAGCAGGACACAGCACCTCAATCCAACAAGCTGCTGACGTCACGTACCAGTGCACCAACTGCAAACCTCCCCTCCTCCTTCTTCTTCTCCAGTACACCATCAGTGCAGCTTCATTCTCTCATTCTCTCTTTTACGTGTTACACTTTCTGATGTTCCTTCCCTTTTCCTTTCCACTCCTGTCATCCCTCGCAATAAAGCATACTGACACACCCATTTGTCAACTAAACTACTCCTGGTTGTCTCTCTAATATTTAGGTCCATAGTAGCCATGTTATCCAGCCCAAGGATTATCCTTGCTTTGATCTGCTGGCTAACCACAGTCTAATTGGAAAATGTCCAGAGACTAAAGATGCTTTTGGTTGCATCCCTTCTTCTCCTTTGAGTTCCCTTTTACAGAGATTTTTATCTAGGGGCAGTTTTCGTAAATATAAACACATTTTTAAAAAATTATAACATGAACAAGCATTCTGTTTTGCTAAAGACCTCATCTTGGGATTAAAACTGCATTCACAAAGTACTCCTTTTACATTGGGGCAGCATTAATGAGCATGGGTGACTGATTTAGAAGCATAGTCTTAACTCTCGAAGCAGTACAACAGTTTCTTTACGAAATTTCTCACAGCATTTTGCCACATACAGGTCAGTAGAAACTGGATATTCACAGCATGATTACAGCAAGCTCTTTGAGCTATTTAAATATGTAAAATCAGTGAGCTCAGCGAAGGCAAATTTGAATGCCACGCATTTGAATGTACATCTGCCCTTTCTCAATTTTCAACTTAGTCGATTCCAATCCTTGTTCTTCCTCTGTTATTCCTTCACTCAATCAATAATAGAGGACACAGCTCCATGCCCCATGACCTTTGTCACAGTGCGCGTCACTGCGGTCAACCTTTGTAAGAGCATTACCACCCTCTTTCACAGGTTCCCAAGCATGATGAGGGTAATGTTAAGGAGACCTGTGTGTTGTGAATACCAAATTTGACAAAGGGTGTGATTTGAACTCTAGTACAAAGCAAAAATCTTTAAAGTGTTATTTTTCTTAATAATCTTTTAATGAAAAGTGCTCTCCTCTGTTAGTCCTGACAGTTAATGGTGATTAGCATGGTGATCCCAGACCACCACTGGGGTTAACACTCTGCTGTTAATCTGAGCCGAGAAGTTGGTTGTATGCTAGACCTAAACGGAAACTATTTCTGGAGCACAAACATGTGATGAATGTCAATTTGATTATGGCTGTGACACAAAAGCCTCCTTTTATGCATATTAAATTTCCATTGATTTAGAATGAGAAAATATGTGGATGAAGGTAGAAAGAGTTTTGCTCCAAAATGAACTGATTTGTATGATGCACTGTATGATGAAGTCAACAAACAAACAAAAATGATTGTAGCTCTTCCAAAAGGCCACACTCAAAGGGGAAGTGAAAAAAATTAAATATAGGCATAACAACACTGGGACAATGTCTGTGTAGATTCTCAGTCTTTGCAGTCATGTTAATTCTAAGAACTTGAGTAGAAGACATCTGGACATGTTTTTTTGGTTCTTGAAGGAGTGCGATGTATATTTTCAACCATAAATCACATGGCTTGTGGTCCATTAAGGACCTAACCCCTATATGCCTTGAGTTGTGAAACTGCCAGGTAATGGATGGCTCAGGATGTTAAGGGCAGTGACACTTTCAAGACTGCATTATAAGTACTTAATAAGTGGTATTCTGCCCTCCCCAACGTCTTGTTAAGTTGGCAGGTAGTGAACAGTCTTCATAAAAAAGACAACGTTTTGTGGGTTCAGGCCACGCTTTACTGTCTCCACATGAATACTGTAAAACTGAAAAGACAAGAAAAATACAATAAGTCACGACATACACGAAAATACGCATATAAACAAAGTCCGCTAGCTTGATGCTAATCCCTATGGGAAAACCCATTGACATGCTAACGGTTAGCATTGCGGTCGCGGAAAACAGTACGAGATCAAACTCGGCAACATCGTACTTGCTCAATGCAATAACACAATCGGTATGTAATTCAGTACTCACAGGCATATATTTTCCTCACTCTTGAGAAAACGGGGAACAACAATAATAACTCTGAAGACTCTGCCACGAATTCACTTGTTGGTTGCAGAACAGAACAGGAAGTAGCTATGGATGCCTGCAAGGCTCAAAACTCACATCAGAAATTATAACCAAGGTCAAACTATGAAGCGCCACCTGGTGGTGCATAGCTACAAGAACAGAAGCAGCACACTCCCCGCCTGGTATAACACTTTATACCACTATGTACTGGGATTATGAAAGAGAAAAACTATTTCTGAGATAGGCCTCAAGTAAACTTTAGGTGTACCCTGTCTGACTACTTTAACTTCAACTTTCCGCACTCTACCATCTTGGCTAGGTATAGTCTTAACAACAAGTCCAGTCGACCAGTCTGTTCTTTTGGCCTGTGCGTCCTTAAGAAGGACAACATCTCCTTCCTGCAGGTCACGTTTCACAGCATGCCACTTCCTCCTGGGTTGAAGTGTGGCCAAGTACTCCAGTCTCCATCTTCTCCAAAACGCATCAGCAAGGCCCTGAACTTTCCTCCAGTGCTTGCTGGACAGATCGTTGGCATCAAAATCTCCAACAGGAGCTGACAGCGACTCCACCTTCTGTGTCAGCAACATTGATGGAGTGAGAACTGTTGGTTCTTCTGGATCAGAAGATATAGGCACCAAGGGCCTGGAGTTCATAACAGCAGTGACCTCTGCCATCAAAGTGATAAGACCTTCATGTGTGAGGAGGGATGTTTTCTTTTTTAGGAGAAGAGCATCCAGGATGCGTCTTGCAACACCAATCATTCTCTCCCACACTCCACCCCTGTGAGAGGAGTGAGGGGGATTGAAGGTCCAGGTGCATTTGTTGTTTTGAAGGTAAGTTTTCAAATCAGAGTCATCGGTGTTAAAACTGAGTTCTTCGCAGGCCCCGATGAAGTTTGTACCTCGATCAGAACGAAGTGTTTTCACAGGTCCTCTGATTGCTGCAAAACGTCTGAGTGCATTAATGAAGCTTGCCGTGGTCATGGACTCTATCACTTCAATGTGCACCGCTCTGGTGCTCAAGCATGTGAACATGATTGCCCAACGTTTGTTTTCAGCATGACCTCCTCTTGTTCTTCTGGCGATCACTGTCCATGGGCCGAAAATGTCTAGGCCAACATGTGTGAACGGTGGTTCTGGAGAAAGTCTGTCCGGTGGCAAGTCAGACATTTTTTGTTCCTCCAGTTTCCCTCTTAATTTCCTGCAGAAAATGCATTTATGTATCACGTTTGACACAAGTCTCTTTTCCCCAATTAGCCACAGTCCAGCTGATCTAACAGCACCTTCTGTGAAATGTCTTCCTTGATGTGCGACTTGCTCGTGATAGTGTCTTACCAACAAGGTAGCAACGTGAGATTTGGGAATGATTAAAGGGTGTTTGTCATCAAAGGGCAAGTTTGCTGAGGATGTGCGGCCCCCGAATCTCAACAGTCCATCCTTGTCCAAGAATGGGGACAGCTTTATTAATGAGCTTTGCTTTGGAATTGGATCTCCTTTTGAAAGACATTGGACTTCTTTTGAGAAGAAATCTTGCTGCACAGCTTTGATAATTACTGTTGTAGCTTGTGCACTTTCACTTTCTCTAGCACCACAGACAATCGGAGTTTTCAATGCAGTTCTCGCTCTCTGAATCAGCCTGGAAACTGCTCTTGTCAGCGACTTCCAGGTGGAGAATCTCTCAAATCTGTGGGATCTGAGAAGACTTCCTGTCACCTTTGTAATATAGGTTGCCACCTCAGGTCGGATCTCTTGATCCACATCCGGATGCACCAACTCGAAGTTGTCTGTCTGAGTTGTGGCTTCTGGCTGAGAGTTTGACAAAAACAATGGCCCAGAGAACCAGTTGGTGTCTTTGAGAGCTGCAGCGGTTACTGGCCGTGTGCCATGATCTGCAGGATTTTCCTCAGTGTTGACATAAGACCACTGGTGTGGATGTGAAGACTTCCTTATCCGTACAACTCGGTTGGAAACATATACATAGAATCGGCGTGAGGTATTGTGAATGTAGCCCAACACGATTTTGCTATCTGTGTAGAATTTCACTGCATGCACATCAATGTCCAGTTCATCTTTCAGGAAGTCTGCCAACTCGACGGCTAAGACAGCTGCACACAGCTCTAAACGTGGGATAGTATGAGCTGGACGTGGAGCTAGCTTGGATTTACCCATAATAAACCCAACATGACAGTCTCCTGTAGTGCTGACTGCTTTCAGATAGGCCACAGCAGCTATGGCGATGTTTGATGCGTCTGAAAACACACAGAGCTCTCTGTACTGTGTCTGTTTAGCCAGAGAGACAGGAACGTAGCACCTGGGAATCTGGAGTTGCACTAGTTCTTTCATTGAATCCCTCCAGAGCTTCCATTTCTCCTGTTTTGCGGCTGGGAGTGGAGTATCCCAGTCATAGTGTTCAAGAGATAGTTCTCTCATTATGTTTCTTCCTCCAATTGTGACAGGTGAAGCAAATCCCAAAGGATCAAACAAGCTGTTAACCGTTGACAGAATACCTCTTTTAGTGACAGGCTTCTCCTCATGGGAAACAGAGAAGGTGAAGCTGTCTGACTCAAGGTTCCAGCCGAGACCCAGACTTCTTTGAAGCGGGAGTGGTTCTACTCCTAGATCCAGGTCTTTGAGTTCATTGGCTCAGTCTGCTGGATCAAATGCCTGCATGACAATGTTGCTGTTGGAGGCTATCTTATGAAGCTTGATGTTAGACTCAGCAAGCATTTCTTGGGATGTTTGTAAGACACTGATGGCCTCTGCTTCCGTCGGGAACGAAGCGAGCCCGTCGTCCACATAGAAGTTCCGCATGACAAAGTCTCTTGCATCAGTGTTGGAATCCTCTGCTTCCAGGGCAGCTCGTCTTAGGCAGTAAATTGCAACTGCTGGCGACGGACTGTTGCCAAAGACGTGTACAGTCATTCGAAACTCTTTCACTGTCTTTTGAAGGTCGTTGTCTGAATACCATAAAAATCTTAAGTAGTCTCGATGCTCCTCTGAGACTGTGAAGCAGTAGAACATCTGCTGCACATCAGCGGTGACTGCAACAGGTTCTTTGCGGAAACAAATCAGGACTCCTACCAGATTGTTGTTTAGATCTGGTCCACTCATCAGCACGCTGTTGAGAGAAACACCTTCATGTTTGGCGCTAGAGTCAAACACTACCCTAATTTTGTCTGGCTTTTGAGGATGATAAACCCCAAAAAAAGGTAAGTACCAGCACTCCTGACTGTCTTGAAGTGGTGGAGCTGGCTCAGCCTGTTTTTCATCAAACATGTTTTGCATGAATTTAATGAAATGTTCTTGCATCTTAGGCTTCTTATCTAACGTTCGCCGGAGGGATGAGAGGCGCCTCAAGGCTTCAGCTTTGTTATTTGGTAGAAGGTTCCGTGGTTTCCTGAAGGGTAAGGGGGCAACCCATGTGTTGGAGTTGTCTCTATAGGCTTGCTTCTCTAGTGTTTCCAGGAAGTTCTCATCTTCAATTGACAGAGCTAGCTTGTCGTCATGCTGCGTTCTTTGAAACACTCGTCTGCCAAGATCGTCTGCCTCAATATCCATTTTTAGCATGGAGCTCTGCAAACTCAAGTTTGGACTTTGGTAGCTGAACTTCTCTTTAATCTGGATTGTACTCTTACATGGGCTACAAACTGAAGCTCGTCCATTCTGGAGGACATTGGTTCTGTAGCAACTAATGCTAGTTGGCTTGTGCGCACCCCCGAGACACACACTTCCAACAATGACCCACCCAAGGTCAAGACGCTGAGCATATGGTTCGTTCTGTTGTCCGTTATACTGCTCTCTGACCTTGTGGATACTGAGGATGTCTCTACCAAGTAGAAGAAGAATAGCAGCATTTGGATCGATTTCTGGGATTTTGCTCGTTACTGCATTCAGGTGTGGCCAATAATGAGTGATTTCAGGTGATGGGATTTCTGATCTATCATCAGGGATCATGTCACACTCGACGAGGGTAGGAAGAGGGAGCTGAGACATTCCATCAATAGACTCAATGACAAAGTTATTAGCACGCCTTCCTGTTACCTCCATGACTCCTGAACATGTTTTCAATGTGTATGGTTCTAACTGTCCATACACATCAAAAAGGTCAAAGAATTCTGTCTTTGCTAAGGAGCGGTTACTTTGCTCGTCAAGAACTGCGTACATTTTTCTCTCTTTCTCTGGTTGACCACTTGGATATACTCGAACCAGACAAATCTTGGAGCAAGATCTGGGAGCAGTTGTGTTTCCACATATTTCTGTACACTTTGCGGTAACAGCAGGGGTGTGTGGTCTTCCTGACTCCCCGCCATCATCTTCTGAGGCAGCAAAGTTCTCTGACTTTAATGATATTGGCTCTGGATGCAAAACAGTGGGATGACTTTCACTGCCACATTCTTTACATTGCACTGTCTGAACACAGTCTTTGGCCATATGATGGATGGAAGAACAGCATCTAAAACATATGCGCTTGTCCTTCAGAAAAGCTTTCCTCTCCTGTAAGGTTTTACTCCTGAACAGGCGACATTTTCTCAAGGGGTGTGGCTTACCATGCAGCGGACACTGCTTGTCAGGGTCAATGATGGTTTTGTCTGCAGAGGCTTTTGAGCTGGAGTCCGCTGCTTGAAAAACATCTGTCTTTCTGACAGACACCGGAGGTTGATATTTCTGTTTCACCATTCCTTCTGGTCTAGGGGTGATGGTGCTGGGGCTGGTGACAAAGGTGAAGCTTGGATCATTGCGAATTTTGGCCTCCTCATTTATGAAGTCCACAAAAAATCCGAATGAAGGGTATGACACTCTCTTGTCTCTCTTGAGCTTTGAGGCAACTGACACCCATTTCTCTTGTACGTTATATGGGAGTTTGGCTAAGATGGGATTGACACCATGTGCCGTATCAAGGTGGGAAAGGCCTGGGAGATAGCGATTAAGCTTTGCTGCTTGCAGTTCTAGGAGAAGGTCTCCTAGCTCTCTCAGTCGCTGGGTTTCCCTGTTTGCTATTTTTGGGAAGTCCTCAACCTTCTTTAATAAGGCATGCTCTATAATCTCTGGTGCGCCAAAGCAGTCTTCAAGTCTCTGCCACACCATGTTGAGACCAGCATTGGGGTTATGAATGTAGGCAGCTCTTATTCTCTTTGTTTGTGCAGCCGACTGTGGTCCAAGCCATTTGGAGAGCAGATCTAGCTCCTCTTGAGGTATCAGATCCAGACCTTGGACTGCGCTCTGGAAGGATGTCTTCCAAGCCCAGTAGTTTTCTGGTTGGTCGTCAAATTTAAGTAGACCAGAACTAACCATCTCTCTCCTCATCAGGTATTTAGCAAGATCAGAGGCGGCGGCAGAATGAATAACAGGAGGTCTGGGTGGCGATACACTGAGCCGTGGATGACAGGGATAGTCGCTGTGGGACGGCTTTCCACCATAGGAAACATAAATCTCATCAAGAGGTTCTCTTTTCGAGCTGAGGGCATGTGACGCCATAGGTGGCATACATGCAGGATGAAGTGGCAAAGGTTTGAACTCTTGATTGCAGTAGTCAGTGTGCTTGTGACCACTTTGCTTCATGTAGTGTGCTGCTACTTCATTGTTGCCCACATCTGGCTGTGGCATTAATGCAGGCGGAGGATCAGGCTGTTTCGCAACAGTTGTCTGCAAGTTGACATTTAGTCCTGAATGCTGCTGCACATACTCTTGTGTCCGCTGTGCTGCGTTGATTGGAGGAATTTGGTCTACCTGAGGCTGTTGCAGACATCCACTTTCGAGCGTGGACGTTTCCCAAGCTTGAGCCACAGCTAGTGCTGCTGCTGCTGCTTTCTGTGACTGGAGTATCAGCAAATCAGCTTCGAGGGCAGCTTTTTGCTTCAAAATGTCTGCTTCTTGTGTTGCAAAGGAAAGCTGGACACGTGCGGCCTCAGCTTTAGCTCGTGCTCTAGCGGCAGCTGCAGACGAAGAGGTGAGCTTACTGATGCGTGTGGAACCAGAAACACATGATCTCGTTTCCAGTGCTGGCTCTTGGCTATGTGTAGAAGCTGCCATGTCAAGCCTTCTTCGATGCTTCAAACACTGCAGATTGGCTTCCCCAGCAGAGAGTGACGAGATGAATGCCTTTTTACTATTCTGCCCTCCCCAACGTCTTGTTAAGTTGGCAGGTAGTGAACAGTCTTCATAAAAAAGACAACGTTTTGTGGGTTCAGGCCACGCTTTACTGTCTCCACATGAATACTGTAAAACTGAAAAGACAAGAAAAATACAATAAGTCACGACATACACGAAAATACGCATATAAACAAAGTCCGCTAGCTTGATGCTAATCCCTATGGGAAAACCCATTGACATGCTAACGGTTAGCATTGCGGTCGCGGAAAACAGTACGAGATCAAACTCGGCAACATCGTACTTGCTCAATGCAATAACACAATCGGTATGTAATTCAGTACTCACAGGCATATATTTTCCTCACTCTTGAGAAAACGGGGAACAACAATAATAACTCTGAAGACTCTGCCACGAATTCACTTGTTGGTTGCAGAACAGAACAGGAAGTAGCTATGGATGCCTGCAAGGCTCAAAACTCACATCAGAAATTATAACCAAGGTCAAACTATGAAGCGCCACCTGGTGGTGCATAGCTACAAGAACAGAAGCAGCACAAGTGGTGTTGTAGACCCCCTTCTGTGTTTAGAGATTCAATTCAATTCAATTCAATTTTATTTATATAGCGTCAATTACAGTCTCAAGACGCTTTACAGAACCCATATGCCTGACCCCCAGAGCAAGCCCAAAGGCAACAGTGGCAAGGAAAAACACCCTTTTAACAGGGAAGAAACCTCGAGCAGAACCCGGCTCTATATAGGGGGGACCCATCTGCCTGCTGGCCTGGCGGGTTGAGAAGGACAGAGGAGGGCAAGGGGCAGGGATGGGAGAAGAGGGAGGGGTGGGAAAGCAAGGAAAACACAACACACATCTGGATACATGCATGACAGGATATGTGACACAGACAAAGTATAAGCTAACATTGAAAACTGACTCATAATTTACTCTTATGATGTACGGCTCTGACATTAAACATACTCCATATATAACTGGCAGTAAAATTCAAACAGTATGTAAGTTAGCATAACAGTATAGTGAAGGCAATGCAGAGTTGACTGGTGGAAAAGGGGAGTTGGAAGCAAAGGGCTGGAGGAAGATGGCTGTTCCAATTTAACATTGATGGCTCCTCTCTAAACCTGTCCTCAAATGAGTGTCCATTATCCATTACATGCACTTTGACTGCTGAATCTTGTCTTGAGGAGCTTTCTCTCCTGTGTCTCATATGCTTGTGGAGCAGTTTTTAGTCTCGTTTTTAGTCTCCTGTGTGGGTGTTTAATCCGTAGGGTGAACCACTTTCTGACGTGCACTGGTATGTTCCGCTACAATCTGAATGATCTTTCCTCAATGGCATTCACAGCGTTACACTTTTCAATGCATAAGAAAAGCCAGAGTGGTATGAGAAAGTAGCTTACTTTTTCTTTTATTGTTGGATTATCCATTTTGGAAGGTTCCAAAAACTGCAGGACATACGTAGCCCACCAGTTCTATTGTTGAAAAGCTTCAGTTGAAGCATTCTAATATCTTCCCTGGAGAATCTCAGGATCCCCTAGCAATTGCTGGGTGTTGCCACTATGACATAAGAGTCAGTATGCAGTGAAAATTGTATGGTCAAATTGAAATCATTGTCACAAACACTTATTTTACTGTTAGACTCCTCATTATGGTACAGACTGGATTGCAAAGTCGGTGTAGTTATAAAGCATTCTCACACAAAGAAACAAATGCAGCGAGGACTCAGTTTGTGGTTTTACAATGTCATCATCGATCACGGCCACACAATCACTGTGTTGACATAACTATTATTTCAGTAAAATATACATATACAGTCAAATCTGCTGTAGATTTCATTTGCATATACAGCATTTTATTACAAAAATGTTATTACAAGGCAGCACAGTTCTGTCGTATACTACTCTAATGCTCCATGTGACACTGTGGTGATTTTGAATGCTTTGTCATTTCAAACATTATTCTCTTTATTTTTCCTATCTTTATTTTTGTTTTATTGTGTTTAAGTCAATACAATTATTGTCATTTTTGAGAAATTCAAAACAGAAGTCTTATCTCCTAAAACCTGAACAAATCTTTTTTTAAAAGTACAATCAGTACATTAATAAATTCTCTAATGTCATTCTTCAAACTTAGCTGCATTAGCATTGTTTATTTATGCTCGTTTTAAATTGTGTAGCCCAACCGTTTTTTCCACAAATGCAGTGTACATTGATTTTCATGTGTTTTCACCCAGTGCTCAATGGGTGGCAGCATTGTCATGTAATAGACCAAAATAGTGGTTTGCTGTTATGGTTAAATGAAGTGTAGATGGATTAAATAAATATAATACATTGTCTTTCTGAAGTTTATTTACAAAATGTATTGAAAAATCATTGAGGTTGAAATAAAATGCATAGTCCATATTTCTATATACACAAATTTGTTCATTCCTATAGCGATATTGTGAACATTGCACCACAACTGTATCAACCATCATGTCAGTAGTGTTTAATAAAACAAATGTTATGGCAGTCAGTGTTCATTAAATAATTTGCACATCCTAACTTAGCTGCTCCCGGTGTGAGAGGAGGATGCAATAGTAGATTTTATAAATGGACAATGCACCAGTTTTACATGTTAAAATCAAGTTAATCTAATGAAACAGTAACTATTACACTGATTTGAAATAGTCATATAATGTAGACAGCAGCTCTACACAAACTTTATGATGACTAAGAGAACTACTCCAGTCACATCACATAAATAAACTTGATTTGGGCATTGCTCAAATTGGTTTTAGCAGATTTTTTTTTTTTGAAATTTGGATGATATGGCATGAAAAAAATCACTATATGAATAATTATATTTCATTCTTGGTTACCAAATGTAGTATTACCTGCTGGGACATTCACCAACTTTCCATTAACTTTGCCATTTGTCATAAAACAAATTATTTAAAAATTGCTACTTTGATATGCATACCTTTATTAGTGGTACAACTGATTAATGTCCAGTAGATGACAGTGCTGAATGCAGATTGTAACTAGTCAGTTTTCTTTCCCTCAGCATTTGGATTCTTGTGTTCTCTTGGTGATTGCTGTGAAATAGAAAGGAGTTGCTTGGCTGGTTGAACACAAAGCAAAAGCGAAATTAATTCATGGCACAGTGCTGGAAATTGATTTGACTTATGTGAGGTGATGAGTGAAGATTTTTAAGCTTTCCACACCTGTTTCCTCTTGCAAACACAAACAGAAAAGAACAGTTTTGAGGGCAGATTCTCTGAGTGATATCTGATGATGGCAATAATATTTAACTAATGAGAATGGTCTTTCTACTGTCCTTCAGATGCCTCCACCCCCGAGCAAATCTGGGTTGCCTGGCAATCTAGGAACCTTATGAGTAATAACTGCACATCATTTGAAGTGTTGGGGTCCAGTGACCAGGCCAAATGACAGGTGTAAATGTGTACATCCCTCCAGATTTGTCTTCTTTTTACTTGCACTATATCTCATTCATCTGTATAGTCGTTCCTGTCAAATCCCCTGGTAGAGTTTGTGTTTAAAAGATAGTCAGAAAGAACAATGAAACAAATAAAACAGGATGAACTCAATTAGTTGATTACTGGCAGACACACACACACACACAGACATGTGCACGCATGTACATATATGCACTCACACACAGATCAAATGTTGAGCTGAGGTCTGCCCCTAGGGCATGTACATGGATTAATGTGCCCAGGGCGATTATTTCATTTATAACTGTCCTGGACCTTTTCAGATAAGACCATTTTTCAGGTTGCCATCCATTAGCACCTTTAGACTGCATCTATTAGCCTGCCAAGCACTCAGAGCGCCATTTAAAGGGCCAGCGCCCACCCTGTTTAGCTTGCATTGTAAAGCACTTTTAAAGAGGAGTCAAGGTTGTCTTGGGGCAAATTGAGCAGAGCTGTCTCCCACAGGACTAAGGTGCAAATGTTTAAATTATCAGAAAAATGACACGTACGTAGGTTACCCCCAAAAAAGACACTTTAAATGTGAAGACATCGCATCTGTTTGGAGTGAACTGTCATGAACAGGGTGTATTTACCAATTCAAATAGGCTCAGTACCTAAAAAAGTAAGTGCTACTACATTTTCTTTAGCAAGTTGAGGAATGATTGTGTCAACAAAAAGTCACTGCAGTATGTCTTTAAAGTCGTGAAGGTTTTTTTTTTTCTAAAATCATATCTGCATAACTTGCAGCTCCAGTTCTCATGTTCTATATACAGTATGCACATCCAAAAAATGTCCTTTCTTTCGTGCTCCCATTGGACCCTCCTGCGGTCCCCTCTAAAACCAGCAGAGGAAAACGGTCTATGAGATGCAGTAAAAGTAAAATGTAAAATGGCTGCCTTGGCTGGGATTCTCCTTCCTCAGCAGCTTGGTACTCACTGACCCCATTAATCCAGGTGTTCATTCATCTACAGGACGATCCTCCCCAGCCGTTAATGGCTCACCCTACTGAGCTTGCCCAGCCCAGCCCTGGTCTTCTCCCTCCTGCTCCTACCCAGTGTAATAGGTCTTGGTCCCATACAAATGTAATTGGGACTGCCAATAAGCTAAGCGTGGGCAGTCATATAAATGAGCCTTGGTAAATGTCAAGCCTTTTAATACTTAGTTGTAATGCCACATTTGTTTTGTAGGCTGTCATTTGGTTTTAGAGTGACCCAAACTTCTGAACCCCCATCCTCCCCGAGAACAGGTCGAGAGAAGGTGGTGTATATATTTGAGGTTACACTGTCAGTGCAATGCATTATTGGCAAAGAGCCCGTATCTCTCAGTCAAAGCTGGCTGAAAATGCGTAAGCAATACAATAAGTTTCTCATTGATTAAACTGCAGGCTGGTGGACACTGTTGTGTGCAGACTGGGCTCTTGTTTCGACTCAGACAGGCTGAGCTTTAAGGGACAGGGGCACTCATGTTAATGTCATTCTTGCCTCACCGGCTCTGACATCAGGTCTAATATGAGGCCTCAGCTGCTGCCAATCTGACAATTCAGTGTGTCTTTCACATAAAGACAACGTTCATGTGAATTAAAATGGCAGGCATGTTTGTCTGTCTGCAAAAATGTGGTTGTTTGTGTGTGTGAGCTTACATCTAGGTGGATGTGAGCTTGCATGCGTAGCCTTATACTTGCTTTGCTTGAGTGTGTTTTTTGTTTGTGCGTGCATGCGCATGCATACACGGTAATTTATGTGCAAACACGTGTTTCAGCGTCTCCACATGTTGGTCTGCTCACTCAAAGGTTTATATGCAAACTCTGCCTTTCGCAAGAGCCAGACATACGTCGTACTCCTCACTTCTCCTCTCTCACTTTTTACTGCATTCCCACATGCAGAGACTGTAAAAGAGAGTGATTTACACACAAGTGAATAAATACTTTGAGCTGGCAATATGGTCTATGTTCTATACATCTCCTGTGCTGATTCTAGAGCATTAGTTAGCCCCATGTTTCTTAAGAGGGCCAGAGAAGCATGTTAATTCGTGCCCGAGAAAATTCTGCTGAGGGATTGTTAGTATAGCTAGAGGGTAGAGGGGCTAGAAGTATCCAAAATGGTGCAAGCAATGCAAGTATCAAATGATAGGGATCATCACTGGTATGTAAACTGAAACATAATTTTCACCTTTTTAATTATCTAAGTGGCTGTGATGGCGACTCGTGACAACATGTGACGTGAGTATTGACACTGATCGCTAATGAAACTGGCTAGAAATCAGCAGCTTAGGTCAGCAGTTGGAAAAAAAGGGGACAACTTGGGAGGAGAGAGAGTGATACAGAAAGGAGAGACAGCCCTTATTACGTAGTGTGAACTCAGCCAAGCTTTATATCCAACGTCTGTCTCCATAAGCCCTGAGCACTTGCTATGTGTTCATCTACACAGAGAGATGCCATTTGTCCTAGCAGACACACACACACAAACACAAGCGCATACACATTCCCCTCAAACAGACTTCCGTAGCTTGTTTGACAAATTGAGCACATTTGTTCACTGGAGAAATTTTCATTGAGCAACTGGGTCTTCTCTGTGTCTCCTGTTGTTTCTCATTCAGAGGTTTCCTCCCCTCTTTCTCAGTCTGTGGGTAGATTGTTTACAGCAGGAAGTGCCTGGCATCCTCTCACTTGGCATTGGGAGAGTTGGCTGGTGCTAGTAGCCCAACATCATTCACAGTCCCAGTGCCTGCTTCAATGTAATTCATGTGCTTTTGGGAGGCATCCTTACCGGAACAGAGAGCGTTTTTGTTGATTATTCCGTCTGTTTTTGATTACATCCTGGCTGGCCTCTGAGAGCTTGTGGACAATTTAGCTATCATTCCTAGATGGGTTAATGTGGCCCAGGCCGTAGGTTTATGTTGTGGTTCAAAACAGTAGGTTGGCACACATTTTTAGTTGTAACTGCAATGATAACTAGTTAGAAATGCTTGTGTGGCATTTCTTTCATGTTTGTGCAGACATGCATGTTTGTGTGTGTATGTTTTGCTACACGAGCATCATGATTTTAGGCATGGGAATGTTATGCAATGTTTGGCCAAAACTAGAATATTGTAACATTTAATAGATAGATTGCTGGATCCCAGGTCATATATTCAATCTTGTTGATCTATAGACTTTAACTTGACTACTTATTGTTTTTTGAATTTAAAAAATAGCTTCACAGCTGTTGAACGGACAGTCATGAATCTGGTGCTTCCATGTTACCCAGAGGATGGATCCTAATAGTTATGGTGATCCCTTGATGCTTTATCTAGCACCACCATCAGCCTCCTTAAAATATCCTGTGAAATATATATTCCTGATGGACTGACACATTCTGCACAGGCATTCATGGATTTCCAACAGTGTGATCTACTGATCCTCTGACTTTCCTTGTAGAACCAACATGTGGTTGATATTTGTGGTTTCGATTGAAATGTCTCACCAGTCAGATATATTGCCATGAACTCTAATACACACATTCATGTCTCCCTCAGGATCCTTTGTTTTTTCCCCCCCTTGGCTTCAACTGTAGCACAATCACAAGAACAACATGTCAATATGTCCAGCTCTTTAATTATTAATTTTTTTTTCTTTACTTAAAAATATCTGCAAAACTACAAAACACAGTCACTTGTGGCAGGTCACAGCAGTTGTCACTAAATACAATTAATTCAGTGGCAAACTTGATGACAAGTCAAAATTAAACTGATGCAGTATGATGTTGGATATGTTTTCTCTTTGTAAACCAGACCCATTGCTTCTCAAAGATGATCCTTGAGCAAAGGAGCTCTTCTCTGCAAAATCCAAAGTGGACTGACTGCTTCAGTAGTTATCAGGGATCAAGAGGTCAAGTCGTGGTGGCAGCTACATAAGTTGGGCATTCCAGATGCGCCTTTTCCCAGCAACATTTTTTTCAGCTTCTTAGGAATCCCAAGGTGTCCATCCATCCATCCTCTATACACCGCTTTATCCTCATTAGGGTCAGCCTATCCCAGCTGACTCGGGCGAAGGCAGGGGACACCCTGGACAGGTCGCCAGTCTGTTGCAGGGCTACATATACAGACGAACAGTCACACTCGCATTCACACCTACGGGCAATTTAGAGTACTCAATTAACCTCAGCATATTTTTGGACTGTGGGAGGAAGCCGGAGTGCCCGGAGAAAACCCACGCAGGCTCAGGGAGAACATGCAAACTCCATGCAGAAAGATCCCAGGCCCACCCCGAGATTCAAACCAGGGATCTTCTTGCTGCAAAGCGAAAGTGCTAACCACTACGCTACTGAGCAGCCCATCCCAAGGTGTTCCCAAGCCAAATGAGATATGTACCAGATTCCCCAGATGAGATATCCCACCAGAGAGTTCTGGGCCTGCACTGAGGTCTCCTCCCAGTTGGGCATATCCAGACAATCTCCAAAGGAAGGAACCCAGGAGGCATCCAAAATCAGATGCCTCAGGCATCTCAGTTTGTTCCTTTCAAAGCAAAGGTACAGCAACTCTACTCTGAGCTTCCTCTAGATGTCTGAGCTCCTCTCCCAATCCACCCTTCTGAAAAAAAACTAACATTGCAACTGCTTGTATTCACAATCTCTTGACTATCAGTGAAGATTGGAACATAGATTTGTTGGTAAATTAATCACTTTCTGACTTCACTACCTCTTAACTGGTCCAGTACAACATTCACATAGTAGCTTGTGCTGCCCCAGTCAATCTGTTCTTCTCATGCTCTATTTTGCCATCACTTGTGAACAAGATCCCAAGATACCTAAACTGCTCTGCTTGGGGCAGAAATTCAACTCCTAACACGGAGGGGCTGCCGGCAGAGAACCATAGCCTCAGTCTTGGAGGTGCTGACTCTTTTCCTGATGGCTTTACAGTTGACTGCAAACCACCCTGGTGCAATAACTCCAACACATTGATGCTCTCCTCTGTAGAAGATCACGTCACAGCAGTAAATTTCTTACATATAACAATAATTTAAGCTGATCATTGGAACATTTTGAACCAAAGTCTTAAGAATTAGATCTCGTTGGATTGAAATGTGTCAAATACATATTTAATAAGCATTTAGGTAAATATAAAAAAAGGATTGGACTCAATACACGTTAATGGATTTAGATTGGATCCGGGATCAAAGAAAACATGATTGAGAAATCCCTGGTTAGAATACTAACTCACTGAACTTAGATAATGATTGAGGTAAATGCAATGTGCTCGTATCAGCATTAGCATTATCACTGTAATCACCTTAGCATTCTAAAATTTACATGCATTTCAAAACATCGCTGAGCCTGCGTTCAAGTCTCACAGGGTTACTTTGACTGTGGTTTTTAGTGTTATTTTGACAAAGTTATAAGTCGTCAAATGTTTAATCCATCTCATGACTGTTTGTCCAGGCCTCTTCCTGTTTATCTAGCTTTGATGTCAAACTGACTTAAAAAGAGAAGATATTGGTGTCTTCGATGTGCAAACAGAATTCATGGCATTTGACCCTTGAGATGGATGTTGCATGGTCTGAATAGTGCTAGCCCCTGCATAAGTACCTCAATTGCTCTCTGCAGAAGTGTTAAGCCTACTGGGGCTGTTTATGCTGGGTAAGCTTGTATTTCCTTGTGCATGCACCACCTGTCAGCAAGCACAACTGTATGTGGATGTGTGCTTTTGTGTGCATTTCTGTGTTCTCACATGCAACTGTATTACGAGCCATGAATAGTGGCACAAGTCAAATCCACATGTTGTTTAGTCTACAGCAGCAGTAAGGTACTAGCAGTAAATGGTTGGCAGTCTCTTATTAAGGAGCTTTTAGACGTTTAGTGTAATTGTATTCCAAAAGCGTCTGTGCTAGTGTATTCTTATGTTAGCACATGAGCGTACATGCAGCTTTCCCATGGGGGCTACCTGATCCTATTACATTATCCACCGCACATCAAAGGGTTAAGAGCTGTCTGCCTCTATAGTCATTAAGCCCTCTCTTAGCCACAGTAAATCAACGCTGTGCCGGCAACAGCTGCTCTGATCACCTATTAAAACTTCCATAATGTGCTGTGTGTACAGAGTGGGACCTGTAAGCTGACACTGGCCAATAGACCCCAGATAAAGGCTATATTGAGCCTCTGATCTGGTTCCTATCGTCATCATAGAAAAGGAAGTGGAGCTGAGTGACTAGAGATGACAAAAAAGCCTCGTCATTAACTTCCTCGAAGCTTATAACCATGCAGGATACAAGATGGATATACCCTGTACTGCAGATGTATTTATATCTCAAATCACTAGACTACGAGATGTTATCAAGTCTTTAGCCAAGTTGGCTGAAGTCTTTAAACCATAATATATCTAAAGCTGCAGATTTCCCAGGCAAAAGTCTGGTAGCAGCTGAGAAAATACTTTATTTGTTGTGTTTAGAGCTATAAATTATAATTCAGTCACGGGTGCATACCATTATAGGATTCAACTTAGAAAAACTATGAAATACAAGCAAATAAATGATTGTAAACAGTGACAGGAATACACAGATGCTTTCTGCAGTCATCCAACCGGTTCCGTTTTCAGCAGTGGACTTTACCACAGGCTTGCTTTTTTCCGCTTATCTTGAAATTGTGTGGAAATCAATAGCAGGACTAGCTAGCTGAACTACTGTCAGTCTGTACAGAAGCCCACACTCAGGAGGCCTGTCTCCATGGAGACACAAACAGGGCATGAGACTACCCTCAGGTGAATTCTCTGTGTGGCTCCGCCAGCTGAATTGGTCCATTTAGGTTTCATTTTCTTTCTTGTCTACATCTTTCTTTTTCTCCTTTTCTTTCACTTTCTCTCCTACTGTTCGGCTGTAGACCCTAAGCCCGACTTTTCTATCTCTTTCTTTCATTCACTCACTTTCTGTGTCTCTCCCACTGACAGGTAGCATGGCTAAAATTCAAGAGAAAATATGAGGGGAAATTGGGTCTCTATACATAACAACTGTCACCGGGCATTCAGGGGATGGATGCTGATTTGCCCCTGTCAAGGTTGCAGAGATGTTTGTCAGCTGATCTCATAGCGTGGCCCATGCGTGCTGTGATCTTCCCTCTCCTCTCTCTGACAGAATTTCTTTTCACCTTTTTTGTGTCCCCAACTCTCTTTTACATTTTTCTTCTTTTTCTCCTCACATTCAGATTGTTTTCTGGCATTTCACCTCTTCATTAAACAGACCGTATATGGAAGTGTCTCTAGTTCCTGCATCACAAGGTACATTTAGTGCTTTGAGTTTGTTTCGAATTTAGCACAGCAACCCCACTGGATTTGTTTGAAGAAAATGAGAGATGTCTCCAAAATGTCTGATCAAAGCCTGGCTTAGTTGCCCAGGGGCTTCAACTCATGTTGATAAGATGTCCAAGTGCCAGTCATGGAGCTTATGACTGCCTAGTATCTAAGCAGATTGTATATTTTTAAAGTGCTAGATATAAACGAGGAGGAGAGGAGAGCACAGCCATCCAGTGAAGGACATGGATGTGTTTAAGGGCTCTGGCAACCCGTGCTGGAGGCCTGGCAGCTGGGCAGAATTCTTTCATATCCTGCTATGACAGACATTTTCATACATACACAGGCATGCATGCATGAGTTCATGCTCTGTCTCTCTTTCTGTAAATCTCTCTCTTTAATACGCTCACTCACCACTCGTGCCATTATACACACTGATATCCCTTTTTATTGTGGGTGAGGCTATTACAGAGCTAGGCTAGATAGGAGAATGAGGTTCTCAGTTTGAGTCTGCAGCTGCTTGTGTCTTCATCACCCTGAGAGGTCTGTGCTGAAAGTTGTTTTGACCACCTGCATGTCAGAGTAGGGGAGATTTTCCTCATGTTTTTTTTCTTTATTATAGTGCTGCACAAGCTTCCTGGTCCTTTCTTTGCACAAATGGGGAAGGACAGTTGGAGGGCGATCAGGGTAAAGAGGGTTAAGGTCAAATTCTACCAATACATTGTCCACACCATAGAATCAAAAACATACAAATCAACATAGTGAGAGGAAGTGGGACTTAATATATAACATATCTAAATACATAATAGTAGTATCACATATCAATATTATGTATTATTAATGATGTTATAATTTGAGATTTGATGAGACACTCTATGCCTGTATGCTATATAAAACAATTGTAATCACACATGTGCAGAAGCACAACAGGAAGAGACAAGATGCGCGCGCACACACACACACACACACACACACACACACACACACACACACACACACACACTATGTTTTTCTATCATTGTGGGGACATACCATTGAGTCCCATTCATATCTAACCCGTAACCCTACGGTGGCCGACAGGGACAAACATGCTGCAAACTGCAAAAGCGCTGCAAACACAGAAATGATCCAAAACCAAAAACTCACAAACGCATAAAATAAATGCAAGAAAAAAAATGCTGCAAGAGAAACATGCTGCAATCACAGAAACGATGCAGAAGCAAAGACTTACAAAATCACAAAACAGATGCAAACGAAAAATGCTGCAAATATATAAAAACACACACCAACCCTCAGAACAACCGCAAGAGAAAAACGCTGCAAATTCAATCCACAATGGAAGTGCGCTGCTCTTTGATAATATTGTATAAAAATAATATTGTGTAAAAGATGCCAGCCAAGTAAAACATGATGCTACTACTAAATGAAAACGTACCTTTTCACACTAAAAAATATCAGACACTTTCATTTTCTTTTTCTTCTGCTTCTCCTTCATCTCTTCTTCTTCGTGTCTGGTGCCCTTCCGTTGTGGATGGAATTTGCAGCGTTTTTCTCTTGCGGTTGTTCTGGGGGTTTGTGTGTGTTTTTATATATTTGCAGCATTTTTCATTTGCATCTGTTTTGTGATTTTGCAAGTCTGCTTCTGCGTCGTTTCTGTGATTGCAGCATGTTTCTCTTGCAGCATTTTTTTTCTTCCATGTATTTTATGCGTTTCTGAGTTTTTGGTTTTGGATCATTTCTGTGTTTGCAGCGCTTTTGCAGTTTGCAGCGTGTTTGCCGCTGTCGGCCACCGTACCTAACCCTTACCCTAACCCTAACCTTAACCCAGACCAAAACAATGCCTAACCCTAAATAAACGTTTTTGCACTTTTACTTTTTTCGGTAACAACAACATGGCCAAGAAAACACTTTCCATTTGTGGGGACCCAAAAGAGGTCCCCACAAATTACATGTTTTTTGGTTTTCCTATAGTTGTGGGGTCATTTGGTCCCCACGAGTATAGCCAGAACCTGGGCACACACACACACACACACACACACACACACACACACACATGTTTGTACTTCTATCTTAGTGAGGACATCCATAGGCGTAATGTATTTCCTAGAGCCTTACCCTAACCTTAACCATCACAACTGATTGCCTAACCCTAATCCTTACCCTAACCCTAACCAAACCTCAATTCATACCTGTTCTCTAAAAACAAGTCTTCACCCTCAAACATGGCTGTTTCAAAGTGAGGACCGGCCAAAATGTCCTCACTTTGTAAAAATGTCCTCACTTTGATAGTTAAATGCAGAAAATGGTACTCACCATGTAGCAAGTACAAGAACACACACACACACACACACACACACACACACACACACACACACACACACACACACACACACACACACACACACACACACACACACACACACACACACACACACACACTGGTCCCAGTTCACATATTAACACTTGTATACATGGAGAGGAACATACTGTATGGACCAAGACAGGCTCATATTCCACTGGCCCCAGGCAGCAGCTATTGTATTGTGATAAATGGAGTGTCTCCCATCCCTGTAGCCACAGGGCACTGCATTGGTCCACTGGGAGCCCGTGGAAGCTTGGTGGCCATTCTCTTAGGTTTCCTGTCTCCTGATTCAGCAGCAGCTGTGCGCACCAGCAGGAAAAAGAACATGCAAAGGGTAAAAATAATTCACTGGAGATTCATGGTATAGGATGACCCCTAAGGCAGTGGGATAGACAATAGTCTTCCTTTTACCTGACAGCAAGCCAGGCAAATATAACAGCACTCTATAGATGATGTCATCAGGATCAGGAGAGGGGACCTAAAGAAAATGTGCCAAAATGCTAAAAAAAAAGAAAAGAAAAGCGGCTTGTTTTGTAATGACTTACTATAAAAAGCCTTGTTTCATTGCACCACTTATTCCAGATCATCTGGATATGATTGCTGCTTGTTTGAACCACCACAAAACTGCATCTCATACGGAGACACTTAATCAAAAGCTGAACTTGGCAAATTTGTTTTGCGGTTTCAAGACAATCTCTGACAGTTGCCCTGGCTGCTTCTATGCCTACAAGCCACTCAGGCATTGAAGAAGACTGAGCTTTATGGCAACAATGGCAGGCGTGCCAGTGGAGCCAGGCAGTCATCGTGGTGGGCTGTCAGAGAGAGCTGTGTGGCAGTACTGTGTGGTTGAAGCGCCCTGCTCTCCCCATAATGGAACAGCTGTTTGGAGCATGGTGCGCCAGGGCTCTGGAGCACAAAGTAAATAGAGGAGAAGAGCAATGTAAACAGAGATGGGATGGTGGGAGCTGCTTCTCTGCTACCGTGAAAGGGGGTAAACACCCCAGAGAACTAGACGGAGGGGTTGTCAACACAGGAATGCACAAACACCACTACACAGAAAGGTATAGAAAGAAAGGGGAGTAATCTGAATGAAGTAAACCATAATGCTCTACTCTAATCTCAGTCCCCAGTACTGGACGTGAATGTTTTTATTTTGCTTGGGATGGATATTTACAAGAGTTGAGACAAGAACTATGCCTGCTACCTTGGAGCCCATTCCCAGTTTCTCTGCTTTAAAATCTTATTTTGAATGTATGCCTTAATTTGATTCAATTTTGGGTGAGACTAATTAAATAAGCTCCAACTGATCTTCCTCTTAAGGCGGCCAAAGGTCTTTCTTTATTATTTATGAGATATAAAGTGTTTCCAGCTGTCCTGCACTTACAAATGGGATAGTATGAGAAGGCGCCTGACCCCTTTTATGACAGGCTGTAATTTTTCCTGCTATTGTTAGGTCAGTAGCGCACTGCGGACAGCGAAAGAACAACCGCGGTTGTTGGCACGGTATTGTTTTGTAACGCGACACATGAAGACATCCATACATGCTTGATAAAACCCATATTTATCTAAGCATGGAGGTCGATTTAGGACCGACAAGTGACAAGCAGCCCTTCTGACTGTGCGGACAAACTGGCTCAGCTGAATGTTAAACTACCCTCATGTTTTTTCTTTTTTTTTCTTTGGTTGTGCAAAAAAAAAAAAAAACTGAGGCTGGGAGAGATTTAATCTTTTAGATTCAGAGACCCATTTCAAAATTCAAGCCATCCTTTTATTACACAGTATTCTAAGAATGTTGCCAAGTCGGGTAAATATGCAATAAATGAGCAGTTTAGGTATGATACATATCTGAGATTGTTGAAAATGCGTGGCTAATAAATTCTCCTTTTTTTACCCCTGAGTGGACAAACATACTGAATCCTCCTTTCTGGACCTATCTACTCTTTTTATTTTCCTTGTTGATTCATTTGTAGACACACCACTACCATATTACACAACAGAAGGACAAAATAGGAATGATTTTGGGATAAAGGACTGATTCCAAACCACAAATAAAAATGGGGAAAGACCCTGAGAATGAGTCATGCATTTGTTATTTTGTCACTGCCATGTAAACAGGTTGGCAATATTACATTAGAGTTTGTCCGCAACATATGTAGCAAGGAGCAACAGTAATCCCATGTAATACTGTGGAAAGCTCTTTTAGCATAGCTGATACAGAATCTTTACAAGCCACTAATAATGAGCAACAGAGAAATGGATTAGGGGTGGCATTGCTGGATCTTAGCCACAGTAAGCAATACACAGCGCAGTTAGTGAGTTGACTGTGTGTTGGCATATGCAACATAGGAGTACAGATTAGTCCAGCGTATCCCTATGAGGAAGTGTAGGTATTTGCAAACAGCAGGTGGTTCAGCATTCAGTCCACCTCTGAAGGCTTTTCATTACTCATGCTGTTAACACACACACACACTTACAGCTTTTCAGGGTCTCTTGCACCTAAAGTTGTTTAATTACAGATTCTGAATAGAGTCTTTGCACAAGATGATAGGGGTCTTGTTTATTATCAGACCTACTAAAAGATTTGCAGACGAGCATTTAATTTCCCTTAGCACTTGCTGCTGTCATATGCATGTCGTATTTCTCTTACTTGTAAATGTCGCTCTTTAATATTTGTGTATGTTCAAATGTAGAAAACAAAGATGCTTTATGTTTCTCAGACTTTAGCTGCAGATTTACTTCATATTATAGAGAAATTGCTCAAAATGTCTGTGTCATTGAGGTTAGTCCACCATGGCACAATAGCTGATATACTCAAAAAAAAAGGATGATCAGAGGTTTATTGCCATTTATAAAGATGCAGTCATAGCCTGAGTGATCTGTTTGTCCTGCTCTCTTCTCCCAGCACCTTGTTAAGACCCAATACCTCACCTCAACCCCATGGCTACACACTCACAGACCCTCACACACACACAAACACACACCAAGCTGTCTGTCCCCTTTTCAACCCCCTCACAGTCAGAGGCCAGACAGGGTCAAGCAGAGGGCGAGACATTTATGAGGTGTAGATATTTGTGCAGGAAAGCATTCCTCCTGTTGACACTGAGCAACACAGTCTGGATGCTGACCAAGCTGAACTAGATGGGCACTGAAACTTAAGGCAGGCAGACCGGTTTGTTGAATGCGAGATAACAGAACCCACATTAAACATTTTAAAATGTAGTCCAGAAGAGAACAGTGATAACTTTGGAGCACTGATCTGTTTCGGTGCCCTTATCTTCGCCCACAGATACAGCATGTTTGCTTGTTTAGGTATAATTTGCTGAAAAGATCCTAATTACAGCCCAAAATTACATTATTAGATCCCTGATGAATACTGTGCTGACTGCGTGTCTCTAAGCATTGAGGGGAATGAAGGAACACCATGTCAAAACACGACAACAACCTTATTACTGCCACACACACCCACTCTTAACCCTGTCCTCAGCTTGAGTGGTGTGGAGAGTCCCTCTTACCCCCGTGCTGCCGATGCAGGAAGGGCCATGGCTCGGACACGGGGCAGTGGCCTTAGTCAACACAAAAGGTTGTGGTGGTAAACAGAACTGTTTGTGTTCACTGGGCCACTGTTGGAGATGACTGATGTGCCCATTAGCCCCTGTCTGGGCATTAGGGGGAGGGGTGCCGGCGCTCAGGCTCCACGCAGGACAAAAAGACCCCTGGGCCTGCAGAGAAAGGTCACTGACCCATATTGTGTTTCCTTCAGGCCTAGCCAGTGGTTATTTCACTGATTCAGGTTACAGAAATTGGCTTTGTCAAAGCTGATGAGCATGTATGCAAATGGACAGATGCTGTAGGTTATGGGTGGTGTGGGTGGATAGAGGAATATACCTGCTGCTCCAGGCAGTGCACAGAGAAGGGTACATATTGCTGCTGGCACTTTGTGCTCTACTAAAAATTCATGAAACTAGACTTTGTTATTGAGTCAAAATTTGAGGTGGGGGGGAATAAAACGGCGTTTCAGTCTGCTAGTCTGTTTTTTTTTTTCTGTATGATGTATCGTGCTTTGTGGTCCACTAGAGAGCACCCTTCTTTACTTCTATCCCTAATTCAAGAGATAGGAAAAATGTATATATAAATTTCTTTATTTTGATCAGAAACAAACATTGAATTTGAATAAAATCTTACATTTTTTGTTAGATTTATATCATCTATAAAAATTTCAACCCTATATCACAGGTTTATATATAAAATTGCAGCACAAATACAGAAATAACACATTTACAAATCTTAAAAACATAAACACACTGAATGCCAACACACTTGCTCGAGGGCTGGGGACAACATGGTAGTTTTAGTAGCTTTTGGGCCTGTCGTGTTTTTTGTTGTGTTTTTTTCCCCCCACCCTACAGATACACTATCAATGGACCAATTCATTTTCAAATGAAAATAGGCAAATATACTTTATCATGAATCACAAAAATTCATATCTATCTCTAAATCAGTCAATATCATATTTACAGAGCTTGGCAGATAAACCCAGCAGGCTTTATTTGATGCTGTGACAGATCTGTCTGTATTTACCAAGGAACACAAAGCTCACATAAACTTAGTTCAGCCAGAGACACTTACAGCAAAGGATTTATTGCAACAAATAAAAGAATTTGGCAGAAAAGGGGCTTTGTGCTTGATGGTGCTTTGCAAATGAATCCAAGTAGCCTCAAAATTCTAAGGGGAGCACATTAAACCTCCCGATGGGGTAAGAACAGAGCCAAGCATGGACGTATAAATGAGATATGCAATATACATAATGCACAACAAGGCAAGAGCTGCACAGCATCCAGTAATAAGAAACTAGCGAGAGGTGGAGGCTGGGGGATGGTTAAGGAAGAAATCAGTCATGTGATGTAGGTAGGAATAAAGAGTATAACCAGTAGCAGTAAAAGCAAAGCAAAATGATCAAAAGGATGAATGTGAGTTTGTCATGAAGACTCCTTACAGACTTGCTGTTCTGGCAATTGTTATATTCAAGCGATACTTGTTTTTCCTTCCTTTGACAACAGCAACAAATCTACCTTAGACATGTGGAGAAAACAGTACACCTACACTTTGTTTTACAATTTGTTTCAAAAATATTGTTTCTTTGGTTTCAATTACGTGTATATTTGCCCCATTTGGAAGATAAAATTTTGTTTATTTTGTCTTTCAAAACCAATGTCTTAGTCACATTATGAAGCCTGCTCAATCTGGCTTCTTCTGAATTCACAGGGACCCTCTGAAATATCTCACTTTCTTTTTGTCACTTACAAGAAGGAGTGGCAATCTAATGCTTACTCCACCACATATATATATATATATATATATATATATATATATATATATATATATATATGTATATATATATGTATATATCACCCATATACAGTATGTAAACAGTGTATCTGTGATGTAAACGCATAAAAACTGGTGTGTGGCAACAGTTTTACTGCACATTTAATGTTATTTCTGTGTTTAAATCAAAGCAAATTACTGCCTTTACATTAGTCTTCTGATAAAACTATGTTTTAAAAACATCTGTGCAAAAAAATAATACTGGACTTAACATAAATGTGTTGATGGGTAATGGCAGGTACTGTAAAATGGTAGGCACAGTAAGATGAAGAGGACACAACCAAAATAATAAAATTCATTCACAGAGGTTTGTGGATGAGAAGAATCCAGTGTTGCTTTATTTCTTTTCACTAGATGGTCTCTACCAGACCAGTTTTATTTAAGAAATGCAAATGCGACATCACACCAAGAAAAACAATGTCACATTCTCATAAAGCGCTCTTGGCATGAACAAACAGCAACATTGACAATAAATAAAATGTTGGCAAACAAAATAAAACTTTGTGAACAAAAAAAAAAAAAAGCAAAAACACTTGGAATTGCATATCAAACAAGACAAAAACAGAGAAAATGTACTTGGCACAACTTAAATAAACTTAAGTAATTTTCAGATTGAGTGAACCTATTCTATGTCCATTGCTTTGTGAATCTGATTGTCCTTCACAGTTAGCATTGAGTTTGTGTGTATACTGTACAAAATAGACGCAGATGGCTAACAAAACTAAAATAATCTGATTCCATCAAATTATCAGTACTCAACATCTTACTTTGTCAGTACTTTGACCTTCATAGTAATACCCCCGGGTGGCATTTTGGTGCATTTTGTATGAAACAAAACTGCAGATACATGTGCAAGAAACCATTGTCACAATGCAAAGCCAATACATATGCACATGGTGGACGACAAATATTCTCTAAGTTACCAGTGATTTCTGATTTGAGTTGAGTACAGGTGCTTAAGAAATTAAATAAAAGAAAATTAAGGTATTAAAGACACTTTGGTATTTTGTAGGCCATGCTGTGCTAACTATGCACTGATGCACATTTACCACATTTTTTTAAATGACCTAGCCTTGTTCTAAATTGATTTGTGTGGACATGATTATAGTGATGCCAGGACACTCATCACACACAAATATTGTGTCGTAATAGTACACTCATATCACTGATCCTAAATCATTTTTGACCCGTGATTGCAGTCCAGTGGGATCTGCTTTGCAAGGATGACCGACTCAGAGGTACATAAAGGTGTTTAAAAAAAATAGGCAAACAAAAAGTTGAAGTAATAGAACACTTATACAAAAAGCCACTTGACCTATTTTTTAAACAGGGTGACCCCTCTCTCTCAGAGAGTGAGTCTTGTCCTGTTATAGACTAAATCCTTCTGTCTTTGTCTGTGCTCTGTCTGTCTCATTCTGTCTCAGCAGGGCATATGCAGTGCAACACTAACATCTCCAATCTTGACTTCCCAAAGCAAAGGAAAAACACAACGTAATGTATTCTACACCCATATAAAAATAAATCAATTGCAAACATGGAAAGATACATCTCATATATACAATAAACTCCTATATAAAATAGCTTTTATGTACATATAAACAACAGACAACAATACAATAATCGAACTGTACAATGTACACCTGAACAGTTAAGACAGGTGAGAGGTACTGAAGTGTATGGCTTGATTGGGAAAAATTCTAAATATTTACAGACATCAACTTTATGTCCTATACATGTTTTCAACTTCCCTGGAATGAAGAGGCCTAGGGTGAGGTCTATGGCTCTCTTTCATTTCCATTCCCTCAGGTAAGGCTACCTCTAAAGAATTGGTCCACGGTGGCTATTGAGCCTCATTTACTTTGCACAGTCTAATGCAATCTCAGCTCTCCTTTGGTGATTCATGATAGGAGCTGGAAGCATGAGTCTTAAAACCAGTTGTGAACTATCAATTACATAGGATCTTTGAAAAAGATTAGTTAGATGATTCACACACCACTTATTAAATTTAGTGAAGCCCAGGAAGAGCCAGACTTTCTACAATTCTTCATGAAAGAATCAACCAGTTATGGACATCCCCTTCGCTTCCACAAAGGTTAGACGCCAAAAGACTCCAGTGTGTAATCTCAGAGAGCCCTGCCTAAGCGCTGACATTTAGTCCATGAGTCCTTGAGGCATACCCAAGGAACATTTGTCATTCTGCAAGGCTGAGTAGTCTCGTAGTTGAAAGCATATCCTTCTTCCAAAGAAGTCCGCCGTAGTGTCCTCATGGAGGTTCAGCACATGATGGAAACCCCTTCAGCAGTGACCAGCTGACCAGTGGTGGGGTCATACGTCCCAGCCAGGTAGTAGAGTTCTGGGGAGTTACTGTTCAGCTTCTGATTGCGGGTCAGACACTCATATTCCTCCCTGCTCACCACCTGGCACTTATGTGAGATTGTCTGGACGTCATTCTCATCCTCATGACACGACTGGTACAGGGCATGCTGGATAGGGAAATGGCAGGGTTAGTTGTATCATATTATCCCTAAATTAACAAAGAAAGAGTAACATCATTTGAAAAGTTCCATACGCCACAAATATAGTGTGCCCAGTCCCATCACGACTTACTTTGCCATCTCGGTGCCTTTTTCCTAACTTGGTCTCTTCAGGGTGGTAGAACCACTTTACTTTGACTACCATGCTGGAGGTCCAGGATTCCCAGAAGTTCTCAATTTGACCTACATATGGGAGGTTAGGGCGTCCAGCTGAGAGGAACACAGCACAATCTCCCACTCTCACTGTGTCTCTGCCTCGCACAATGGCCTTATAGAAAAGCTTCCTGGCTTTGCCCTTTAGACCTCGCCTCTGTGGAAAACCAGACACTTTGACCAATCTTCTTTGATAATGATGGTTATTATTGACATTTCTTGACCTCTAGTGACATAGTAGTTTAAGCTATCTGAAATGATATAAAAGAAAACAAGGTAAATCTTTATCAGCTAGACAATACATGTAGTGGAAAGATGAAAATATATATATATATCAAATTCTCACCTGTGTAGGGTTTCCTGACCATCTCCACATTTGTCGTCCTGTGAGGAATGCAGACATCTTAGGCCTTGGAATAAATGAGCTGTCATCTGGAAGCATTCTAGGTTTCTTCATAAATTCCTTAATTGATTTAGAGGTGGAGTGGGTGCATTCTTTCCTCTTCAAGGACTTGCTGTTGGAGATCTGGTCAGGGGTGCTTCCTTTGGTGTTGGAAACGGCCACAGCTTTGGCCACAAAGGAGTGTTGGCGAGGCCTGGAAGAAGTAGAGGGTTCAGATGGTTGCAGTAGCCCACGGTGGGAGGACAGACAACTCTGCAGCATCAGTGTGGAATTATCCTCATCTTCTGAGCTGTAGGATGAATCATTGTCGGAGGAACACAGGCTAGAACTTGACAGAGAGCCTGAAGAGGAGGAGCTTGAAGAACCAGAGGAGGAGGAGGAGACAGAAAGACGAGAAAGGAAACGGCCAGCTGTCCTTAGACCTCCTGAGGCTGCAGCCAGTGCAGCCCTACTCCTCTCCTCCTCTTCTTCCTCTTCATCATCATCCAGATCTGAGTAGGAGCTGTGACACTCTCTGTGAGAGTTGAAGCCCAAGTCACCATAATCTCCCAGGCGCAGAGATGGAGAAGGCTTTCTTTGGGGTGTGGCTCCTTTCAGGAGAAGTTCTACCCTGGAAGCACCACCCTTTTTGTTGTCTTTAACCAGCAGGACTGGGTGAGAGTATGCCTCCGTCCTAGGCATACCACTCACACTGGAAGACCCACCTCGCAGCAGCAGAGCCTTGCTGTTTTTTGTCTTGGGAGAAGTCACTCCTTCGTGATCTAACTTGACCAAGAACTCTTGTCCAGATTTCCTGGCCCTCGGCATAACCATGTTTTCTTGCCTGCGCTTCTCACTGTACAGCCCACTTCTGGGGCCCAGAGATAAACCCGGACTTGGTCCTGTAGACTGTGTACAGAAGGATGAGTAGCCATTTGCAATGCTTCTGAAGGAGTCCACCTCAAATGAGCTGCTGCTGAAAAGGCCTTTGCTTGGGATGGAGGCCAGTACCTGGGTCTGAGGCAAGGAGAACAGGTCATCTTCCTTTCCTCTCAAGGCCTTCCTGGGTGCCCCATTGAACTGAAATAGATTGTCAGACGTTCGCTTCCTGGTGCTAGCTAATGAAGACCAACCCAGGAAAGGTAAAGGATTTTTATTGGCATTTTCCACCTGCTGCTGCTTTTGCTTTTTTCCAGACCCTTTCGGTCTTCCTAGAATGAAAAAAAGACATTACAGATGATTTAGCAAATTACAAATGATGAGACATGGCTGTGGCTCATTTGTAGTTACTGTACTCCATCCAGTTTAATCAGCAGACCTGTTTACTGTAAAACTATACAACAAAATAGACCCACAATAAGTCCTATTGTTTTCCACTGCTTCTAATTTTATACTGAGACTACGTCAAGTGTGTTGATTCAACTCTGTTAATTTTCTCACCCTAATTTTACATGCATGATGTTGGAAATATTAGAAATAGTAGACTTTGAACAAAAACCGATCATTACCAATAGTATCTACTGCAAGACCATTATGCTGGATTGCAGATAGCTGTACACAAACCGACTAAATACTGAATTATCACCAAGAACTTACAGTGGGTATGGAAAGTATTCAGACCCCTTGAAATTTTTCACTCTCTGTGTCATTGCAGCCATTTGCCAAAATCAAAAAAGTTCATTTTATTTCTCATTAATGTACACTCAGCACCCCATCTTGACAGAAAAAAAAGACATGTAGAATTTTTTTCAAATTTATTAAAAAAGAAAAACTGAAATATCATATGGTCATAAGTATGCAGACCCTGTGCTCAATATTGAGTAGAAGCACCCTTTTCAGCTAGTACAGCCATGAGTCTTCTTGGGAATGATGCAACAAGTTTTTTCACACCTGGATTTGGGGATCCTCTGCCATTCTTCCTTGCAGATCCTCACCAGTTCTGTCAGGTTGGATGGTGAACATTGGTGGACAGCCATTTTGAGGTCTCTCCAGAGATGCTCAATTGGGTTTAGGTCAGGGCTCTGGCTGGGCCAGTCAAAAACAGTCAGAGTTGTTCTGAAGCCACTCCTTTGTTATTTTAGCTGTGTGCTTAGGGTCATTGTCCTGTTGAAAGGTGAACCTTCGGCCCAGTCTGAGGTCCTGAGCACTCTGGACCACTCTGGTCCTGGAGCACTTCCTCCAGGATATCTCTGTACTTGGCCGCATTCATCCTTCCTTCAATTGCAACCAGTCGTCCTGAACCTGCAGCTGAAAAACACCCCCACAACATGATGCTCCCACCACCATGTTTCACTGTAGGGATTGTACTGGGCAGGTGATGAGCAGTGCCTGGTTTTCTCCACACATACCACTTAGAATTAACACCAAAAAGTTCAATCTTGGTCTCATCAGACCAGAGAATCTTATTTCTCATAGTCTGGGAGTCCTTCATGTGTTTTTTTACAAACTCTATGCGGGCTTTCATGTGTCTTGCACTGAGGAGAGGCTTCCATCGGGCCACTCTTCCATAAAGCCCCGACTGGTGGAGGGCTGCAGTGATAGTTGACTTTGTGGAACTTTCTCCTATCTCCCGACTGCATCTCTGGAGCTCAGCCACAGGGATCTTTGGGTTCTTCTTTACCTCTCTCACCAATGCTCTTCTCCCACAATTGCTCAGTTTGGCTGGACGGCCAGGTCTAGGAAGAGTTGTGGTCATCCCCATAGATATACTAGATGCCTCACCGGCCAATGAGCGATGCGTCAGTTGCCATCTTGGAACGGGAGCAAGCGGGAGTAAACAAACCAGCGATAAGCGTGTTTATCACACAGCGATTGACAAAAAAACTCGAAATGCCACAGTCTTGTTCGGCCTGGGGCTGCACAATACAACGCAACCCAAACACAAGAGCACAAGGAATAGCATTCCACAAGTGAGTATGTCCTTTCCATTGAACTTTTCACAGATTTCACCAGATATTGTAGCAGAAACCCATGGTATGATACCAAGACGTTGTCAGTCTGTCACTTCTTGATGTGGCTATATCTTTGGAGAAGTGCACACAGAGATGGCAAATTGGGTTTCAGAAATAAACTCATCCTGAACTTAGAAAAGGATATATTGTTTTTGATGAGCAGTTAATGAAATCAATATTATATCTCGCTTTTTTTCATGCACGCATGGAACACAAGTAAATTGAAGAATTTAGGCATGGTTCCAACTTTGTGCCAGCTTTGAAAATTCTTTAGTAGTAAAGCACTGAAAATGAGAAAAGAGAAAAACCCTCAAAATTTTTATTAACTTAATATTAAACTTCAACGTAATTTCAAGATAATTGTTCAAAGATGTTAATCCCATATGGAAATGCGGCACAAAAAAGGAATAATCATTAGACTAAATAAATAAAACTTAGAAGCTGCTTATCATGGTGATCAGAGAAACCTGACATCACAAAAGGTCAACACAACAAACAGTTGCAGGAAAAGGGTCCTTAAAACTTGTTGTGCTGATTGACACCATCTCTTTGGGAGTGTAATCAAAAGACGACCTCGTAAGCTTTCAAATGAGCCATACCATGTCGAAATCTATGCATTACAAGGAAAGTTATGACCGAAAAACTGTGGCTGTGTAATGGTCTCGCATGTACCAGACGTTGTTTGTTTACAACTTCACTCCCGTTCCAAGATGGCGGCCGGTTGACGCATCGTCAGCCTATGCTGGACAGTGGCGCGAGGCTTCTATGATTTCTATGGTCATCCCAAACTTCTTCCATTTGAGGATTATGGAGGCCACTGTGCTCTTAGGAACCTTGAGTGCTGCAGAAAATCTTTTGTAACCTTGGCCAGATCTGTGCCTTGCCACAATTCTGTCTCTGAGCTCCTTGGGCAGTTCCTTCGACCTCATGATTCTCATTTGCTCTGACATGCACTGTGAGCTGTAAGGTCTCATATAGACAGGTGTATGCCTTTCCTAATCAAGTCCAATCAGTTTAATTAAACACAGCTGGACTCCAATAAAGAAGCAGAACCATCTCGAGGAGGATCAGAAGAAATGGACAGCATGTGAGTTAAATATGAATGTCGCTGCAAAGGGTCTGAATACTTATGACCATGTGATATTTCAGTTTTTCTTTTTTTAATAAATTTGCAAAAATTTCTACATTTTTGTTTTTTCCTGTCAAGATGGGGTGCTGAGTGTACATTAATGAGAAATAAAATGAACTTTTTTGATTTTGGCAAATGGCTGCAATGACACAGAGTGAAAAATTTCAAGGGGTCTGAATACTTTCCGTACCCACTGTAGATTTCAGATAACTGATATATGTCAGGTTAAATTAACCCTCCTGTTATGTTGCAGGTCAGATTGGCCCATTTTAAATTTAATTTGTTTTTTTAATGTTTAAAGTATTTTTGGTATAAAACGTCTTCCGTTTGACTTCATAAGTGTAATCAACATATAAAATAAAAATGATTTATTTCACATAATTGCAAACCCACCCTGAACAGAACAGGTGCTCCAAAATAAGAAAAAAAAGTTTTTAAATCAATGTCATGCAAAACTATTGGATTTTATATGTAGATCTTTCCAGTGTACATTAAAAAGTTCTAGCATGCATTCTTTATGAAAAACAAGTGAATTATCGTCATTGAACCATTATTTGTGAAAAATAAAGAACACAATTGCTGTAAATATTGATTTAAATGGTTAACAATGGAGTTAATAATGAGATATAAACAACTTTTGTTACCATTTTTGGATAACTGAACATGTCCCAGGTCAAACTGACCCATGAACATTATTGCTGAGAAATGAACCCAACAGCAGGGTTAATAGTGATTTTGTATGAAGCAATAAATTAAAAATAATATTTTGATTTGATTTAATATGGCTGCTAAAAGACATGCCATTTCTGTTAAAATGCTTCATCCAACTAAAGCTCGGATGAGATTTAGCTTAAATTATTTGCTAAAACAACACATAAATAATGTATGGGATTGTGCTACTCCGGATAATGTGGGTGTTTTTTTTCTTTGCTTTTCTTTTTTTGCAACTGCTGGGAAATTTGAGTTGAAATTTGTGGTTTTCAAGAAAAAAAATCTTACCTGGTCTTCTTTTAGTGACAGTCAGACTTTGGGCGTTGTTTACAGTGTTTTTAGTGCTGAGTCTGTCAGAAGGTTTGTCATTGATGGGGGCCTGCTCCAGACTGGAACCTCTCTTGGCTGTTTTCCCACTGGGTAGCAGCAAGGCAGGAGATGACTCCCCACCTAAAGGACAAAGAGTAGAAGATTTGTCAGCATTTACAGCTAGGCAACACATTGCAACATGAAAGGTCAAATTAGCAATTACACAGATAGGAGGCACCCACAGTGAATCTGGTATCCTGGAGGCAGCAGGCGGATGTTTGGGAGAGAAATCTTCCCTCGATCTCCATCATCAAACTCTACCATCACTCCCCCCTGCTTCCCCTCGTCAGATGAACCACCTGCAAGATACATAAATGAACTTCCTCCTATGTGCTAAAAAGTGACTGTGTATACATACAGTTGAATATAATGTCGATGTCTCACCTCTCCGAACGTAGCCTGGGTATAAGCAGCGTGAGCGTTCACTCCAGTAAGCACACACCCTTGTCCCTTCGCTGAGCATAGTATCTGACTCTGGACGTATATCCAGGACCTGGAAGCCGTACCAAAACATAATTAAGATTCATTACAGGTTGTGCACAATGCACACATAGACATGCATGCATTGACACTCTCACACACACACAAACAGTGTAAGAGCAAAGGAGCATTGTGCATGAGCAGCCACTGTGCCACGTTTCCAAGCGGCACTTATCTCATGCCAATGTGCCAGTCAGGGCTGAAAAGAACGGAAGCCATGATGCAGTAAATCCTGACTTGCTGAGTAATACTAAAGAGGGCCTGAATAGAGGGCTTGTGATTGCAGGTTGCCAGATCCTCCCTCCAACAATGCAGGCAGCCCCAGCATCCGCCACTCACTGGGGGCTCTTTCAGGTTGCTTTCATTTACTGTTGCCATGGCGAGGCACCCTTTGACTGATGAGGTGTGGTTGTGAGTGTGTGCGCATACGTCGGTGGGTAGGGGCGGGAGGTCGGTGAAAATCGGGGCATTGGTGTCAGAGTCAAATAAATGGCTTTTGGACTAATTTAAAGACATGAAAGTGGAAGTATGGCATAATTAGAACCAGCTGCTATGTGATGAGTGTTTGGATAAGAGCAACGTTGCCAGAAGTGCTTAGTGTAGAGAGTTAGGACACGGCACTATGAGAAGAATTAGTGGAAAAAATACATTAAACATATGGGCAGGTTTACACACGTGGACAAAATTGTTGGTACCCCTCAGTTAAAGAAGGAAAAACCCACAATTCTCACTGAAATCACTTGAAACTCACAAAAGTAACAATAAATAAAAATTTATTGAAAATTAAATAATCAAAATCAGCCATCACTTTTGAATTGTTGATTAACATAATTATTTAAAAAAACAAACTAATGAAATAGGGCTGGACAAAAATGATGGTACCCATAACTTAATATTTTGTTGCACAACCTTTTGAGGCAATCACTGCAATTAAACGATTTCTGTATTTGTCAATGAGCGTTCTGCAGCTGTCAACAGGTATTTTGGCCCACTCCTCATGAGCAAACAGCTCCAGTTGTCTCAGGTTTGATGGGTGTCTTCTCCAAATGGCATGTTTCAGCTCCTTCCACATATGTTCAATGGGATTCAGATCTGGGCTCATAGAAGGCCACTTTAGAATAGTCCAACGCTTTTCTCTCAGCCATTCTTGGGTGTTTTTGGCTGTGTGTTTTGGATCGTTGTCCTGTTGGAAGACCCATGACCTGCGACTGAGACCAAGCTTTCTGACACTTGGCAGCACATTTCTCTCCAGAATGCCTTGATAGTCTTCAGATTTCATCGTACCTTGCACACTTTCAAGACACCCTGTGCCAGATGCAGCAAAGCAGCCCCAAAACATTACTGAGCCTCCTCCATGTTTCACCGTAGGGACAGTGTTCTTTTCTTCGTATGCTTGGTTTTTGAGTCTATGAACATAGAGTTGATGTGCCTTACCAAAAAGCTCCAGTTTGGTCTCATCTGTCCAAAGGACATTCTCCCAGAAGCTTTGTGGCTTGTCAACATGCATTTTTGCAAATTCCAGTCTGGCTTTTTTATGAGTTTTTTTCAGCAGTGGTGTCCTCCTTGGTCGTCTCCCATGAAGTCCACTTTGGCTCAAACAACGACGAATGGTGCGATCTGACACTGATGTACCTTGGCCTTGGAGTTCACCTTTAATTTCTTTGGAGGTTGCTCTGGGCTCTTTGGATACAATTCCAACGATCCGTCTCTTCAATTTGTCATCAATTTTCCTCTTGCGGCCACGTCCAGGGAGGTTGGCTACTGTCCCGTGGGTCTTGAACTTCTGAATAATATGAGCCACTGTTGTCACAGGAACTTCAAGCTGTTTAGAGATGGTCTTATAGCCTTTACCTTTAAGATGTTTGTCTATCATTTTTTTTCGGATGTCCTGGGACAATTCTCTCCTTCGCTTTCTGTTGTCCATGTTCAGTTTGGTACACACCTTTTCACCAAACAGCAGGGTGACTACTTGTCTCCCTTTAAATAGGCAGACTGACTGATTATGAGTTTGGAAACACCTGTGATGTCAATTAAATGACACACCTGAGTTAATCATGTCACTCTGGTCAAATAGTTTTCAATCTTTTATAGAGGTACCATCATTTTTGTCCAGGCCTGTTTCATTAGTTTGTTTTTTTTAAATAATTATGTTAATCAACAATTCAAAAGTAATGGCTGTTTTTGATTATTTAATTTTCAATAAATTTTTATTTATTGTTACTTTTGTGAGTTTCAAGTGATTTCAGTGAGAATTGTGGGTTTTTCCTTCTTTAACTGAGGGGTACCAACAATTTTGTCCACGTGTGTATATGAATACGGGTAGAATGAGAGCGGTGAAACAGAAAGTGGACAAATTTACATGTGGGAAGGCAGGATCTTCTGTAGTTTAACAACAGGAACTCAAAGATAAATCTTTTGGACAGTTGAATTGCTGTGATAACAATAGGAAGTTGTAAACACTCCACCACTAAACAAACATATTTGAGAAGTAAGTTCATTTTAAGAAGAGCAGTTGAATCTTTATGAGCCTGTAAGTTCTTCCCATCATTTCATCCAGAAGTGGAAAAAACAAAAGGTTTCGTACAATATTTACTAAATATTTTTGCCTGAACCATTGGGAATTCAGTTGTGATCATTTCCACATCACAATAATAATTATCCATAACAACCTCAGGTTAATTATATGCACAAAACCTTTAAAGATGAGGTGCCTGCACAGAAACTGTGCCCTCTTGGCAGCTTCTACTTTCTGAGGCACAATCATACCAGTTAACCTCTGCTCTACTCTTCTAGGCCTCCTCATCTTTGGAAACTCCATTGTGTGCAAACACAACGTCCCCTGCCCTGTTTGGCAATAATGAAGACTTATTTCCACAGTTGGAGAAGATGTGGGTATGACAGCTTTGCTTTGCTGACCCAGTTGTTATTGGTGCATAGAGACCAGCATCCTCTAACTCAACAAAAGTCTCCTGCAGCAGTAAACACTGACTTTATTTAGAATGCAAAATAGATAAAACGGGAGGCAAAATTTGATTATGGAGTAGATGAGTATTATAATAGGTTGCTAGCTTGCCACTTTTGCATTACTCTAGGTCTTTATGCACTGATTATACTATGTCTTTATCAATCTGAGCCTTTAAACAACTGTGTTATTTTGCCAGTGAAAGAGATGTAAAGTTCATGTGATTTTCCATGTAAACTTCACAACATGAATGGATCAAGGTGTTGGTGGGATTATCCCACCAACACACACACAGAGCCTGGTTTAACGGACATGCACAGATACCGATATGCATGAACCTACAGATCCTGCCCATCTGTTCATATTCATTTAGGAGTTTTTATGGCCTCAATGACCCTGAAAGACAAAAGGGGGGTTTGAAAAAAACAAAGCAAGCAAAGGGACTAGTCGAGCTGCAGAAAAGCCTAGAAGGCAATGAAATAATGCAACGAGGGTGTGAAGAATGTTAAAGAGAAATAGAAGCGCTGAGTGACCAAACAAGAGATGGCTTTTCTTGCAACAAAAAGCATTTTAGTGCAGTGGGGTGAACTTACAGCTTCCTGTAGCAGTTGCTCCAATGAATAGATTCTTGGGCGGTTTCCTCTTTCACCGTCAATAACAATGCTGAAGCTGGAGAAAAAAAGCACACCAGAGAGAGAAAAAGATGAGGCTATTTTCAGATGCTTGTATTATGCTTGCCTGGCTCCCATGTCATATGTTACTCCCACTCTGCTGTTGTTATAGCATCTCTTTGCTGCATGAGCCAAAGGAGAAGTATTGATACTCTGAGCTTGGTATGGGATAATGTGAGGTTTGTTATGTAAGGATAAAAAAAAGGCATGAAAAAAGATTTTTTTTAAAAACGAAAAGAAAAAAGTACTAGTGAAACTACGAGTCCTCTCATGCAAAATTCCCTTTTTTGTAATGATTAAGATGTAGACCCCAATAAACCATGTCGCACGATTGATATTTGAGAGGAAGTATTAGCTTCATCAATCAGATTTCCCACCACTTTTAGCCATGCTTCAGCTTCTGCATAGAAATGCCTCTTTAGCATGTTTGAACACTTACTAAAAAAAAAACAACATACAGTTGCGTAAATATGTCTGTGATTTGAAAAGCTGAAGTAATCCATAATTGGGTTCTGCTTACTTTGATTTCAACCCTCTAAACCTCAGTCACATTTTTACTTAATGCGCGTTTTGTATTGCAAAATAGTCACACATCTCTATGGAAACACGACACGAAAAACTACAGTTATACAATTTGCTTCAGTATTTGTTTTGTGAAAAAATTTTTTAAAAAACTTGACTCAACATTTTTCCAACTACTGCCAGGTATTATTACTGGGGAAAATGTTGGGGCAAACATGCTATAGATAGTTTACTATTTACAGTTGGGCAATGCTTACAAACTAGCCATTTTTCACACTCTGCACATCAACTCTAGAAAGATATTTCATCATGCTGAATGTATCTTCCAGCAGTTTGCTCCTCTGTACCATTTTGAGCCATGCCACATTTAATTTATTGATGAAGTATGTTTTATTTAGCTCTGAATGTCTCTAACTTGATCCCACAGTTGTCTTCGGTCTGCGCTTTTTTAAGGGCATACTGCAGTTCTGCTAAAAAGTGACAATTTCACTGAGGAGTGCAAAATTTATAATTCTTTGCAGCATCTATTTAATGTAAAAGTTTTGGGTGCATTTTTAATTAAGACATCTAGAATAAAGTGATTTTAATGAAATATTACAATTTTGTGCTCAGATTTGTTTAATGTTATGCGAGATTAGTTCAAGGATCATTGGAAAACTGAAAATCAAGCATTATTTTTTTCTTTTTTTTGTAAATGCAATACTTCAAACAAACCAACAGGTTTTGGGGTTCATATGTTTAATAAATAGAATTCCAATTAAGGTATTTAATTTGTTGACTGTTCACTCACATGTCTGGAAGATCCAGAGTGTGGACCCTGGCAGCATATAGAAGCTCATCCTCCTTAGAGATCAGCACTTTCAGTCCATCAGTTAAGAGTTCTTTGGTCAGGACACAGTTAGGAGCTGCATAAAAACACAGTGAACATCAAAATTAGCAATCAATATCACTAAAACTAACATCACTAAACACCCTCATATCAGTTTAGATCTCAAACCTTCAGGGCTTTTGCTGTTGCATGCATGCCTGCTGTCCTCCTCTTCTTCTGAGAAGCTGCTACCATCCATCTGAAAGCCCTCATCAGCCGCAAAGCTCTCTAGCAGACGACTCACTGCTCGTCCCTTTGGCTGTACAATATAACAGAAGAAACACACAGAAAAATAAATGGATACAAAGATAGATTTAAAAAATAAAAATGGAGATAGAAATTTGATAGAAGAAACAAGACATAGTTGAACATGCTACTTAAACAAGGATTTAACCACAAAGGGACTTTACAGTATTTGTATCATCATCTATCTGCAGCCATTTTCTTTTACATTTTTTCCACTTTGTCACCACAGTGAAGTGTAAGCCACCCCCCTTCCCACATCTCCTCCATCATCCTCTTCTCCCCTAAGATTACTCAGCAGGAGGTTGGGCTACGTGCAATGTGCTAAGTACTTTTAATAGTTCTACAGTATCAGTTCTTGTGGTGAGAAATTAGGACAGTAGATCTAACCAGAATTTTTAAGCGATTGTACGAAGGCTCGCATTTGGATTTGGTTTTGTGGTTTGCATGTAACAAAGATTTTGAATTCACTGCCACTGATACCTGTTGGTCTTTGCTCCTGCGTCCTCTGCCTCCCTCCTCACATTGCAAAGACTGAGCCCCGACTGACCAGCAACTTCTTCTCTGTAAAAGTCGACATGAGAAAGGACAAGATGAGCACTCTGGTTGTGGTGACAACCAGTGCAGGGAAGGCAGACATGGGTGCAAAGTTTGTGCCCATAAATTATCAGAAAATGATAATTTGGGAATGTGAATTATAAATTTGGTTGAACTTGTTCCCAATGTTGTGAGGTCATAATTCACAGGTGCTAATGAAACTGTGGGTATAAATTAAAATTTCTACATACTAATTTAGACAATTTGATCCCTGGTATCTGTCAGGTCTGCAAGAACTAAAGACAGTTTGCAAATTCAATACTTCTCATCAAATCTCTTAAGTAGTACGTTATTTAAAGACTACATAATTTATTTTGCTACTTTTATGCTTCCATCTCTGAGGGAGGTTTAGCATCACATGCCAAATATATATTTTTATTCATTTATCATTGCTATTTGTATTACCTTGTCACCCTAGAAAATGTAAACAGTATTAGTATATTCAGTTCTATTAATTCAGTACATCAAAAGTTCTATAAAATGCTTGAAATATTTACTTTACTGATTGCTCCTCTCAGGATGGTGCTCTTACGGGTCGCCCTCTTCAGCCTCTCATTGGTGGTTGGGAAGGTGGCTAGTCCCATGCTCCTCCGGTAGCGGTTGCCCCTAGTTCCAAGACTGCCCCAACGAGGCTCCTTCGACCTGGATCCGCATGTCCTCCTAACGCCTTCAGGCCGTTGAGCTTGGTGGTCTTGGTGGTTTTTGATTGCAGTACTCATGCCCAGCCTACAGGTGGACTTCTTCCTCACTTTGACTTCCCCCTCTGTTCCAGATAGACTCTGGGAACCTGTACGGTTCAATTACAGAAACAGATTTAGACCAAGCTAACAGAGACGGGGGAGAAACACAAAACAGATGCTTCCCATGAAGACGTGGGGCAGCTTTGTTGACTTATAAGTCATTTTCAAAGGATTGTCTTACCATAAAGCTCCTGTCTCTGTTTTTTGTTCCTGGCTTTCTGATTGGCTTCCAGTTTTACGACAGATGAGGGACTTGGACCTGCCATGGAAGAGCTAGAAGTGACGTCCCTGGGGGGTTGGGCTCTGTAATCTTGACCTTCATCAGTATCATAACTGCCTTCCTCTTCTTCATCTTCTAATAGTGATAGCAAAGAACACAGCACAGATTTAGTAGGATTTTTTAAAAACTCAGTCAGTTTATCAAATCCATCTCTTAAATCATTACCAACCAGTACAGTTCTTTAACCTGCTCTCAATCATTTCACAGGCACTTCATTAGCATTTAAGTAAATAGTTTTAACGGTTCATAGAAATGATGTATGAAGTGCTTTGCCTCAGTGGTATTTCCTGGTGTGAACCCATATGTTATTGTGAACTAGTGTTCTAGAGAGAGTAGGAGTGAGTTTTTGTGTTTGTCACTGCACTTTCTCAAGCAGCTCCTTGACCCAGTCTGCTAGTCTCCAGGGCTGTCAAAGCCTTTCACAGCCAAGTGTCCACAGCTGTGGCTGCACATCTAGCCCAGACCAGCCAACAAGGCCAATCACTGAGGTGTTGAATGTCCATACACACCCCAGTCTGTTACAAGACTCTCATCAACACCTTTTCACTCACCTCCGATTCCTTTTCAAGTGATTTACAAATTAACACAAGGCACACTGGGCATAAAGGGCCGTTCTTTAAGAGGATACTTTATTCAATGCGTTAGCAATCCTCTGGTCAGATATGTACGGTAGGGTTTGTTTTGTGTGTGTGTGTGTGTGTGTGTGTGTGTGTGTGTGTGTGTGTGTGTGTGTGTGTGTGTGTGTGTGTGTGTGTGTGTGTGTATATATATCATGTATTGATATATCTTCTGTAGCATGTTAGATCTATGTTGATTCAAGAAACTACTTGACAGATGGGTGTTCCATCATACAGGTAACAGTCTCATAGCTGGACAATTAGATATCTCTACCATGTAAACTTGTTTCAAGTTCAAGGAGGAAATCCATGTCTTTTCTTCTTTGGCTAGGTCATTACCTATGACTGTGCATGTCTTCTAAAGTCTCAGTATTCACTGCTGTACCTTGATCAGAGGAGTCACTTTCTGCCGGTGAGCTCTCCTCCTCCTCCACTGCTTCTTGCCTCTGCCTGCGGAGAACCTTCGCCCTTGGCTGGCTCAGATGGGAAGAACCCTGTGTCAAGGCAGTTGATCCCTTTTTACGTCCACGGCGCACCAGTCCAATCCAGCTCTCTTGAGGGACACTTTCCACACTGGCTGCTGAGAAAGTTTGCAAAACCAACCACTTTTTAAATCTAGCGTGATTACTGATGGAACTTTCATCAGTGCGTTTCAACTGCTTATTAAAACCAGACAGCACGAGGCCTAATCTGATTGCCAGGACCTACCTGTGTCGCTCTGTCCTCCAGACTCTTGCCTGGACTCAGCTTTGCTCGCGCCCTGGCTTCTGTGTCCATGCTTGGTGTTGGAGCTGCAGGGTGAAACTTCCTTGTCCCTCGAGCTTGTCCCTGAGAGATTCTTTTTAACCTGGCCCTTCTGTTTGAGCTGAGCCACATCACCAGCCAACTTGGAGCTGAGCACACTGTGAAGACTACTCTTTCTACAGCCCTGTGCTTTTATCTGCTGCAACAGAGAGAGATGAGAGAGCCAGAGAAAGCCAGTTACACTCTCGGTTGCAGTAGCCGCAAAAGCATCAGAATGTCAGAGCAAGAGGGCCCTCATTTGCTCACACACAGAGAAGAAAAAAGATTCATAGAAGCCCCACTGAAAAAAGATATTAATATGGAGAGCAGAGGATTTGACTCCTGAGGGTAGCACCTAATTAGAAATAGTGTGCAACAAAGGAACATATCAAATGCAAAGAAACAAAGAGCAGCCTCTTTCATTTCTAGCTGCATAGAGGGACAAAAGGGAGCAGGACAAGGGGACCCTGACCTGTGTGCTGCTGAGTCGCTCAAAGCCTCGACTGGACAGCCTCTTCTTCCTTCTGTGACTGTCTCCGCCCCCTCCTAGGTCCTCAGGCGACAAGCCAAGCCCCACCCCAATCGACCTGCCAGTCAAAACAAGGGAGAGGCATTCATTAGAGAAGAATGGCAGTGGTTTGAAAGCAAGAGAGGGGGTAGGACATCACAGGGGAAAAACAGAGTTGAGTCACCTCTCTGTGGGATCTAATAACTTTCCTTTCTCTGTCTGATGAACAGAATGACAAAAAAAGGACAAGCAGAGCCCAGTGTCTGATATAAAAACTGGAATCTAACAAGGAACCTGGGATTGTTTGAGGGCAGTGTGGTATAAAAAGCATTAACGCTTTATCTAGGGAGGGTGTTTGCGGTCTGTGAAGCACTGCGCAGCTTTGAAGGATACAGTGGATGGTTGGAAGGCACTGCATTTGTATGCGGCCGTATTGTTTTCAGAGAGTATCATAGCTCTCCAGTTGCATTTTCATATCACTGTGGCACACTCTTTCCCCTACACTGAGCCGCATCACAGGCCAACCACTCCAAATGCCCTTGAATTTCCCTCTGGAAACCTGCCCATAGAACACACCGACGTGAGCCAGGCCATGCTCAAACAAAAGATTAACTTCCCCTCTCTTAGTAAGCGTGCAGCCTTGGAAATCTGTCACATTTACAGAGCAGGCAGAGTTTAAATGTGAAGCAGATAAATGAAGTTGTGTATATTAAAATTTCATGTTTGTTTCATATAGTTTCACACACCGTTCTGTAACTACCCATTGTTTGGAATCAAATGCATGTTTGTGTCATTTATCAATGCAGGAGCATGTGAATAGAGAGGATGTATGTAGGCCTTGATTGTGTGTAAATCTCATAATTGCTTGCTCATTGGGGAATTGTTGAGCTTCTCTCTGTTTTACTTTAAGGTGTTGGTCTTAGTACTACTGAGATGACTTATGATTTGGCACTGTATGAGTAAAACTGAATTATTTTATATAATCAGTGTGTCAACATGCACCTGTAACACATAAAAAAGACTGAAGCCAATTGTCAAGCAGCGGGACCGTCTGCCCACTGACTGACTGTAGAGTGACAGGGGTGCCAGGGAAGTGTGAGTTGTCCCTGTGAGGCGGATCCCGCCACGACGAGCATTCCGCTGCTGACAAACACAATGTGACAGAGTCCCTCCCTTCTGTGGGGGTGGGGGGCTGGTGGGGCTTACCGTACATGACTAATTAAACAGAATTGATTAGTAGGGTATGCTGGCAAGCAGTACTTCTCTCCAGCTCTACCCCAGTCAAAGCAGCACCACAAAGGACCCCAGTGCTGTACCCACAGGAATAACAGAGGCATGCACAAAAACAAACAATGCCTGCGTAAATGCTCATAAGCACGCATTTGCATCCATACCTAATTGCACAGATGCATAGACTGCACAAGCGTGGAGGCTTAAATGCATCTCTCGCTCAAATACTGCCACACACAGTCCCAGCAGTTCAAGCAAAATAAGGTAAAGAAAGATATTGTGCAAGGCTGGGCTATTGCGCACGGATCCACTGACCTCCATCGGCACAAAAGTGTCTTGTAGTGGCGTGAGAGGCAGGTGTAGTACATGCTTTTATAGAAACCCGACATGCAACACAACATGGGGCTAATCAGTCCCCATTCTGCTCGCCTGTTTTTTCGCTCAGCAGCGTCATGTCATTCTATTCTGAAATATACACACACATCAGAAACAAAAGGGAAGAAAAGTAAATGCACCTGGACTGTGGCTCAACTGTGAATGCAACAGAGAGACAGAGTGTGATTTACTGCACTGTGTCCTGTACAACGCCCTGCCAACCCCCATGTTGTCCCCCACCTTCTCTCCACTATACTTCACCCCAGGCCCTGGCCCTGCTACCCTTTCATTTGGGTGTCACTGTCACCCAGGATCAGCATCCCCACTCTGATCAGTGCTGGCCTGGCGAGGGGACAAGGGCACATGGGTGGAAGAAGAGTGGAGGTGACATCGCAGAGGGGCAGCTGGGAACACTGTGGACTGTTGCCCAGAAACCACAAAGAAAGAGAGAAGGGGAGATGAAGAGAGATGGGGAATGCTGTGATTTGACATTTTGTGCCCTAAGCCTATACCCTGTACCCTCATGACAAGGCTAATTGCAGTCTGACAGCAAACCTTTATCCCCTGGAACCTTCTGGTTTATCACCATCATTTTAAAACAGCAATGGTATCGCTGTTTAAAGCTGTTTTTAAAATGCTATCAGCATATTTGAAGAAAAAAACAGGTTAACAGTTTCCTGAACAGCATCGAGTTCCTGCCCACTTCTTCTCCATTATTTTTTTTTTCTTTTCCCTGAAACACATACATAGATATTGCATGAAAGTTCCACATGTCAGATTAACTTTGATTGCCTGGACTGTCTGACCCTCATGTTATCCTCTGGACCTTTGGTGACCCCATATGGCTGTAATGGCAGTGGTGTGTCACATTCCTGCTGCTGGGACAGATTACATGAGAATTCACGGTACTCTAATTACATCTTCTGCTTGTCACCTGGCACCCAGCTCTCTCCAAACATAGCCCAGTAAAGCTCAAAATGCACTACAGTAATGCCACTGAGATTTTTGGCTATGCTGCAGAGGTACTGAGTGCATATATCAAGCCTAAATAAATGTTATGTGCTGTTATACAGTTCACACCAGTGTTGACTAGATTAAAGAGGGTTCAAGCAGACTTCTTAAAATGGTTCAGCAGTTCTCTGATTTCCTGTTTATGCCAATGAGAGGTAGTCCCTGTGTGCCAGTGGTACAGAGGGGCTTATCATGCAAGGCTGGACTACAGCCAGCCAGCAGATATGGGCTGACTGATACTCACTTGACTTTTCTCTGGCCCTCAGTTGAGGACACTGGGCCTGTGGTGAGGGTGGGTTTCCGCTTCCTCGGCCGCCCCGGCCCTCGCCGTGCTGGGCTGCGAGGTGTTTCCTCCTTCCTGCTTGCACACGCAGATGTAAACACACAAGCAGAGAGAAGAACTGCATGATACTAAATTTAAAAAAAACTGTAGCAGTAAAAATAGGTTAACATATTTCTTACTTTGAAGATTTTCGATTACAAATTGGGGGGAAAAAAGAGGATAATGTCATACTCACTGATGGTCATGCTTCCTCTGGAGTTTGGCCAGCTCTTTTTGCTTCTCTTTGTAACGACGCTGGATGTCGGCCAACTTCACACGCATTGCAAGCTCGGGACCATCCATTGTTTCCATGCTACCTTTGGCCGGGCATACCTGAGACACACAAAATTTGTGGTTATTTTTAACATTAAGGGCATACATTTAAAGCAAAATTTATCTTCACTTGGTAGTTTATTTATTTTTGCGAATGGAAAGCCAATAAAACCATAAAGCTTCTTTGTGTTTTGAAGCATCAAGACGGACACAAGTTGTTGTCTTACTGGTTCATTTCGAGGTGTCCAGCTGCATTTCCTCCGTAAATTGAGAATCCTGCGGGCTGGGAAGTGTCGCCCTGAACCCATACTGGTACCTTCTTGGGAGTCCAACTCCAGTGCACGGGCTGTGGCCAAGGTAGCAAGACTTTGGAGGTCAAACATGAGCAACTCCTCATCTGTGAAGGGGAACAAAAGAAAAGAAATAAGTGCTGATTTGGTTCACTTTGTGCCCATAGATTCTTGATTTAGAGACACTAGTAGGGAAAGATGTGGGGGGTTTGTGCATAATGAGCAGTATATGTCAGCATTCAACCTCAAAACTTGCACACGTGGCTTTATCATTTCAGCAGTAATCTTACAATATAGTGAATAAATGGCAGTGAAGAAATAAATTGAGGTGGAATTGGGCGCATTAAGTCAGTATGAGGTGGTGGTGGCAAATCTATTCTGAGGTCATAGCAATATGGACTCACCAGATGCTGGGATGTCAATGGCCATCTGGGCCATGCTCTTCCTATGTAGCATATCTGCCTTTGACACTGACTGGACTATCTACCTTTGTTGGACCGAGCTACCGGCTGAATAGCAGAGATAACAGTTTATTCCCAGAGAGAAAAGTGGCATTTTGTTTACAAAGTAACACTGTCTTACATGTTAACATGAAAAAAATAAATAAATACTGATACTCCTCACTTGTTTTAATGCTTGTTTTTGTAAATACTATTGTTATGCCTCGAAACCGACATGTGCCACTTCCCCGAGCTGTCAACAGTATCGCATCACGAAGACAACATCACTGACTCTGGAATCAGATGATATCCTTTTTATAGAACCCTCTAGTGGGAGCAGTTAAATGCATTAGGATGCTGTGGTAAACACAAAACATCCTTTTGTATGAATAAAAAAAAACACATGGTGCTTTGAAAAACAAGGAAGCTTTTAAAGGCACTTTAAAACAATGGGGTCTAATTAGCCAGGCAATGCTCCAGGGTGCTGAAAACATCGACTGCTTTTGTGATTACACACTAACTTTCAGCAACGTGTTGTGTTTGGGAGAGAGGGAAACCAATTGGTGTGTCTCCTTTTTGTTTAAGTGTGTGTATTTGCATTTGGGTGTGCGCATATTTCTGCACATGTGAGCATCAAACAGCTGCAGGATGGAGAGACAGAGAGGCAGTTCCCTAAGGAAAGCTGGACGAGGCAGGGAGTGAGAAAGGAAGGTGTACACCCTTCACTAGCAGTTCAGCCCTGTCCTCCTGCTTCTCCTCCCTCTCCAGAGGTCTCTGCATTGTTAAAACTGCCTTTTAGGAAATAAAAGTGCCTTTAACATGCCGAAGAAGAGCAATGGCAAGCAGGCGTGCAGACAGCCTCTCTGGGGATGTGTTAGAATCCACCAAAGGCTCTTGAGACCAGCAGGAAGAGAGGAGTATCTGGGAAGAAGCACAGAGCGACGGAGGCTAGGCCTGAGGGGGGAGTGGGAGTTTGTCTCAGTGGACATAGAGGAAAAGGAGGATAAACTATGGGAGAGAAGTGCATTCGGCTGATATGAGTGTGTTGCTGTGTGCATGTCAATATGGCGTGACTCATGAAAAAGCCACCGTCCCTCACCATGGCTTTTCCCACAGGTGCGCTTCTGCTGTTGCAGCTCCAGATCGACCAGCTCACTCAGAAGCTCCATGCCCTGGTGGGGGCTATACTGCGATGGGGCAACTGATGGAACACTAAAAGGGAACAAGGGAAATGGGGGTACGTCTGTGCAGAAAGCTGCAGCAATCAGCAGCTCCAGACTCCAGTAGCAGGGCACAAGAGGTTTGTGGGGCGCAGCAACAGTTGGCTCACTTGGGCTCGGGGCAGAAACTGAAGCAGGGGAAAGACACACAAAATCCGCTGAGATGTCATCAGGAGCCACCTTGCTCTCGTGCTGAAGCTCGCTTTCCTTTGCTCCCTCGGGGGACAGGGACTGTGACTCAGGGGCTGCAGGGGAAGCCGGGTCAAGCTCGATGATGGCAGGCAGGTCTGGGTCCTGCTCTCCAGGCAAGCTGACCTTTTGATTACTCTCCACCTGACTCTCCTCACCAATTGACTCCTCTTCCTCTTCCTCCTCCAATGTAATGACAGCTTCTGCCCTGTCAGGCTCCTCTGTTGAAAGGGGGACTGGACAGGATGCAGCCTCACAAACTGGGCTCTCAGCGGGGGGGCAAACCAGCACCTCTTCCTCAGCTGGACCCTGCTCCTCTGCCTCCTCCTCTCTGGGCACATAGTTGGCTGCTGTCACTGCTGCTACCTCCACCTCCTCCCTCTGTTCGAGAACTCTCTCAACCACGCTCTTCTCCTCTTCTTGCTCCTTGAGTGGGAGTGGTTCTGGGAGGGGCCTGACCACCACTTGGCAGTCTAACTCCTCCCCTAGGCTGGCGAGAGGCTGAGGAGCATGCTCAGCAGGCTCCACTTGGACCGCTTCCAGGTCGGCCGGCTCTGCCAGTCGAACATCCTGAGGGGATGGTCCGCTCCTGTAGCCCATGGCAATACTAGGGTAGGTGTATCCAGGAGGTAGGTCTATAAATGGAAAGAAATATAGATATTGTCGATATTGGCCCACAAAAATATTGCATAATATTTTTTTTTTTGGCTGAAATGCAAAAGAAAGCACCATTTTTTTTGATGAAACCATTACATTTAAAGGTGTTATGCAAGCTTAAAATTCGTACACATCCAGCCCACACTAAGCTTAACACCCTTGTTACTTAGGTCGCAACTGGTGAAAAACAGGCATGCTGCCTCGATCTCCTAGCAGACAGCACAGTAAAAGACTACAAGTAACCGTGTATGTATTATTTAAAATGGGCCAGACCTTTGGTTTATCAACAAGCTTGACACAGTTCCTCTGGTGTGCAAGAGCCGTTAGTCAGACATTAATAATGATGAACAGAGTGTGAGGCCTGTGGAGGTGGAGGAGAGGTGAGGGGCCACTATTGAGGTGTTTCTCAATCATTACCAAGGTAACAGTACTGGAAAGCCCCAGCACAGCCAGCAGCCATTTTCTTGAGCTTTGAGCTGTTTAGTAAATCAGAGGCTTGCCAACAGAGCCACCCACCCATTATACCACAACACCAGCAGAAAAAAGGGACCATACAACAGTGGCAGATGCAATTATCAATCAGTATAATGTATAAGGCGCTGTTTTATTTAAGTGGTCTTCTTCTGTTACTGTGTCAGACTTATTGTAATCCGTAAGAAGTCATTTACCATCTCAATATCAGTGTCCACCTATCATTATCGATATTGCTTATGCTTTCAGGAGAAAAATCATGAGGCATTTCAAAATTTCTGCTTGCATGTACACACTTTTGCTCATTCTTACCAGGCTCCAGAGACTCTGGGTAATCCTGTGGGGGTTGTCCCTCTCCTCTCTTGTCCTGGGATTCAACCCCCTTGAGCATTTGAGGTGGGGCAGGACTGATGGCAGGTGAGTGAGGGGCTGCTGCAACAGGGCTGGGAGCAGGACAAGGTGTTGATGGAGTGCTTTTGGCATGTTGTCGCAGTGAGGGGGACTGGCAACAAGGGGACAAGTGAGCGGCACAAGCACCCGGGGGTGATGTGTTCCTCTGTGGTGGGTTGTAAGAGTAGGCCTTGGCAGGTTTAGATGTTCTGGGTTCTGATATGAGTTCTTCTAGTTCCACCGAGGACTCCTCTGGTCTCTTTTGCATCTGTGGAATCAAAATGAAAATTATTATCATATCTACATTTAGTGAACTAAACTTGAAGGCAAAAAGCAAGTGAGTTTCTGTTGTAGTTTACAGCGTCCTCCATAATTATTGGCACCCCTGGTTAAGATGTGTTCTTTAGCTTCAATAAATTCTTTTTTTTTTTTTACTAATATAGGACTACAATGGAAAAAAGAGGAGAATCCAACCATTAATTCAAGTGTATTTATTCAGTGGGGGGGAAAAAATCACACATTAAGAAACTAGAAAAGCACTTAGAGAGTGCAGACCTCCCCCAAGGATAGAGAGGAAAACAGGAAACCCATGCAGTAAAGGATCATGAGCTGGAATCAAACCTGCATCTCTGACACAGTTCTGTTTATGAATCACCTTCTTAACCAGTTGAGCTATCTGGACACCTTGCTCCAATTTGTTGGACGACATACTAACCTATGATGTTTTTGTCATATTTTGGACCACATACTAAAACATACTAAAAAATTCAAAGTGATCCAGAATCCGGGATCCTTTCCGGATTGCCACCAAAATTAAATAAGCTCTTCCTCTTACCATAGTCTACATCCCCTTTCATGTGAATCTGCCCAGGCGTTTTTGAATTATCTTGCTAACAGACAGACAGACAGACAGACAGACAGACAGACGGACACACAAACGCCGGGTGTCACATTACCTCCTTGGCGGAGGTAATAATTCTTTTACATCAAATCATGTGTGCCACAATTATCAACACCCCTGATGTTAATACTTTGTACATCCCCCTTTTGCCAACAAAACAGCACCAAATCATCTCCTATAATACATTTTTCTACAATTTTTCGTGTGAGAGTATGCTTCTACAACAAAAATTGAATTTATTTTAAGGCTTTCAACACATCTTAACCAGGGGTGCCAATAATTATGGAGGGGGCTGTATTTCATTCTAAGTATTGACACCAAAAGCTCTGCACCTACATTCAGCGAATCACTTCATCTCTGTAGGAAATCAGCATATCCCAGAATAGCAATAGGTGGGTTTAAAATAGACTTAAATCTTCTTGAATCCTGTGTGTGTAGCTAGAGTGACGGATGATCTGAATTCCTAATCTTCCTTGCATATTTTGACTTTATAATCACCTGTGCATTGTGAGCTGCTTGGTGTTGCATGTTCATGCCATGTGCAGCTCGGTGCTGCTGCTGCTGCTGCTGCTGCTGTTGCTGCTGCTGCTGCTGCTGCTGCTGCTGAGGTTGAGACTGTAGTTGTGGCTGCTGCGACTGGTGACTCTGGTGTTGATGCTGAAGCTGCTGATGCTGCTGGAGAGCGTACAGCTCTTGTTGCCGTAGAAACTGAGATCGGGAGTACACAGCAGGATGTTGCATGTGGGAGGGTGGGCCCCGGGCACCATACACAGGGGGCCACAGCCCTGGCTGCTCCATCACATCTAATGAGAAAAAGGAGGAGGAATGTGATGGAGGGGGGTACCTTAGAACAATAACACATGCATCCACATACACACATTCAGCATCACTGTGGAATCATACACAAGAACAGTATGCGCAACACACTAGAATACATTAGTGAACCTAGAACAATTGTGTTCTCCATATCAATCGTTATGTACCTCCCACACAACTATTTCGAAACCGTAAAACCATTATGGATCATTTAAAAATCATTGTATTCACATTTTATAGCAACAGCATCTATCCCTTCAAAAAACAATTTTTGACTTCATAGAACAACATCTCCCCAGGCAGCACCAATCCCACACTCTCCCCCGCTCGGAACTGAAAGCTGTCTCTTAAGAACTGCTTTGAGAATTTTGGAATGCTGGAAAAAAAAGTTCTGACAGTGATGAAATGTGAACAGATGATAATGGCTGTAGGTTGATTAGAGGTCAAAATACTGGGCTGGAAATACATGTTTTTCTCTTTTTAGCATTCATTGTGACCTTAAAGCTAAAAAGTCGCACCTTCCCAGCCAAACCACAACAGGAGGTCTGCAAAAAGGCCGTGAGCCTGACTCCCATGTCTGTGGGTATTTCATTATGTGACTTCATGGACAAATGATTCTTGATGTGGGTGATGTGCTAAGACAGAGTTCCCAGTTGGAAAATATATAGAAAACTGCATTTTTCTCCTCTCTGATTAATAGTGCATTATAGTTACACTTCACATGAACAGCTTAATCCAAATTAACTTGATCTTTAACCCTCTTTTTGCAAGATACACCAAGAATTTAGGCGCATAAGTCAGATATGCAAATGTTTCCTGTGGGAAAGTTTCTGTGGATGCACTTCCCTTTCCCAGCTGAGACTCCTGTGGAGCCCGGAAGGAAATGTACTGTCAAAGAGTGTGTGCTAATTAAATTTTACAGCCTGTTCACTGAATATGTGTTTACAATGACTTTTGAGAAGTGATCTGTCCCTCACTATAACACTTCCTGTTCCTCTGCTGTTGGAGGCTAGAGTGGTAAACATATAGCTTATATGTACATTGTGACCCTATGAGAGCACTATGACTGCAGAGCCAAGCAGTCTGTGCGCAGGAAAACTTTGAATGATGAACAAACCCATGAAAGGGAAGTTTGTCAACGGTGTTCACTGAATCAAAGCGATTACCAGTGGTTATTTTCTTGTTAGCCCAATGTTATGTGAACACTGAAATAAAAATAATGTTCCAGGGTATGTAGGCTATATTTAATGAATTTCTAATTTATGTGAATTTGGATGTCTGAGGTTCATGCTTGTATGTGCTTGACAGACTCATTTGTTTAATGCGGTTAAAAATACACTTGGCTGTGCAGAGGAGAAAGCAAAGTTGTGGCATACCCAGGTGATGGGTTGCAGGATGGGTGGGAGGCTCGGAGGGCAAGACCACGAGCTGAGCAGAGGGGTCCTGAGGCAGAGGCAGGACTGGCTGCAAAGGGCCTGGCATGGCAGCAGAGAAACCCGGGGGCAGATTCTGGTGCAGGGTTGTATGACCTATACCTGCTATATATAGAAAAGATATGAGTTTCAATTACAAACCCATCATATTACGTGTAAAAAAAAATCTATTAAAAAAAAACAAATATACCACAACAGCTAATCAAATAAACTGTTACCCTGACTAATGAATACATGCTCAAGTTGAAATACTCATGAGCAAAATTATTTAAAAGCATCCATGTCCACTCGATGCAGCATAAAAATGCTGAAAAACACCGCATTAAAGTTGCTGTTGTTTTATGCTAAATTACTCCCTTACCATAAGAATGCCCTGTCATCCAGAGGGATGGGCTTCCAGTTCTTGGCATCCAGTGATGATGAGTAGAATGTGCAGCGGGATCTCCTAGCTGGCCAGACTGGAGGGAAGTGCCACCTGGCACCATGAGATGAGAGGTGAGGTCTCCATGACAGCTGTTAGAGGGGTGAATCCTTGCAAACTCCACCCTCTCCTTATTATCCCTGGAATCAAGATGAGACAATGATTAGGAAACACAAACAAACAAGTACAGATTGGAATGGGATATTGAGTAATGGCTTCAGACTTGCTTACCTGATATATGCATCTCTCTCTCTGTCCAAGCAAGTGAGGCCTATCTGTTCTTCACTCATCCTCTTCCTCTCCTCCTCAGTGGTGGGATCTGAGGGATACATGGAGCGAGGTGGCCCTGTGAGACAGATGAAAGTTTAATTATTAGCTTTCATTGTCTCTTGTAGTGAGGACATACTCCAAAGCACAATTTACAGCCTAAACTCCTAGTTGTTGTCATGATTTTGCTACAAAGATATTACAATCAAACCCTCAAATATGTAACAAAAAATATTAAGAATGAATTCAGATCCATTTGTGTAACGGTTTAGAATATGTTGTGCACCAGAGTTTTTAGGGTGGCATTGCACAAAGATGCATTTCATCACCACCATCTACTGTTTTAAAAATGACACGATGCATAGACAGTGCGTACAGATCTAAACATGACAGATATGTGTCCGGGACTGTGTACAGTTGGCATATTTAAAATAGCGATGCTACAGATTTATTCATTTATTTATTTATTTATTTATTTAATTGGGCTGGTAAGTTAAAGAAAAAGAAAGACTGTGTTATTGTGTTTTACCAAAATGGAGACACGCTTAGAAATACTGATCGTTTAAAATTGCTATTTCTATTCATTACTCCAATCACTTAAATATGACTTCTTGGAATTCAACTGTTAATATCTCTCTGATTTTCAATAAAGGACAACAAGAAAGCTAAAAAAAATACAGAACTGCATTAAAATTAGAAAAGCATGATTTGAGATTACTGCAGAGCAAATCATACTGATATGAGAATTACATACAATACCATACTCGAAATGCATTCATCAAAAAATTATATTAAAGTAAGGTATTTACACTAATATCATATCCTTTAGGTGTCCGTATCTTTAGTGTGTTTTTTTTCTGTTTCATTTTTTGCTTATTTCGTCTTCACAAGGTCCCACATTGGTCACAGATATGGGGGAAAAAAGTCTTTGCTATTCACATCTCAGGAGGCAGCGATCTAGACTGCTTACCTTTCACAGAGGGATGTACACGACCCTGCCGGCTGTTCGGATGACTATCTGCTGAACGACAAGGTGGCTCCCTTTGTCTGGCCACTGCCACTGCAATTCCCACTGGCGGTTGCCGCACCTCACTTTCCCCATGACCTGCCTCCCCCATGTCCCGGTTCCGCCCACTGTAATCAGGGCGCTCACCGTCGCTGGCTGGGCCCTTCCTAGATGGTAGACTCTGTTTGTTGCCTTGCAGAGCACAGCTCCCACCAGACGGTCCTGATTTGAGACTTCCCAGCCCTCCAAAGGGGCTCTTCTGGGAGAGGAGCAGTGGCTGTTGCTGGTTGCTGTACTTTAGTAAGCTTTTCATGGCACTGTTCTCGCCCTGTGTTGGACCCTGGGGATCAGGTTGCTGCTGTGGCTGCTGCTGTTGCTGACCAAGTGGAGGTGCAGTGGGGGGCTGTGGAGGAGGCAGGCTCATTCCCGGCTGCTGTTGCTGCTGTTGCTGCTGTTGCTGTGAGTGTTGCCCACCAGTGTTCCCTAATTCCATGTAGGACTTCCTCTGCTCTTCCTCAGGTTGTGACATGTGATGAGGAGGCCTCATAGCCCAGGGCGGCACTGGGGGCTGCTGGTGGTGGTGCTGCCCACTGCTGTTGCTGTAACCATAAGGAGACATGTCCATCTTTCTTTTAAGCTCTTGAGTATTCCCCTGGTTCAACTCAGCTGGAGAGGGAGCGTCCGGGCCAGGTCGTCCATGCTGCTGGTGGCGAATCCTGGCTACCTTTTGGCCATCTCTCTGTAAGGAGCAGCTACCTCCAGGACCATGGGCTGCTCCGGTCCCACTGTGTTGGCCCATATTTTTACTACCAAGTGGGGAGGAGTTAGGTGGAGGTCCTGGATGAGAACAGTCTCTGTAAGGTGAAGTGTTTACAGAATGAGGGACAGAGTGCCCTGCTTTGGGCCCCTGGGACAGCGAGGATCTGAACACATCCATGTCAACACCACTGTTGATGCACTCAGCACTCCGTGATCGCACAACCTGGTGCTGCTGTTGAGAATGTGGAGGCTGCTGTTGTTGGGGAGGTGGAGGAAGTTGTGAGGGCTGAAGGTGTTGGTGGTGGGACTGCATCCAATCTGGAGTCTTCTCAGCTTTTCTGTATTGATGCTGCTGTTGCTGTTGTTGCTGCTGCTGTTGTTGTTGTTGCTGCTGTGACTGTTTTCTATGCCAACTACTATGGTGCCCACCACCACCATTCTTTTCTATTGTCTTGTCCTTAGCATTGCTGCCTCCTCCTCCACTACCCACACCATGACAGTCAGGGTTACCAAGCTGGAAAGGCCCACCAGACTTGTCCCCCAAGTCCGCCACAGATGGCACAAATGTTGGCCCCGTGACTTTAGGTTCTCGCCCGACATTGACTGGCCCCCTCTCATGTGAGGCAGGGTTGGCTAAGGGAGCAGGTGGTGGCGGACAGAAAAAGTCCGGATGATGGTGTGTATGGTGGGAATGATGCGGGTGGTGTGGGTGGCTGGGGTGGAGCTGAAGGCAGTGGAAGCCCCCTGGGTGAGGATGTGTGTGGGGGTGAGCATGTGGATGTGGATGGGGATGTGTCCCTCCAGCAGTTGAACCCATGTGTAAGGGTGGGGGTACGGAGTAGGGCAGAGAGTGGTGAAGTGGGGCCTGACCCCTTTCTAGACAGTCTGAAGGTTGTTCACTGATCCTCATCTCGCCACTAACCCCCTCTTTGGTGCAGCGACTACTGCCACTAGACCCCATATGTCGACCCTGGCTGCTTCCTCCACCCCCCATAGCCCGAAGAGTTGTGCCCTCCCCGCCACAGCTGGACATGGAGACCTTAGCCCCCGCTCCACTTCCTGCATCTCCATTTTGCATTTTGCCATTGTGCAAGCAGGCACTAAGGGGCTTGCCCATACTCTGAGGGTGTTCCTTGTTGTATTCCATCGTGAGTGATGCCTTGTGCCTTTCCAGGGCCCGACTGTTGACCTCTTCCAGGGGCAGGGGGTGCTGTGGATAGTGTGGATGATGCTGATGGGTGTGAGAGTGGTGGTGATGAGTGGGCTGGGGTGGCTGATGGCTGTGGTGTTGCTGCTGCTGCTGCTGTTGCTGTCTCTCCTTAGCCTCCTGTTTGCTACTGGACCTTTCCTTGTCCTTGACAGGTACCACTCCTCTTTCCACAGACCCCTCTTTCAGACCTTTATGTATGCCTGCTCCTACCCCTGGATCTCTGTCTCTGCTGCAGGACCCCTGAGAGTGTCCTGAACCTGCTCTGGACATTGGTGGCAGACTGTGATTGGCGGAGATGAGAGGTGGCTGGGATGGGAGACCCCGAAGGTAGAAGTTCTCTGCAAGAAGAAGGCAGGCAGGTCAGTGAAGAGAAAGATATTAGCCAGGAAATGAAAACTCAGTGACAAAATGATTTAGCTCTTAGTATTCCATGTTTATCTACAATATACTATATTGTTTAAATTGGATTTTAATGCCTTATTTGTACCTGATTAAATTATCTCACCTTTTTGCGTGTCATAGAAACGGTGCTGCCCATAGAGGACTCCACTGTTGGCATGGTGATCCAAGTGGCTCATTGGAAGGAAAGTGTGGGCCAGACTCCCTGAGAATCGAGGATACCCTGGACCTGCTGAGATGGAGAGCAGAGAGAAAAAAGAAGAGATTTGATAAGACAGGACAACAGCTACTGAGATGTAGTTATCCAGTGTAATCCTTTAGGTCCACTGCAGCTGGTGGTGTTCATACGCAAATAAGTACTGGCTCTGCCTCCCATGTTTGCCTTTCCTGCCTGAGTTAAGAATGCAAACAAAAAAAGACAAGCTTGGGGATTGCTGTAATATATGAAATTTGTCTCTGAAACATATGGTTCTTTCTTTTTCTCACTCTCAGAACTGGCAGTGGCACCCCTATCCATCTGAATGGAGTGATAAGGATGGATTTGAGGTTTGTGTTTACAATGAACAGAGAGCCATGTGGCTGACCTTTACTGACCTACATCAGAGGTAAAAGGTCATCGGGATGTTGGGCCTGTAAGCCAGTACACCTGGGCTTATTACATCAAGCCCATCTGGAGGAAATTTACACCACAACCAAACAAAAAAACTCATTTTGCGATGGGACATTGAAAAACACAAAAGGACTTTGAGGGTGGAGGAGAGAGAAAAGATGGATTGAGATGAAAGCCCACTGCAATATTAGGACAAAGAAAAAGCATCGCTATGACAACCCACTTCCACTACAATTGGGAAACTATAACATCTGAGCATACCAATGCAAATTAAATTAGCCTCTCTCTACTACTGTATAATAAATTATTTCACCCATTTGCAGGAAAGCGATTCAATAATAAAATCAAACAACTGTAAAATCCAAAAATAGGGCAGTATGGTGATGAAATCCCTTACTGACAACAGTGCTGCAGAGTGAATGTTCTCGTATGAGCATATTATGTAATGTGGGAAAAAAAAAAACATGATTAAGAATGTGCCGCTATGTTATACACAGGCTACAAAAATAAAGAAAACACACCTATACCTACTATCACCATGAGTGAGCCAACTTCAGGTATGGAAGGAAAGAAATACAGGAAAATGAAAGCACTGTTTCTTTTCTCATAAATGTAACAGTGAGACAAACAGAGAGGTCATCTGCTGCCCGCCAACACTACAGCTAACCATCTCGATGACCTCAGAGTCATCTAGTGAAGTCCACAGAGTTTGTACCTCCTTTTCCCTGCTTTTGCACCTGTCTCGCCCTCTAGCCTCACTTTCGAACACAGATGGAGTGAAGGAAGGAGAAGAAAAAAGATAGAAAAACATGGCTCTATACAAGCTAAATGAAAGACAGACGTATTTGTGTTGGCAAGCATGTGACCTGATCCCGGAAAGCACAGAAGCAGGTCATTCGGCCTCGTGTGTGTGTGTGTGTGTGTGTGTGTGTGTGTGTGTGTGTGTGTGTGTGTGTGTGTGTGTGTGTGTGTGTGTGTGTGTGTGTGTGTGTGTGTGTGTGTCTGCGCGTGCACGCACACGCACAGCACAGTGGTTTTTACAGCAGCTCATAGTGTTGAATGTCTCACTTTCTGCCGGTGGAACAATGGGGCCGGTGCTGTGAGCCAGCTCTGGGGAGGGAGGAGTGTTGTGGTGGGCTTAATGACCTCGTCTTAGTGCGGCCTCCGCATCCTCCCATCTTAATTAATGAAATGCACAGAGAGTGCAAACAGCCCTGCAATAACACAGGAGGTGCTGCTTTCTGAGGAGGGCAACGGGGTGATAATTACACACTCTCACTTGTTCTTTCTTTTCCCTTCTTTCACCTATTTTTCTACCTCACGTACTCCCCCCTCCCCACGCCCCTCCATCCCACCCCTTTTGTCTCTGTCTCTTTCTTTGCTGTCATGATTAATAAGCACACATATTTATGCCAATTCATCTACAGAGGGAGAAGGAGGGGGATCCTTTGTTTAAGCAAGACGTTTTTCTCTGATTTTGGGAGGGAGAAAAGCAGAGAGCTGTTTGCCAGTCTTTATCCAAGCTGGGAGAGGGCCTTTTTTTTCTGCGGCAGCATGTTGTTTGTGAGCGTGACGATTGACGGCGTAATCCCTTTTCACAGTGTGGTCTGGCTGTGCCCGATAATGCCAGCCCGCTCAGTTTCAGCATGCTCTCCATTGGGGTGGCAAGAGGGAGACTGCTGGGCACGGCAGAGCCCATTCAGCCATTAATCTGGCCAGGACAAGGGAAGCTGCTGCTTCTGCTGCTGCTGCTGCTGCAGGCGACGTGAGCAGAGTCTGAGCGCAGTCTGCTGACTGCACAGTAGCCTCGCTTCTCTTTCGCTGCCTGCGCACACTTGCACACATAAACAAGTCAACATCAGCAACTGAATGACAGAGGGGGAGTTCACAGCGCATGCCCTCGTTTCCACGGGTGGAGAAGGGGCGCGAGGCAGAACAAACGGCGCTGCATCCCAGAGAGGGATTTCCAGAAGTTCTGAAGGTATTTCTCATAGCACGGTGAATTGAGAGAAACAGGCAGGGAGGACAAAGAAGGGGGCTCGATATAGAACGGCACCTAGAGGCAGAGGAGAATTAAGCCTGCTGCATTAGATTCAGACGACAGTGTTTCATTTCTCACTAGCACAAAACCACTCTCATCCCTCCATTCCTATCCCCTCATCATACACCTGCTCTAAGGACACCAGCCCATTCAATTTCTGATGAGGGTTTCTTACTTTTTCCAAAAGACAAAATAACACAAGTGAGAATCCTATATTTTCTCCAGGGAAATGGCTGTAGCGTTTCAGAGATAGAGCAATAGAAGGACAGAGTGAGAGAGAGAGGGAGCGTGGCATAGGAAGACCAAGAGGAGAGGAGGAGCTGCCTGAGCTGCCTGTCAGGTCCGCTAATTGAGAAAAAGTGACAGAACCATCAAGACACAGAAAGGGAGGAGAAGAGGAGAGGAGCCGAGAGATGTTTGGCGGAGGAGGGGCAGTGCTGTGGTGGATCTCTTCAGGTTTGACTAATTGAAAGGAAGGGATGCAGGCTGGCACAAGAGAGAGAGAATGAAAGAGGCAGGAGTATGGAAGAGGAGAGGTGGGGGGTGCAGCTTAAATCCTACAAAAGGAAAAGCTAGCAACTGCTCGCAGAAGGAAAGATGGACAACTGAAGATAGGCTTGGAAAGGCGTATCAAACAGGAGTGGATTAGACAGGTGTGTGCCGGCAATTGTGCGTGTGCATGCATGTATGTCTATATGTGTGGACAGAGATATGAGACTGTGATTGTTTTTGGCATAACGTAAGAAGTCATTTGGACTGCAGCCAGCTGGCTTCAGGCCAGTGAGGAGCCTGCAGTTTTTTTTGTTTGTTTGTTTGTTTTTTGGGGTCTATTTTTCTTTTTAATTTTTTCATTCAGATGATTCAGTGGGGTTTATTCAAACAGTTCCAAACATGACAATAAATCTTTCAAAAGCTCAGCGGGCCTAATCCATTTTACCAGGTGTTATGACAATTTTTTTACATTTATTAAAAACAGCCACGACACTGCATCTGTCTTTGTTTTTGTTTTTGTTTTTTTGCTTGTTTGTTTGTTGTTTGTTTTGTTGTTTCCTTCCCATCTCCTTGCACCTACAATCATATACTGATACCCCTCTCTGTGATAGTGAGCATCTCAGCTCATCAAAGAAACAACAGAAAATTCCATGTGGTTCATACAATGGCTGTTGCTGTACTCTGACATCACGAAAGCCACTAACGGTTTAGTTCCTGGCTGCTGTGACCTTTTACAAATATCTCAGCATTTGTAAGACAGTAGAGTGTACACTCTCCTTTCCCCAAAATAATAAATCTTTAAGTTTGAGCCAACACAAGACTTTTCAGTAAAACTTGCTTTTCCAAAGTTATCTTGATTCACGCCGCCAAGGTTATGTGATGATGTTATTTATAGCTTTGCTTAAAGTCATAAATGTGGTCTAGATTCATGACTGAACCGCTCCTCTCTAAACACACTCAGATCATGTTCACACTAATATCTGTGCCAGTGCATATGAAGTATGAACACATATTTCTTTTCCTCTAATTTAGCTAACCCCAGAAACTGAACTTCATTCCTAATTGGACAGTCTCATTGTCGTGTGGAGTCTGGGGAGGTTTTTTTTTTTTTTTTTTTTTTTGGGGGGGGGGGGGGGGTCATCAGATTGTTTTTCACAGATTTGCTCAAGATGCTTAAGCTTAGCTAGGTCAAATTCAGTGAGGATTTACATATTTTACATTTCATTTGCCTATCAGACAGTACAGGTGTTGCAATGCTTTGGTTTTTTGTTTTTTTTTTGTTTTTTTTTAGTTTCTGCTTAAAAATAATTGTATGAGCACAAAATAGTGAATTGATTTAGGGTCTCTGTGCAGCAGCAGCTTTGGGGGTGGCCATTAGGGGGCATTTATGAATGTCAATCAACATCAGTCACAAATTTTTGATGTAGTAATTCAACATCACAAGTAAAGCAAACCAGCGCCTAACCACTGTTTGCCTATTGCTATTATTTCCATCAAGGAGGTTATATTTTCACCCCTTTTTTTTTTTTTTTTTTAGTTCTGAAATAATTTAGTGGGATGTCAGGCAAAGCATCTTGTGATTAGATTTTGGTTCAAATCCAGATTCTATTTCATATCCAGGAAAAACATGGCTTTAAAAAAATGCTATTTTCTCATGCACTTCTGCACTTACTGGAATTAAAAACAATATCTGTCATGTGCATCTTTTGATTACGATGTGCTTTGCTGGAATGAAGATTAAACATTTCTAAAAAATTGTTTGTTATGAAAATACAACATTCAGAGATTGTAGTGTAGACTTGGCATCCTAAAACGCTTTATGATTATAGCATTTTATTTGGCTTTAGTTCACCTCCAATAAAATCTTATTTAAAATTCCTCTGATTATTATTGTGTAGAAAATAAGAATGTGTTTTTACCCAATAAAGGTCAAATTAAAAGCTTATATGTGCATATGATTTTGTCTTACTACATCTACCCACATTCCTGCAAGTGTTTATACCAAGTAAGTGAAGCGTTAGCAAGTGACTACCGAGATGATCTTTATCTCTTGTTCGATACATGAGAAATTTTAGATCTTTAATCTGCAGAAAATGTGTCAGAGGAATAGCAGACACAAAGACATTCTGCACAATAACAGGTATATGCCAGCAACATAAGAATCAGAAAATAATTTCTGAATACAAATTTGATCTGCTCTGCTTGGATTTGCATGTAAGCAGCCACTTTAAAAACACTCAGAGAAAAAAAATGCAGAGCATATCTTTGAGGTTACAAGTGACACACTAATGCACCGACACACTAGCAAGTCAGTGCCTGCTCTGCTGCTGGTGGGGTTCTGCTGACACCCGGAGAGAGGAGGCGAGAGTCTGGGTAATTGTGCCGCTCATTTTGATGACTTGCTTTTTATGCAAAACAGGAAAAAGACAATATGCAATTATCTTGAGGAGGGAACAGCTGAATGTGGTTGATGAACAGTCTGGATTCAATCATGCTCTTAGCGCGTTATATGCAATTAAACTGCAATAGAGATAATGGCCTCCATTGCCAACTGAGTAATAATCCCAGTCATAATCACCTCCATTACTTTTATTAGGCTTGGCATTATCATCATCACTCTTAATATTATTTTACTTTTCCACAAGAAGAAAGTGTTTGACAATGAAACCTTGAAAGTATGAGGTAAAAGAAACAGTGGGGCTTGCAAAATGAGCTTGGGAGGGGAAATATTTCTGACAGCTGATGCTGGAGCTGATATCTCATTCAGATCTATTCTTCCTTCCCTCGTGTTTATTTGCAGAATGATAGAGTTTCACCTATCCTCACCACCGTAGCAGCTGTCCACTGACTCAGCTGCTGGTGGCCAGGACATGAGAGCGAGGTGGGGTGGAGGAGCGGAGGAAGCTGCTGGGAGGCATCCAGTGGCTCAACACACTCCACAAACAGACAGCATCTCAGCTGCAATGCACCTAATCAGCCCTGGCCGCATATCACACAACTGGGGTGATCAGTGACCACAAATAAACACTCCCCACTGGCATCCCCCCAATGGTCTAACAGCTGGGCTATTCTTAGAAAATGAATAGATAAATAAAATACAAGAGGGCTGAAATAACAATAGCCCCTCAGCTTCAAAGACTGTAGTTTACTAGATGACATTGGGTGGCCATCACCCCATGTAACTAGCAAAAGATCATGAACATGTAAATGAAAAAGTGACAGAAGTGAAGTCACAGGAAAGTAGACCTTGCATCAGTGGATGGATAGGTCTTACATTTATCTGTCATCCTGGGCTTGTGAATTCCCAAAATACCCAACCAGATTAATCTCTCTACTTTATCCTTGTATGACTTCCTGACTATATCTAAGCAGTAATGTGAAGTGTTGAACTCGATGTGTGTGTGTTTATATTTCCCTGACAGTGCGTGTGTGCGCGCGTGTGTGGTTGGATTTTTGTAATGCTGAGTATTGGGTGGGAACCACCCTATTAAGCTGTGATGGAGACACCAGCTGAAGGCTCTGCAATCACTGCAACTTTTTACTGGCACATTCACATGTGCTGCTTCAGAGAGCCCTGAGTGACATTCCTGCTGACATTTATTGAATACCGCAAGATTCCTTGGCTGAACTTTTGACCCTGTATCCGCGTCCAGAAGCCATGCCACAGTCCTTCATCCTAAACATGCTGGGGTTGGGCCTATTTTGGTGCACAAATAAAAGGGTGGGAGCGCAGTTCTTGCTAGACGATTACAAACTGTGCCTTGGCTGGAAACCTAACACGACCAAAACAAAAATACAATATCAGAGCAACAATACACCCTGCAAAGCTCTGTCCCCAATACTGCAGAGACATGAATATCGTCTCATCCAGATGGCATGGTCAGGTAAGGGTACTGAAAGGGGTGTGTGTGTTTGTGTTGTGATTTGAGGTACCTTCATGTGAATGGGGGAACCAGATTTGTGAGGCGCTGGAGTGGGGTCCGCCTCGGAAGGAGGGTGAAGAGGGCGAGGAAGGCGGCCGGGAGGGGTGAGACGGGTGGGAAGGGGGGGAACCCAGACTACTGGCCAGAAAGGTCCCCATGAAGGAGGCGGAGGAATTGCCCATCAATCCACTGCCTGCATTCCCACAGGGATAAAGGTAAGGAGAGAAAACATGGTTAGAATTAGAGGGGTGCATGTACACTGTGACCATGACTGTGACCAAAAATAAAAATTTTAAGAAATGCATAAGATCTTAGTGTAAGATGTAAGGGTGAGAAACCCACTGGCACTTTATGTGGAATCATTAAGCAAGGCAGATTTGATCACAGCCCCCAGGGAGAGGGTGAATGAGTGAGAGTGTATATGTGTGTGTGAGAGAAAGAGTGTGAGACACTCCTCCCCCTCACTGTCAGCAGAGTCCTCTCCCCTTGTCTTCTCTCTCCTCACGCCGCCTCTCCCCATGGGCAGACAGAGGTCTCATCTCACAGCTGAGTACACACTTTCTCAGGCTCTCTCCCTCTCGCTCTCACACACTTTTGCTCCTGCTCCCCAGTGTCCCTTTCTCAATTTCTCTCCCTCCCTCCATTATCTTGTGCTCTCCATCTCTCACTTTCATGCCCTCAATCTCTTTTATTGCTTTGCTCCATTTCACCTCCTCTCTGTCTCTTTTTCTTGCTTTTTCTCTGCATGACTGTACTATTCTTTCTTTTTCCACTTCCATTTGGTGTTTTACTCCTTTTCCTTCGTTCCACTGTTTTGTTACAATAGCCGTTTCCTCTCTTCCCTTTCCCTCCTCTGTCCCATTTTGATGAGCAGAAATACACCATGCGCAGGCCTCTTCCAAATCCTCATTGTCTCTTCTCTCCCTCCCTCTCTTCATGTTTCCTTCTGACACATAGCATTGCTTTGCTTTGTTCTTTACCATAATGATGGCAGCAGCAGAGCAATCTGTCCCTGGCTGGCTGAACTGTGTGTTTAACAAGACTATGATGAGTAATTGACCATTTGTAGCAACGCCCGTGTGACTGGGGGCTGATTGTCTATTATGCATTGCTGGGCAAGCTGGAGAAAACACACTGATTAACCACTGCTTAAATTGCATTCCCATTACGCGCCCGCCAGTGCACTTGAGTGAGGGGCCCGGGTGCCCAGCTCTTTGCACATTCATTTCCCCTAAGTCACACCACCGTGAAGTTTCATGCATATGTATGAAGTTGCCTGGATGAGAGCACACATGCACATACTTGCACAGACACACACACACACATTTGTGTGTCACATAGTGTGCACACCGAGCTAGCTGTGAAAACATAGGGGAGAGCGACACGATAAAAATTCATTATCAGCCTCTCATGACGAGCAGATCTAACAAGAAATGCCATGCGATTTGATTTTCTTTAAACATGAATCAGTCCAAACATGAATCGATCCTTTTCTGGGAGTGTGAGAACAATTGTGTGGAAGTCTTAATCAGCCAGGCAGTGAGTGAGCACATCCTCTGGGCAGGCAGCAGGGATAAACCCATCAGTCTGCCTCTTGCTCCTGCGCCGAATAGCCTATGGCTCATAGGCCAGAGCACAGGAGCATGCAGGTGCACACACAGATACATGTAGAAATGGGTATGGACACACATTTTCACACACATACTGCAGCACCTTTGTCACAGTTTGGACCATAGCCCCAGACAGGTGGAAATCCCCCACGATCCCCAACCTTACCAAGCTCTACCTCGAAAAACTACCTTAAAACCCTGTATGTGTGTGTGTATCTGTGTGTGTGTGTGTGTGTGTGTGTGTGTGTGTACTCTCAAAATTCAGCTTTTCAGAGACTTGTGGAAGCTTTACCACAGGATAAAATATAAAAAAGAAAGTGTGCTATAATTAACGTTTCCACTGCTGTTCTTGCTGTTCATCATTTGTGTTATTATTGTTTTATGGATTATCTGCTATGAGTTTTTTTTTTCCCCACATGCTGCTCTCGCGACAAAATATAAAGTATAAGCAGAATACATACATTTGCAGGAAAAAGCAGGCAGAAATGATAAGGAAGACTTCAGCAGCCAAGTAGGAGTGGCTGCCATAGCAAAATTGTACTTTGACATTGCGAAGTAGGTTGGTGGGATAGAACAGTATTCATGCTTCCGCTCTATTCTACTTTTCAGCCTCCATTCCCCTCCTTTCCTCAACACTGCCACCAACTATCACCTTTTTCCCTGTGGAGCACTCCTGGCACAGCTCTGTGGAGTGCAGGCAGGGTCTGGGGCAGTTGGAGGAGTGGATTATGGCCAGCATGCTCACCAGGCACACATCCAACCACCATCATCCAGACACCTAGGGCTCCCGTATGCGACCGCCCTCCACACTGCACACTCGTCGTCTCCCCTCCTCTTCCCCCCTCTTTCTGCCTGTCGCCCCTAGGAACCCCAGCTTTCCTCAGTGCCTCCGGCTCACATAAATCAGCTAATCCTCCTGCATTATTAACAGCCTTGCCTCAGAAAGAGAGAAAGGGTGAGAGAGACGTAGAGAGTGACAGAGAGAGGCCGCGAAGCCCTTCTTAACACACCAAGAGAGGAGAGAGTCTCTGCCAGAAAGACAAGGGAAGGAGAAGGACAGTACATAAAAAGGGGATGTTTAGATGTCAGGCAAGGAGATCTTTGAAGTTTAAGCTGGTGTTAAGGGAGAAGGGGATTGAATGAAAACCTTAGAAGGATCTTGGATCAAATCACGCATGAAGCATTTCCCACAATGCAACCTGATTAGATCTCTCTGTGGACCAGTTTGACCAAAACATCTGTAGTAGGAGAGGGACTGACCACTGGCCCAACCTGAACAGCAGTAGGTGCAGCATAGCAATGCAGTGGCCTTCACCTCTGTCACATTGACAGTTTGCTGACTCCACAGCCTGTCGGTCACAGTAAATGACCCCTCCCTCAATGTTATTTCTCCTGTTTGCCTCCTGCTGAAAAATATGCTGTGCATGATGCTGTGTAAATCTCTCTTTCTCTTGCAGTTTTCTCAAGCATTCTAATGAGTTCCGCTCACACTTTGTTAATATGACGCCCTCCCTGAACCCTTTTAAATCCTAATGAATCAGAGGTGTTGGTGAGAAAGTGCACAGGTTATAAAAGTGGCCTGGTTTTCCTTGGTGTCAGAGCAGTTTCATTTTGGGTGCCAACCAAAGCAGTGCAGAACAAGTGGAGTGAAGGTCCGAGGCATGACAGCACCAGTGCTGGACTCACTGTAACTGTTTATTTAGCAGCTTATTAAATGGTGACATGAATCCAGGGAGCCTGCCACCGCTACGCCAGTTCCTTGTAAAAGTTATGTTTTCTCTGCCCGTGTGTTTTTTAAAAACCATGTTTATTTATTTCTCCATTTCTTAAGTGGTGCCAGCAGTGCACTTGTATGGGCTCTTAAGAAAATCGGGTCATGTGCATCCTAATCGGCGCCGATCCTTGACAGCGATGGAGATTAATCCTATTAGGGAATTAAAGGAGAGGGGAACACAGGGATGGGGGAACCCTACCTCCCTCCCTGACATCTAAACATCCCACCCTGACACCCTCACTCGCACAGTTATGTTCCAATAGGTTTAAATGGGCAAGCACAGAAACAAACACAAATATCGCAGCACCTCTGGAGGTGGAGGTGTTAACTAGTGCTACTGTTTCGCTCCAGCGTGGGTGTGTAGGGTGAAGGAGACCAGTTTGTGCACGACAACAAAAACACACATGCATGCACACATAGCAATGTGGGCCCAGGCAGAGGCCCCCGAGGACAGCACGGAGTGAGCAGCAGGCAGGGAGGCGGAGCAGGGAGAATGAAGGCCCAGTTGTCATGGGAACGAAAGAGAAACAGCGCTCGAGGCAAGGAGGCTGAATACTAGCCATTACAACAGCAGTGGGCAGATGCAGTTGGTCAGCGTGCTGCTCAGCAACAACAACAGGCCGCTTCAACTATATTGAAACCCCACCTAAGCCACGTTTGCAATCAGACACACACCTTTCTACAAAATTTAATCTGGTTTCTGTTGTTAAGCTGCCAGGAGGGAGATGGCATCATCTTTGTCCAGTTTGGTCACTAATCTGCTCCGTTAGCACCCCCTATCCATTATTATACCTCATGGGTGAGTGGTAGTTTGGTGTCCTAAGAAGGAATAATACAATAATGGGAAGTAAAGGGATTCATCTAAATGTGGGCCAAGCCATGATGGGTGGAGGGGGGGAGCTGAGAAGACAACAACCACCCACCCACAACATGTTGTTCTTTTGAATGCTGGGAATCAGATCAAAATTTCCTCCTGAAGAATCACACACCCATTCGTGTAGATGTGAGTGGCGCACACACACACGTGCGCACACGCGCGCACACACACACACACTCACACTCACAACTATGCCTTTAAGAGAATGAACAATTATTCCACCATGCATCATATTTCCCTGTCTGCTCTTGAAAAATGAGCCACGGTAGTCTTCAGCTCTCCGTCTTATTCGCAGACGGCAGCCTGAAGGGACGGATGGACGTGTCGTCTAGACAAGGACACCAGACAGACAATGAGAGGTGAGAGTGATGGTGACAAGAGGAGAGGAGAGACAGAGAGAAAATTGCAGGTGTGACTGCATCAACCTGCTCTCCACAGCTCAGTGATTAGCAAGCGCCAGAGAGAGAGAAGAGGCCAGACGAGGAAGAAATGCCAGGGAATCAAAACATACTCCACCAGACTATAAAACCTCCTATCGCATAGAGAGTCGGTGAGCACAAGGCAGTTGAGGTTGCACAGTAAGCAATCGGTGCCATGTGGCAGGCAGCCTCTTCAACACACCTTGAATAATTATAGCTCACATGGTATCCTTCTGTCATGTCCTGTGCTAAAACACACGCTCCTATCCCTGCCTCAAATGAGCAAAATCAATATCAGGTAGGTGATCAAAGAGAAAGTATTTTCTTATTCCAAGAGCTGCTTAAGATCCCGCAGTTAGTTGCAGTACCTGTTGCTGGAACTGTTTTAACTCTCTGACACAGCAAAACAAGAGACAAGAACACGTGTTGTTCAGTTGGTAACTCCAGACAGGATCTTTTCATTCAACTCATTACAATTTTTTGTGCTTAGCTGTGAATTTAAAGGATTTGGCTCCTCAGTACTTTACTAATAAAAGGAAGGAAACCTCTCTAAAAGCAGTGGCTAGAAACTGAGGGCAAGAAACAATAAAGAAAGAGACATTTGAATATTGACTTACCAAGTAAGAACATATTGAGCAGGGTGTCTGTTGGGAAGAGAATTTTACTCCCACTTTGGTGTCTTTCTCATCAGACTTTCCTACCGATGCAGTTCCATGTTGTGCCCAGGAATTCAGACGCCCAAGGAGAAGCCGGCCAGACTTTCCACACACATATTCACCCATAAACACACAGCTAAGTATTTGACCCTCCAATAACATGGAGAAACTGGACTGGGTTTGGGCAACTGTACACACCAGCAGCCCCAGACAGACTGCACACGCTACCCTGGAGGGCCGCTGACTAACCCAGCATCTACTTCCTCACAATAAAACACAAAAGGAATTTGAAATGGCTACTAAAGTGGGGGGATTTCCTTCAAACAGTCAAAGGCATCTTGAAAACATTAGCGCAACTGGTAGCCAAATTCCTCCTCACTTCGGAAACAACTGTAGCAAGAGTTTTTTTGTTGTTGTTTTTTTTGGAACTTGCCCCCTGTTTCACCAACTCCCACCCAGATTTCTCTCTCTGGGTTGAAGGGTGGCTGGGTGTTGGGACTGAGGGAGTGGGCAAGCACAGTAAGAGGCTGGTCTGATCAGAAGTTTACTGAAGTGAACGAAAGGCAGAGGGAGAGAGAGAGAGAGGGAGACAGAGTGCAAGCAGGCGGTCCAGTCCTGGAGCTGGGCCCAGTGCAGGGGTGGGGGAAAGTGCCAGCAGCGCACGCCTCCGACACTCTCCACACTGCGTGCCTGTGGAGTGAGTTTAGTGGATGTGGTCAGTGCGGGGGCGGGAGAAGTGGAAAGGGAGCAGGAGACGCAGTCGGATAAATGGATGGAGGAAGAGAGTGAGAAAGGCTCTCTTAATACAGGATAACATCCAGAGGAGGGGCAACGGGGGTGAGAGCTTGGAGTAGAAGTGTAGATAAGAGTGTGAGGAACTGTGAGAAACTTCCAAAGTGAAAGAGCAGTGGAGAGCGTGTGGGAGTGTGTGTGTGAGCTGCCAAGCATATGCGAGCCTCTGGGTGTGTGTGATTGTGTGTCCGTATGGTGGTCGTCTCACTGAAGTTGACAGCCTGTGTTTGCAGAGTGGCTTCGTGGTCAGCCACTTGTTCACTATTGAAGCGATGACAGGGTAAAAGGGATTTTTTTGGGGTTTTTTTGTTTTACAGAAGTAATATGCAAATAAAATTGGCTTGGTCAGTTGAAGCACCACAGCCGCTTCATCCAAGCTGTTTATACAATATACAATATGACATGATAGGGATAAGAGAATCTAATCCTAAACAAATTAGCGCAACTGGCTTGTAGTTTGGCAGGGAGCCTAAAAACAACAATGGACCCACAAGGGCCACGATGCTACGGAGAAAAACTGCAGAAAATGTCCTTGAGGAATATTTTGTGCTGGTTGGGGAAAGATGTCAAAGAATATACACAAATCCCTTCGTCCTCTTTCATTGTTTGTACAGGAGTCGGCAAAAACATCAGCTTGCCTGACGAGACAGAGAAGTCGTCACGTGTCCAGCTACCTGACCAGCTTGTCGCTTCTCAGTTTTACTACAATTAATCATTCATAAATAGAAGCTTCACCCCCAGTCACGTCACTTCTGTGCCAGTGGCAGTGCGGAGGTGGGTTGGAGGGTGGGGCGTGGGGTTGGGTGGCCGACAGGAAGAGATAGCGACGTCTGGAAGAGTTCCTGCTGGAGAGGCGTTTTATGGGCCCAGTAAATAAAGAGGACATACAGCACCTTTGCAGCTATTTGCAGGGCAGCAGGCCAGGGAATGTGTTGTCTAAGAGACAATAAGACCTCTGACTGTCAAAATAACAGCTAACTAAGGGGTTAAGCAGTGCGCTTGATAGCTACGGAAGAGGTAAAAGCTGGGGTAAAGGCAAAGAGGCGAAGGGTAAAGTGCATCGCTGGGGTTTAATCCTACGAATAGCTTAGAAAGGAAACTGGACGTACAGCAGCTGGAGCTGCATTATTCGTTGGACAATGGGCTAGTCTTGTGTTTACGTGTTCTTGCTGTGATACATGTGAAAGTGTTTGCTGAGTCACTGGCCTCATCTTTGGAGAACAAGCGGACATTCCAGACTGGGACGCAGAAGGTGGGAGGACAGATTTGAAACAGCAGCAGCACCAGGCCAGGACAAATCAGCTCAAGGCCCATTACCTTCCTTTTACACCCACACTTCCACCCACCCACCCAAAAATGCGCAATCTCATTCCGTATTCCCATAACACAGATTTAATAGCACATACAAGAAAAGCGATGTCACAATACTAAATCACTATGCTCCACTTTCATTCTGTCGTTTCTCTCTGAGAACTTCAATATTCATGATGTAACAGGAAGAGCGTATTACCCCAGTCTAGCAGTTTTCCTTGGATTGAACTCTTCTTATGAAGTGTCTTGTCTCCAAGCACCGCATTGTCATTTCCATCAGCGTTTTACTGTACTAAATTTCCCTCCACAGCTAAATCTCATGCTTTTTCATCTCTTGGTTACATGTAGAAATTGCAAGTGTTTCTTATGGAATTCGTGGGGGGAAAAAAGAAAAAAGTTGCGGAGAGCTTGAAGGGTCCGAGGTACCACTTACCGCACACTCCTCAAGGAAGTCCATTTGTTATATGTCTGAACTTTGGCAACTATGCTTCTTAATTTACCTATTGTTACATTAAAGCAATTCAGGGTGCTTGTTGCATCCCAGCGCTATATTCTTGAGGCATGAAATTGTGATTACCATAGTGAGGCTCATCCATCATATTCTCTCATCCACATTTCCAATGCTAACATACACATTTTGCTGTCTCTCATTCTCTTCCTTTTTCTCATTGTTTCTGTCTTCCTCTTTATAACACACACACACGCACGCACGCACGCACGCACGCACGCACACACACACACACACACAGCAACGCACCCAAACACAAAAAAGAGCCGCCCACAGCTGCGTCAGGCCATCTCTCTAACAATCCAATCTGTTTTCTTTCCCATGATGTTTCCCATTGGCACAGGGAGGAGAAAATCAGATTTACTCCCCCACAGGGCCCATGCAGTTGCACTGATATGGAAAATGATTTCAGTGCTGCTTGAGCCCATAAACATTATTTTGGTCTCCCCTGTTAATGACACATTTCTTCCCAGCATTGTGGATCTCACAGAGGAAGGGATGAGTGTAAGGGAGGAGGAGGAGGAAGAGAGGAAGGGGGGAGGAATCCTCTAGGGCACCACATACAACGGGGGAGTCCTTCAACCTTCAAACTGTATCCGGACATCCAAGACTTCTCTAGACCCCTTCCTCATTTACACACACACACTGAAACACAAACACGGGAACGTAAATTGTAACAACCTTCAAATCAAGGTATTAAATAAATAAATTTAAATTAGAGGGGAAAAAGATCAGTGCACAGAGATAGCCCAGGAGAGTCAAAGAGGGATTTCTCACTTCTCTCTCTCTTTCTATCTAGCTGTCAGCCCGATTCCAAACACACTGCATTTGGCTCCGGGGCTCAGAGCAGCCCCACAACAATTGTGTCATACAGCCCACATATCTTTTATTGATAGTAGCAGCCAATACAGCAGCCCCTCTTCTCCTCTTTAGCATAAAATTTATACTTTTAGTGGTAAGTTACAAACACTTTCTGCCCGAGGCATATTGTCAACGAGAGGAGCACGCTGTAGCCTCCAGTCCTAAACACAAGTCATTTAATATGATGGCGTGAAAAAGAGATTCCAAGAGGCCAATGGCGAGGCACTAAACCTCCCATTTGGCATCCATTAAAACACATCTGCAGGACCAAATATGAGGGGGCGAAACAGGAAATAGCCATGTTAGATATGACTAAATACTGTCCTCCATTTTTGAATATTCTCTCACAGGTCTCAAGAAACTCCAGATCCAAAAACGGGATTTTCACGGTCCTCCTCTTTCTCTGGAAACATCAGAATGGAATGCTCTGGATCTGGTTTGTTTTTCAGCTGATGACTGATCTGTCTAAATCCATTGGTTTTGTGCTCTGGTCTTAGGGATAGACGGGTGACTAATGGCAGCTTGCGTGCCATGTTTTAGCCAACATAGCCAAAGCTCAGGCAGTCAGGTCACTGAAACAGATATGCCTGGTAGTGGAAAAAAAAGGCAGATTAAAACAAATACTCAGCACTATTCTCTCTAATTAGTCCCCTGTTAACTTTTGAACTTAATTGGTTAATTGAGATGTGGTTAGACTGGGCAGGTTTCCCCTCCCTCAGGGTGACCATACGGCTCCAGTATTTCAGTTTGGCACTGCTTGGCACAGGAGGTGGCTGCGTCTCTCTAACTCTCTCTGCCTATTCTCTTTTTGAGCATCCCACTGCTCCAGTGACGAGGAGTAATGATGCCGCACAGGAGGCAGTAAAACTGTGTTTTGCAAGTGTGTTTTAGCAGACATTGTACCCATGAACTGCACATATGCTTGTGCCACATCAAAGCTGTGCTTTGACTACCCAGTCCTGGGTGGTCCAAAACCTCTCTTCTCTTAACCAGTGGTGCTAGGTAGATAGGCTTCGGAAAAAGTGGAGTGGAGCTGTGGGTGGATGTTACCTCACCACAGGCAAGTGTGTTCTGTCAAACTCAGAAGTTAGTTTGCTTTAGAGGAGACTTGAGCAGCATGAGGAGGGAGAATTAAAGAGCACCGCAATACATAGACAGACGCAAACACAGACAAACACACGCAACCCCATAGGCATCACATTGCTTGAATCTCCCCATCTCCTTTGGTTGATGTATAATGATACCCACAACACCACATAAATCTGCAAGCAGCTCCATTCATTGGGGCAGATTTTGCCTGCTGTCTTCTCTTTTTTTTCACTTTCATCCCCTCTTCTCCCTTTGCTCCTTTGAGCCCCATCACTCATTCCCCTACTCAGTTTTCCCTTTCCGTCCTCACACCCTCTCCATCATCCCTCCATCACTCTCCCTCCTTCCCACTGCTGCTCCGCTACATATTTCTGTCCTCCCTCATCACCTCGCTCTCTTCCCTCAGTTGGTGTCATCTGCATGCTTCAAAATGGAAACACTTTCTTTTCATTTTTTGGGTTTTTAAAAAGCGCTTTCCCTCCTACTCGCTTGCTTCATTTGCGAGCCGTTTCTCCGCTCTTGTTCGTCCATTAGTTTTCCTGAGGCCTGGGAGCGTAATGAACATCGTGTTTTATGAGGAGTCACAGGTTCAACCTTTCCTTCATCAGAACCACCCATAAATCAACATCCCAACATTCAACTGGCAACCAGGACTTGTCGGAATGTCCTGTTCTCCCTTGTCCTCCCATACTCTCTCCCTCCCTCGACTATCTGTGGCCCGGCGCCTCCTTTAGGTCATGCAGAGCAGTGCTAGACATGAGGGACTTGGTTGAAGACACTACATTGCTGCTGTCCTCTGAAATCTCTTGGATTGGCTAGTAATATGATAAAGTCCTGGAGTGATGTGTGTGAGAGAAACAGAAGGCAGCACCCTGCTCTGGCTTCTCTCTGTCTGATGTAGCCTGTCAGAGGCCCAGAGACAGAACAGAGCAGATAACAGAGCCCAGAGCCGCCACACCAGCCAGCCAGCCCAAGGTCTTTCTGCAGTCCTGAATGTAATTTGCCATTAGTTCACAAGGGGAACAAAGGAGAAATGTTTGATACTTGTAGGATTGGCCAAGACAAATGCAAGCATTTTTATTTCGATAACCTACAGATAAGATGAAGCAAGGCACCGGGTAGCCAAGGCCACACCTTATACAGTATTACCTTGTAAAGAAGACACTGTATAATCGCATGCAGATTTCTTTGATTTTTATTGTGGCAAAGCCTCTTACCCATAATGATAATGTTCCACCCCATACAAATAGCCACGATCTGTCCTCCTGTGGCAGTAGGAAAGAACCCTAACCCTAACCTTAGCCTACACTTTCAAATGCATCCCAGTTCAGCTAAACTGTGCTGTAAATTCATTTATGAATGCATCTGACAAACCGGCCTTTAAAATTGAGTTATGTCTCCTGACCGTTGACACTGGTCATCCATGGAATGTTGCTGCCGGGGCCTGCTCAACATCTGCAGCAACACACTCAAGCAGAGATGAGTAAAATTAGGAGCATTTACAGCAGTCGGTACAGAGGAGAGGTCATCTTCACCTGAACATGAGCAGATGAAGTGTATCACAGAGCAGGACAGCAATAATGAAGCCTCTCCTCTAGCTGGTTATCTTGACGGGCTTTAACAGCTCGGAGTAGAAAACGCAAAATTCAAGGTCAAATACCAAAGAAGGTGGGGGGGATATCATCTTGATCAACTGCTCGTTGCTGACTGTCTGGCTGGTTGGCTGCACAGCTTCTATTGCAGTCTTCTATCACCTTTGCCGTGACTCCATTTTGTCCACTGGACAGGTGGGCGTGGTGGACGGTCACGTGTTATCCTCTTCTCACTCTGTATTTGTCTGCAGGTCGCATACATAAATGGGAGACCTTGTGGGGTTACAAGAGGCTTGCAGCATCTGATCGAAATTAACAGATGTGTTGCAGCTGCCCGCCTGGTTTGCCTTAGCACATCCTCAAAACACACACACACTGAAAAGCCAAGAAAAAAATACCACATTAATAGAAGAATGAAAATTTAAATAATATATTTTACAACTGGTGGTACTCAGCAGCACTACTGGCAGTGTTTTAGGAGTCAAATAAAAAATCCACATCCCAGAGTAGCTATTAAACTGACTCTGAACAGTATGTATATTCCTATTTTTCTTTAAAATATTCTTAACTCTGCTGGACAAATATATCAGCACCCATGCATTGGGCCAGAGAATCTGAAGTTCTATGATGGGTCTGACCAGTGGAATGATTTGGTGAATCTTGTGGAAGGATGCGAGGAAGTCATAGTTGAGGAGTTAAATGGAGGGAACACATGGGAGAAGTAGCGCAGAGAAAACTCAGCCGGGAGTCTGCATATCCACAGGATAGCAACAGCTTTCAGCAGGTTATCGCAACGCCAGTGTGAGCCAAGCTCAGTCTGGATCTGGCTGAGGGCATAATGGAGAGAAAGGGGAGGGAGGGAGGGAGGGAGGGAGGGAGGGGGAAACAGACTAAGGAAGAGTTATTAGGCTGATGTGAGGCAATGAGGGGAAGAAGGTCTACTGAAATGTTTTGACACAGAAAAATAGCAAATGTGACACAGGTACTTAAACAAAGGTTTGAAAAGCAAACCGTTGACATCATTCTTTCTGTGTCCTATCTCCCCTTTTTCATTTTCTTTTCTTTCTGCTATTTTCAAACACATTGTCACACAAGTGATAGTTGCTGCTTAAACTGCTCATTCATGTCAGCTCGATGGCAATGACTGTGTTATGACCGACTGGCCTTCATTCATTGCCTAGTTGAGAGGACTCCAGGTCCTTCACCCACATTACTGAGATTCTAACCACCCCATTATTTTCATGAGCTAACATGAACACCAGGCAGTCTGGTAGCATGAACAGCCTGCGCTCGCATCATGCCTGCAGTGTCATTTATGCATTGTTTTGTACCATATTGCATCAGCAGCACCAGCTTGTAGTGCCGTGCAATACATTCCCTTGCAGCCAATGTGTGTGTGGGTATGGATTTGTGTGTTGGTTTCCATCTCTTACTGTATTTGTTCTGGCACAGTGTTCCATTGTGGGGCTGGGCTTTGCGCTCCTCAGATAAGAGAGCAGTTATGTCAACACTGGGTGCTGTGAAGGAGCCGCTTGGTCGTGTTGACATTCTACAACACTGCTTATTTACTCTGACCACAGAGTTCAGCCATCATCTAGCCTCTAATGCACTAATGACCAGAAGCCTCCTGGGGTGGAGCCCTCTCCTGGCACTGCCTGGTACTGGCAGCTTTCTATTTGTCAGGTGAGAAGAAAGATGAGTAGAGAGGGGATAACTAATGGCTTTGAAAAAACCCTAAGTTTAAAGCAGACTGCCAACGGATTCTGGGGCGGGAGGGGAAGCTTGACAAATGCGTCTCACAACACACACCACCCCTTATAGACTCAGGCAGCATGAGTCTGCATATTGAGCTGTGCTGAGCAGTCCTATCAGTAAAGAACCAGTGGAGCAATCTATGCATAATTAGGGTAGGGGGAGGGGGTTAATTGACTTCTTTGAGAAAGATCCTGATTTCTATCAGCCAGTCCCATAATCATGTGAGCCAGGGCTCTCATTAAGTCCCCGCCCTCATTTATCTCTCTTCCATTCTTCTCTTCCCCTCTAACCCTTTACCCTCTCCCACTGACTCCCCCTCTCCTCTCTTGCTTTGAGGAAGGGTGAAACCCCAATTGCTCCTGCTGTGTCCTCAGCAGGCCAGGAAAAGGTGAGGCAGATTTATAGTTTGCACCTGAATGAGTAAGGTGCACAGTGGCACATAGACACTCAACAAGGGCATACACACATGCACACACACAGCACACACACACACACACACACACACACACACACACACACACACACACACACACACACACACACACACACACACACACACACACACACACACACACACACACACACAGCGCACACACACACACACTAGGTTCCAGACTGCTGCTGACCTGACTGTGACCTCAGTGCAGTAATGCAGTACTATACTTGCTAGCAGGTTTTAGCAGCAAACCTGGTTACATGTGTCCCTGCGGCTGGAAATGTTCTCCACCCTGTGCACTACAGAAGATTCAAGCCAGTTTTCTGCCTCTGTGAGATCCATATTGGAGGCCGGCAGATTATATTTTCAGTTTGCTAATCCATCCACCCCATTCTCATGACTGCAATATTTCTTAAACAACTAAGGAGGATTTCTAAAGTTTTGTAAAACATTTACTTGAGAATAAACTGATTGGGGGCTGCTCAGTGGTGTAGTGGTTAGCACTTTCGCCTTGCAGCAAGAAGATCCCGGGGTGGGCCTGGGATCTTTCTGCATGGAGTTTGCATGTTCTCCCTGTGCATGCGTGGGTTTTCTCCGGGTACTCCGGCTTCCTCCCACAGTCCAAAAACATGCTGAGGTTAATTGAGTACTCTAAATTGTCCGCAGGTGTGAATGCGAGTGTGATTGTTCGTCTGTGTATGTAGCCCTGTGACAGACTGGCGACCTGTCCTGGGTGTCCCCTGCCTTCGCCCGAGTCAGCTGGGATAGGCTCCAGCACCCCCCGCGACCCTAATGAGGATAAAGTGGTGTATAGAGGATGGATGGATGGATAAACTGATTGGATTTTGATGCTCAAAAGTATAAAGTCAATGTCACTGTTACCTCACAATGCTAAATATGACACAATGTCACACAAATGCCTAACAGGATAAAGCAATGAATTGATTGAATGATTGATTTTCAGTCCAAAAAGTCACAGGTCAAACCTCAACCAACATGGATGTAAACTGCAACATGACTGGCTGGTGGAGGCATACGACCATAAGGTGGTAATTCCAATTGTTTTATTATTTTCAGCAACAATGTTGAAATAAACCACAGTGCAGCAGTGGCAGCACCGTAACAAGTGCTTTGAATTATTTACAAGCACAAAGTATACACTGTTTAAGGACACGCATCCTTACCACAAACAAAATACAGTACGCTGGCATGTCAGCACCTATGAATATTTACTATAACATATTCACTAAGACAAGGCTTTTGTTCAACATGGTTTTAACTGCTTGTGAAAGGAAACCAGCTCCCTCCTGGCTGCTATCCTTTTCCCTTTCTCCCCCTTTTCTCTCTTCCTTGCTGTTCATTGGAAGCAGTTGAAGACTTGGAGGAAAACTGAATTCCACTGAGAGAGTGAAAGAGGAAAGAAAAAAGGATGACGTGGAGAAAAGAGATGAAAAGTGACAAATGAGAGATTTCCTTCACAAGCCCATAAATCAGGAGATGTGGGCAGGGGCAGTGTGAGGCCTCCCTCAAGAAGCTAAACTTTTTTTTCCCCTTTCACAGCCAGTACTAACCACCCCTCTCCCTTTATATGCACACATACACACCTACGCAAACATATGTGCTTATACACTTTTCCCCCCTTCCTCTCTGCACACCGTCTCCCAGATGGTGTGTGCTGGAATGGCATCTTCGCTGCTCTCCACCAGTCTGGTTGTGGCACAGCGGCCGGGCCTTCTGGCACAGAAGCGTGTCTCATAAAATCACTTACAGTTAGAAGCGGTGCAAGCTTCAGAGCTAAAGGGCCCAAGCAAGCATGGTGAAATATATCTTGCTCATTCTGTCACATAAAAACACACAGTGAAGGAGGGCGGGGTGGTGCAGCTGTTACTACAGGTGAGCGGGATGGACAGCCGAGGGAAATGTGCTCTTCAAAGAATTTCCTATATGCACACAGTGGGGTGCCACACATCAGTTTAGGATGTACGAGAGCAGAGTGCAGTGGCACCCTGCTGTGTTTGGAGATATCTGCTGAGTTGGTGCGGAGACAACAGAGTGAGAAATGGGAACAACTGTCATCAGCCCTTTATAGCTTCAGAGTTTGTGTGAGTTAATGTGAACCGTTGATGAATGCGGGACTAAAAACCATGGCTGCTACATGGCCGGGTTGCAGAGCTAGGAAGGCTCAGCCAGTGCCTGAGAAACTTGAGCCCTGCGCAGGACGGTTTCAGAGACTGGCGGACTGATGGAAATCCAAAAGGACTTAGGATCTGCTTTCATTCTGAATGTTGGCCATCTGTTTAGCTGGAAAGAGAACCCATGGAGCTGGAGAAAACTCTGTCAACTGACAGATGAGACAGTGAGCGTAAAAGTGTGTGTATGTGTGCTGTGTGAGTGTGTGTGTACTAGTGCAGACAGTGTGTCAGTATTGATCCTCAAAGCAGCTCCACTTTCAGAAAGAAGATCTGTCAAATGGGGATACACACATTTACTCACACACACAAAAAAAGAGTTAATACTTTGTGGATCTCATTCCGTAAATAAAATTCTTTCTCTAAAGTAACAGACATCTGCAGCAGCATCACATCACATGTTCCAGTTCAACCAACCGTCATCTCCTTCCCACACAGCTGCATAGTCTGCCATTGTGCGCTTGGTTGATTGATCTGTCCAGTTTCCATGTGTACAGATGATTCCTCTCTTCTCATCCCTCACTGCTTTGTCGCGAATTAGCCAGCCTTCTACATTACTAAACTCACCAAAATAAGCTTTCCATTATGTTTTATAACAACCAAACAAATCAGCATGTACACAATCGGTTTATGACTCCATTGCAGCTATGGTCCACTGCTGATGTCCAAAAACCTAAACAGTCCAGTCTATGATTATGACTTACACAGCAGTAAATGCACACAACTAAATTCCTGTGACTGTGTGAGAAGGTTCTCTCTAAACTTCTGACCCTGTGGATAAACCACAATAATGTCTATATTCCTTCTGTCTAGTTAAAAGAGAGATAACACAGGCCTAGGGTTCTGATGAAGAAACAGCAGATGCACTCCCATAACTGTCATCCCATATGCTGGGAATGTGCCGTGATTTACAACACGTTTCCAGTCAAACACCAAACCACAGCTTCTTGCGAAAGGTTGCTTGTGCACACCTGAGTACAGGCTGTGCCACAAACAACCAAGAAAAAGGAGTAATTAAAATTATGAGGTGGAAAAAATGTGAAAACGATGCTTCCAAAAATTCATGCCTGATTTTTTACTTTTTTAATTTGCAACAGACTTACAATATAATCATGTATAAATCCATCTGTGGGTTATTATTCTGATTACTGTCACAGACCTACCAGCTAATCAACACTGTAATTGAAGCAGGTGGATTTGCAACATCCCCAACAGCCCCATGCAGAAGTGGAGGAGAGAGAAAGATGGATGGAATATCAAATGCCCAGGGATGAGGTAGAATTAAGCACCTGCATCAGCCCCCCGTCCACCCCCACATGCTGCCCTCTCAGCTGCCTGCCACTCTGTTTCCTCTCTCGCTCCTTTTATACAGTCGCTCCACCACACAGCTCCTTTGATTGCTGTTTCCCTAGGCATACACACACACACACACACACACACACACACACACACACACACACACACACAAATACAACACATGCGCTCACAAAAAAAAATCTCAAAACACACAAAAACACACTCCTTCTGTACTGTTCAGAGACAGTTGCGCCAGCTGAGTTTTGATTCGGAAAGAAAAGTTGCCTCTACTACAAATAATGACAGGCACTCAAGAAAAAAAAAGCAGAATGCAGTTACCACACAGAAAACACACACACACACACACACCCACGCACACATATGCACGCAAAATGCAGAATTCACAAAAACATGCAAAAAGCACAGACAACCACTCTTAAAAGCAAGTTTAATCACAGATACACACGGGCAGCCACCCACACACAGCAAACACACACGAGTGCACTCACACACCCTCCCATTATGCTGTATAACCAAAAGGCATTCAGCCATTTCAGCAGCGTTCTGAGAGCCAGCCAAGTAAGAGGTCTGTCAGTGCATTAGCCAGCATGTAATCATAGCCCAACCTCACTGCAATTAGAACTGGTTCTAATTCTTCACTGGAAACACTGCCTTCTCCCACTGCTAATAGTTTACTTTACTCCAACAGCTGACAGACCCAGCCCTGCCTCCCGCCACAGCTTCCTAAACATACACACACAGAGACTCACAGGAACATATCCACAGCTGTAGCTGATCTGTCAGTGTGGGAGATCAAAATGGATCCTGGGAATAGTCCCTAGTCATGTCCCACTTGTGCCACATCAATCCCATGAGTCTTTAGGCTGTGCCACAGTTCACCTGTGCAGTGGCAGTGGAGCCCTGTGAGTAAAGGCTTCCTCTCTGCCTTCCCTCGCTGCCTTCAAGTAAAAAAAAAAAAGAAACTCCTATTTTACCAAACGTGACAGAGATAAATGACAGTGAAATCATGAAACAATTGCAAAAATAAAAACAAAAAAAAAACCCTGAGAGCTCCTAAAGGCTCTCTGTAGAAGAGGCAGGCGTGCAAGGGGCGGGTGGCAAGATAGTGCTGGGGAAACGTTAGCTAATGAAGACGGAGGAAGAGGGAGCGCTCCCTATACTGATGGTATTGCTATTAGCCTGTGAGCGGGTGCACTTGGGTGTCACTTCAAAGCATTCCCCACTATTAATCAGAGGCTATCCAGCCCTCCAGCAAAGGCCCCGCTGGCTGTGCCGCTAACTACCCCCCTCAACATCAGCACAATGGAGCTATCATTACGGCCGTTACGCTACGCCTCGGCCAGACAGCGCACCTTTATCTCGGCATATATGTTACATACTCATAGCCAATTAATTTACCTGCCATGTCTCACAATAAAGGGGGTGGGGCGAGTGATGGCAGCGGGGTGTATGCAAGCACACATTTCCATTATGTGGTGGTTATGTATTAGGGTGGGGGATGGGGAGCACCTGGCTCAGGTTGCATCCAGCAGGCTGTGAATTTGGCCTTGGGGGCTCTTTATGAAAGCACCTGCAAGAGAAGAGGCTGCAACCTGTCTGGCCCAAACCCACAGGCCCAACCCTGCCCTGATCTGATCTAGCTCTCACCTGGCATCCCCCCCCCCCCCCCCCCCCCCCCCGCGGGCAGCCCAGCGTCTCCCTGACAGCTTCCTTCCCCCCTCCAGGCCCCCCCTGGCAAACAACAGCCACTCAGCTGGATATCAGCCACCAAGCTTGAGGATTAACTACCGCACTGGCCCTGTCTCTTCAATACTAGATACATTTTAAACAATACTAATCCCCAACATCAGCTCTTTCTTCCTTTTGTTTTGACTGTCGTGATGGACAGCGCTTTCCTCTGGACAGAAGCCAGAGCCCAAAGGGCAGGGGTGAAGAATTTATTCTCTTTTTATTGGAGTGATCATCAAGACTAATGGAGCGAGTACATCTTGTTTTTTGTTTTTTCTTTTCTTTTTTTTTTTTGCTGCCGCTCTTGTCTTGCAAATTTGCAAATTCATGTTATATGAGGATGAGAGGGCTTACAATACAAGACACTCTCCCTCCCTCTCTGTGTCCTGTTGTACTGTACTGAGAGACTGCAGACTGTAGCAGCACTGAGGGGATGAGATAAGCGTTCACCATTGTGAGAAAAGGCTGTCAAAGCTTTGTTTTTTTCTCCCCCCATCTCTCTCTCTCTCTCTCTCTCTCTCTCTCTCTTTCTGTCTCTCTCACTCTCACAAGAATATAAAAAAGCTGGAGCAGTGGTTGCAGAAATAGTCATGTTTCTATAATTAGATGTAAACAGATGAACCAGACTCTCAAGCTTGCTCTGTCCCACTGGCCCCGTGGCCTCCTGGGAAGCAAGATGCGCCCGCCGTGTTCATGCTGTGTGTGTCTCTCTCTGTGTGTGTACATGCACATGAGCATGAGCATGTGCATGTGCGTGTGCGTGTGCGTGTGCGTGTGTGTGTGTGTGTGTGTGTGTCTTCATTTTCATGTGTTTGTTTGCAATGCACCAGTAAGTGTGTGACAGCATGTGACAGTGTGCATCTAGTCTTGCTGTCGCTTTCCTCTCTCGCACTGTCTGTCTGTCGTTTTTTTTCTCTCTTCCTTGGACAAACTAACTCATTCCCCTTCCCCCTCCCGCCAACATTTACCAGAGGGTAGGTCAGTGGCCGTGCATGGCAAGCAGAGGAAGCTAATGCATGCAGCAACAGCAGACAAACACACATCTGTTGCTGCAGAGCCAGTCATTTGCCCCAGATCCTTGGGATGTGCACTGTATCAGAGAGAGGAGGCAGTGTAGCCTAGTGGTCACACCAGGCAGAGGGGACAAAAAAAAAGGAAAAGTGCAGAATGAAGTGGACAGCAGAGAGGGATCCACTGTGAGAAACATGGAAACAATGCATGTCAAAGAGAAGGGGGGAGTAGGAATGCAGGTAAATGTGGATTAAAAAAAGGGTGAACATGTAGACATGAAAATGGTGCAAGAAAAGGTGATTGGACTAAATAAAAAGTTTGTCTAAAAATTTGGGGAGTAGGATGGGTATTTCTAATCCATGACAGAAAGACGTCTGGAAATCCATGCATGCGAGAGAGAGAGAGAGAGAGAGAGAGAGAGAGAGAGAGAGAGAAAGAGAGAGAGAGCATGACAGAGAGGAAGAGGGAGGACGCGAGAGAGCAACAAGTCCCCTTTGGATTGAGGACTAAGCATCTGGTTGGATGGTCCCAAGAGACTTATTAAAATGGAATTCCTGATGCTAGTCTTTGTTTTCTCACAAATGGGCTGACACATCCTTGAGAGGCATACTGCATGTATATTTAATGGCAAATCTTTGCATATATTTAGAAGTCACCTGCCCCTCCACCACATACTATCATTAATGGATCATAGTCATTTCAAAAAGGGAAGCTGAGAATACAGAAAATGTACAGCAGAACATAAACAATGAGGAGCAAAGAGGAAGCAATGTACAGGAACAGCTGCTGTGTAATTGCTTCCCTTTTAAAATAATCCCATACATTAACAACATATTGGTGCTACAGCAGAAACTTAAGCCTGCACAGGCACACTGCACGTTAAACTGCTGTCTGACAGATGAGAAAGAGTGATTCTCAAAACTTCTCTCATGTGCAGAGAGAGAACACACTATTAGAGCTGCACTGTTGGTGCTTATGATGTATGCAGCATAAACTGGGACCACTACACAATCCTTCCAGGACCACTAGCCGCAGATCCAGCAGGGACAGACTCAGACGTTAGAGGGTTAACAATGCACCTGTCTAGGCCTCACAGTCAACCACAGGGTGCCTCAGCTTTAGTGGGAGGGGGTTCGTCTGGAGAACGTAGCCCAGGACGCATGCAAACTCACCCACCAACCCAAACATAACCCCACACACACACACACACACACACACACACACACACACACACACACACACACACACACACACACACACACACACACACACACACACACACATTCATGTGAGTGCAGTATTGTCACTGACCACAAATCCACTAACAACAATAGGGCAACAGCCCTTTTCTTTTCTTTTCATTCAACGATTACAATAATAAAATAGAAATTAAAAAACAAGTAATCTGGATTTTCTGCTTGAGCCGTTAACAATGTCTAACAGCTGTCACATGCAATACGGCCATGAGCTGAGGTGGGTCTGGGGTTGCCTGATGAGAAGCAGCCTGATACTGGGAAAAGGGTGGGGGGACAGAAAGAGCAACCCACAGAGAGATCCAAATCACAAATAAAATAGCAGTGGTTCACTTTGGGGAAATGTATCAGTATACTAAATTTTGCAACAATTTGAAGTTTTTGGTGTGTGTTTGACATGGGAAGTGAATGAAAGCCTTAATTCTTAATTCAACTTCTAACTTCCTTGCATCAAGCGTAAAAATAGATGAGAGGGTTTCGAAATCCAATGCCCTGAAATCCAATACAGGAAGGTATTACCCTGCCCGTCACTCTCACCCGTGGGTCTCCTTTGTGTTTGTCCTGTGTACACACCCCATGCTCGAGGCAAGGGCTCTGTGGCACCACGCCACACGGCGTAGTGTGGGTGGCGGTCTGTTTGAAGAGCTTGTATCTGAGGCAACATGGCCACTAGCTCGCCAAAATCCTCTTGCAAAGCCAGATCCCTGTTTTTTTTTTCTTTCTTTCTTTTTCGGGCAGCATAAGCCTTCACTTACAGTGGACAGTTTCACTGATGAGCAAAGAAAATTACAGGAACTGATTAAATCATCTATCTGACTTCAAATCTGCCATTTGCATTGCCAGGGTGTAATGAATTCCAGATGCTGTTGCTTATTTTTTGATGACTGTTTATTGGACACCTGGTATGATAATTCAGTAGTGACAAAAAAAATAATCAGAAAAGTCTACAGCTTGCTGGAGTTTTAATTATACGGATGCTTGAATACACTCAAAACATGGTAAGTGCATGTTACTCTTGGAAGTAAAATATATGTAGGGGCTTACCCTCTCAAAAACAGTTGACTGCCCTTGCCAGGCGTTTGGGTTCCAGTGGGTGTGTCAGGGTAAGGTGACAGATGGCAGCAGCACTGGGCAAGGTGCTGTTTCAGCCAGGTGTAGGATGCCAAACAACACCTCCACTATTCGGGGTGACTCCAGTGACAAGCCGTCCGAACGGTGTCATCTCACAATTCACAAACGAGCGTGACAACAGGCCACGGTTCTCACTCTGGAGTGGGAACCAAAGCAACAAAACGGAGGGAGCTCACAAAGCTGGAGCCAACTGGAACTTGGCCTGAGACCCATGTTCTGTCACTGTACTTCCACCACAGCGGCTTCTGTATACAAGTAGCTCTTTAATGTAACATTCAGATAGTCATGATTTATGTTTTTCCTCAGGTAAGGCTCACATTTGAATTCCTCTCACCACTGTAAGAGAGAAATGACAGGGAAAGGCTTCAGTGGTGCTGGGCTGCTAAATAATTACGCCAAGCATGCAACACACTTCAGCCACTGCTCTTGTTTGGAGTCAGTAAAGATTAGGGGGTATGAGAAGCAAGGTATGAACTCTGAGTGCTCACAACAACAACTACAAGGCCAAGGTGAAGAAGAAGAAGTAGAAGAAGAAGAAGAAGAAGAAGAAGAAGAAGAAGAAGAAGAAGAAGAAGAAGAAGCCTCCCTTCCCACAAACAACCCTCTCCCACTCATTGAGCTTTATTCTTTTAAAGACCCTGGTTGTAACCAGCCCTTTGCTAACTCCACCAAACACCTGTGTTTGTCTTTGAAGCGTCTTCTCAGCAACCACAGACCCATGGGATATTCAAGCAATGAGACATTCAATAAAAGTCTCAGTACAGTTATTTATTCTCCTTTGGAGCAAAAAAAATGGGAGAAGGCAGACAACATGGCTAACCTTTGAAGGGGGGAGCTACTCAGATATCCAGCAAGGACATAAAAAGCAAGGGAATGACAGGGACATCCTACCAGAAAACAATAAAGGGGGTGGAAGGGACTGTTTTTTATCTTTAACAGCAGCTGTAAAACACACACAAAGCTGGGGTCTGCAACAATGGCCCAGGGGCAGGGGAGGGTGGCTAAAACAGAAGTGGCAGGAAGACCACCACTTCCCAGACACAAGAGTCTTCCTGCTGCAAAGAAAGGAGACTGAAAAATGGAGGCGAAGAGAGAGAGAGGACAGCTTATGGAAACGGAGACCGAGCAGATGTAAAGGAAGGGGAGGCTCAGCGAGTGAGATGACACAAATGTGACCTTTGATTACATGGGGTGTTTAGAGCAGAGCTCAGCCATGGACAGCCTCTGAACCCCCTGCTGTTTTCACACAGCCACACCTCAGCCAGAGCACACTGATCAGAACAATATGGCTGAAAGATGAACCCCTAGCCATAAATGCCAGCAGTAAAGACAGCTCCACTGTGTCTCCTGTTCTGACACTATCCAACATCTGAACCCTGGCCTCACAGCCAAGCGAAGACCGTCTCCAACTCCGTGCCGGAGCCAGCGGAAGATAAAATTACTATTTCAAAGTCCTTGTAAATGAACTGGCTGAATTAAACCACATTAGATGCATTTACAGGTCTGTGTCTCACTGTATCAGCAAGTACAGAGAGGGAGAAGTTGCTCCAATGTCACATTCCCAGAACCCAGTGCAAGTGTAAACTATAAATCGACCACCTGACATGCATTACAAATGACTGGCTTGTAGTAGGTGAAGATGGACAGAGGAAAATGTAAACTGACGGAACCTCAACCGCGTCTAAGTAACATGGTTCAGTGGGCAAGAAGGTAGAAGTGTGTGTTCGTATCTGCTGTTGCCTGATTGCAACCAAACTTACAAGTCAGTGTGGACAAAAGAAAGGAAATCTTCTCCCAAAATATGTTGAAATTTTGTAACCCTGCAAGGAACGATGCCAAGGGAGAGTGTTGCAACTGCCATCACTCTTTTCAGCAGCGAGGGCGAAGGGAGCGCTCACAATAAATACCTCTGCAAAGTCAGAGGAGCCCTTTCAAGGAGCCACATCAGAAACCTGCCTCTGAATGCATTTTTACATCAACCCTGAAATATTCATGCTCTTTGTAAAGTATTCATGTGAACCAGTGTGCAAGTTAGTCCCCGGGGGGAAAGTGCAGAGAAACCGAACACACTCAGCAAACAACATGCTCAGTTGTGCTAATGTCGCTAGCACACAGGACACTTGAAGGAACACTAATGACCCGCCCTGTCAAGATGAACAGTCTGGGACCAGTTTGGTCAGACAACCTACAAGCATTTGACGGTTCTTGCAGCCAATGACTTGATTGCATTCATTTGAGAAAACTGGGGAATAAAAGAACCGCCAACAAGAACTTTAACTTGATAGCAGGATCAAAATCTTTAAAAATAAATACAATGGAAAAGAATACAGTACATTTTTTCTTTAATTAAATTTTATCAAAATAAATGAAATTTAGAAATGTACATTTTGTTTTGTTTTAATCATTTAATCATGTCACATTAATTTTAAATGTACATTTTCTGCTGTCTTAATGACTTATCAGTCATTTCATCCAAGTGCAGGTATTTTTTTAAAAGCAGCTTGATGAGTATTTGCCTGATAACGAGCCTGTTTTACCTCAAAACAACATGCTAAACACTCTAATAGGAAGAATTAAGATTTATTAAAGGCAGCACTCTACAGTGTTTCCATTTTAACACAAAGTATCCAGTGTTTTCACAAAATTACCATCGTAAAAATGTACATGCCATGAATAATTCTGAATAATGTTTCATGTCTCATTCGCTTATTTTCATTATGACATGCTTGACATTTTCAAATATTATTAAAATAATAAATCAAGGATTGCACACTGGCAGAGCGCAATAACTAAATAATTCTACTGGGGCCAAGGGACGATTTTGAAATTACAGGAACTTGTGTTGAATTATTCTTTATGTTGATTCAATCAAATGCCTGAAATGTAAAGAATTAAATCATTTTCCAGATCTTGATGGTATTAGGCTGCTCTACAGTCACACCCATGCATCACTGACGCGACTGAGGAGAACAATAAACCACCTGTGCTGCTCATTGAACAGTGATGACATTTGGAGGGTAGGTCTTCATGTTGGTGCTGTGCAGTGCCACAAAAGAAACACCAAATCTGTTGAAGGAACTGTTCACCCTGTGGCCAGCATTAGCCTTCATGTTCTGGACAAAACTTCAAGAAAAAAATTAAAAAGTATATTAATTTAAAAAAAAAAAACATATGGATGCAGGCACTGTATGTGTGTGTGTTTGTGTGCATGTGTGTGTCTGTGTGTGCTGCCAAAAGCAAACATGAATGGTGAGCGATGAATGGCGAACAATACTCATGAATTCTCCTGAATGACTAATTATGCCTCATGTTTAGCACGATTTTGCAAATGAATTCAAAATCTTTGCAAACAGAATGAATTTGAAAAAAAAAATCTTGGTTAGCCTACTACAATACTGCCTACAGTTTAATGACATATTAATGGTAGAAATAAACAAACAAGCGAAACGTAAAGCAGTGCAGGACAAATCGTCAGAGGTGACTTTGATGCTGTATTTAACCATCTACACTGAGCCCACCTGATTCTGGTATAATTTTAGCTGCTATATAAAATAACTTAAAAGAGCTAAATATGCCTTTGCTTTCCAGCAACCCAAGACTCCTCAGCTGCATCACAAAAACCTATGTTTTCAGAGGCCACATTAACATATTTTCAAAAGCGATTGTTTCTGAAGTGGAAGTGTTTGATGCAATCAATACGCCACTGTTTCGACTCATCTTATTTAAATGTCTTTTGTTTCACATGGGAGGAAAAAATAAAAACAATAACATGGATTTTGTGATCCACTTCATTAAAACATGTGTAAAATGAATACATTTTCTTTTATGGTTGTTGTTTTTTGTTTCTTTCTCTGAATGCAAAATCAAATGTCTTTACATATTTAATTAAATCCAATACAACATCTGCATGAAATTGCACATATGAGCACATAAATGATGATTTCTTTAAAAAAAAAAATCAAGTAAGACTGTCAATATTAAGCACAGCCAAGTGTTTTTAGAGGACTGTGCTGGAGCTGCTTTTGTTGTATTTCTGAAAATCTTTCAGCTGCTGTTTATTTCAGCAGTTTTCAAGTTGTCTGTGTGGACACAAGTGTGTGTACTCATGTTTGTAAACGTGCACATTTGGGTACACGATACCCAATGTGACTTGTTAAACCTGATGCATGCACTGTGAACACATTTGCACCCCAACACTTCAAAGCCTAATATAGAAGGAGGATTTTCCTTGCATTGCTCTTCCCCTCCTGTAACCTCCACACACTGGAACCCATGCAGACCTGCTCATCCAGCTTCTTCCTTTCTCTGTTCCGAGTGTGGCACAAGAGCTTCTTGGTTAAGTGATGGCATCGGTTTGACACTTATCAATTTAACGTGAAGTGACAAAATCTCATTTCAAATTCTGCAACCAGAGCCAGTGGGGAAAGCAGTGCCAGCATGCTCTGTCCAACTTCCTACGTGCAAACTAAAACAAATTTTAAATGCCTTTTTCAAATCTATATATATATTAATACCATGCCATTTACCTAACTTATCAAATGACAGTTTAACAAAGATGTCTTCATTGCCTTGGAGATATTTAAGCTATAAATGTTGATTCAGCTTAATCAAAATTCCTCATCGCAGCGCCAGAGCAAATCAAATTTTCATCTGATTTATTAGTTCATATTTGAATAGTGAATTCTGTCAACAAGCCACACCTGAGCAGCCCCCTTTCCTCCCCAACGTAGCGCCTCGTCTATTACTCTCTTTTGTGCAGAAATAATCAGCTTTGTGCGACACCACGCAAGCAGGCCATCGTCTATTATCCACGCTGATAAATGCACACAGGCTTTACAGCGCAGCGTTGTGAGGACAGCATCTGAAACAACAGCCAGCTTTCAAGGAGAAATGCTGCCGCTATGGGAAGGGGTGGGGTGGGGGGGCAATATTTCTGTGGGACAAAACAAAATATACATAGATGCTTGACTAACCTGAGTGGGGAGCCATTGGTATGTGTGAGGGGTAGTATTTCCCCGGCGGGAAGTGACCGGCGTGCTGCACGGAGCTGTGGCCCGAGGGAGCGATCCGAGAGGCGGCTCGGTGCACCAGGGCGCCCCGCTCCGAAAGGAGGTGCGCCGGAGCAGCGAAATCCCGTCCTTCCATTCCGAAGAATGTTTAGTAATCCGAAATCCGGATGGGGCAGGTCAGAAAAATCAAACGCAACCCATATAATAATCCTTCCCTTCGTATCTATGTGTTGCATTCAGTCGATCGCAGGCTTCTCCAGCCAAAAACGTAGCCCCCGATCATCTTTTCTGTCAGAGGAGAAATCAAAAACAAATTTTATTATCAAGGGGGAAAAACAACAGCTGGAAATCCCAGATAAGAACAACACGATGCAAAAATACTGACATTGCAGCCCTGCTATGAAAAAAAAGAGAAAATCATTAGTGCCGCTTCATTGCATTTTGCTGTAATACCTTTCTGTCATATTAACGTTGATACTGCATGTAGCTGAAAGCACCGTTTTCGACCTAAAACTGATTGCATAGAAGAAGTCATCGCAGATGCAAGCGGCCAGCGAGGCGTCCAAATGCCCAGTGAGCGGGCTCAGCTTCAGCTCTATTGATCAGCCTGGGATACAGGCCTAATCATATGGACAAGAACACTTCATATTCCACAGGCACAACGAGCAGACTGACACATTCCAGCTTTCTATACATCCTGGTCCATTTATCACTGCTCATATTATATTTATTCCAAAAGCACTCAAATTCAAGCAGCACGACAGCAGTTACCAGCTGTCACTCATTTCCAAACGCTCATTAATATGCATCCTCCTATGTATTTTTATGCATCGTGATTCCTACAGTAATCTCAGCAAAAATTAAAAATTAAAAAGCAGAGTGGTTTTGTCAGAGAAGGAAGGGTGTTGTCCTGTTTGGGTGGGTTCAAATGAAGGAAGCCTACTCAGCCTACATCTCAAGGTGAACAACGCTGCCTGCCTGCTTCTCCTTCTCGTCCTATTGTCTCGGATTGATGCAGGCGTTTTTCTGCTACTCTAATCTCCATCCAGCTCTTATTACAGCTTTTGTAAAAAAATCACATTTTTTTTGCACTGAGTGGCATAAATAGCAAATATATTTTTGCACCGTCTGCAAGCTAGAAAATAATCCAGTTTGTGCTGAAACTGACAATTGATTTTAAAAAAACAGCAACAATAAAACAGATCATATTCGTCCTCCTAATTGTAGTCTTGCAATAAATCTGTCAGCTCACAAAGTTTGGAGTTAATCATAAAGGTATTTTAAATAACAATATAATTAAACTAACAGAGATGCATCAGCTCCTGACTCTCTCTCTCCCTTTCTCGCCTTTTCTCAATGTGTGTGTGCGTGCGTGCACGTGTGTGCGCACACCCGTGTGTGAGTATGTGTGTGCATGTGAATAACTGCACTCTCACTGTCTTCATCTGCCTTGACCTATTTCAGGTCAGGTAATCAAATGGAGTAGTAAATACATTATAGGCTACATCCTCTGCCATGCCACAAAAATAGCATTATTTAGTCAGGATGGGAAAATAAACTACATTTCTCTGTGATAAATAAATTAAATTAAAATAAACACACGTATATGGTTTTGATTTCATCTAAATCTTATGTTCAAATTTGGGCCTCAGTGATGTCTGAGAGTATTTTTTTTAAATAAAAGAGGTAGCTTAAGTTTATATTTCCAGATTATTAAATATATATATATATATATTAAAAATTATTGGTTTTAAATAGTAGATTCTCAATCTGGGGCCCTGCTGGGTATTCTTTTTAAAGAAATGATTGAAGGGGGTACCTAATCCAAAATTGTAATTTTACCATACAATAAATAACTAAATATATGTATACATTAAACTCTTTTAATGTAGCCTATAAGAATGAGAAGCTATTATCCCCCATGTAGCCAGTTACAGCCTACAGCCTACAATTCAGTGCTACATCAACAACAATAAAATCGCTCCATATGCAGGTCCAAGGGACAAATCGGTCCTACGTCAGGCTTTCTAAGGTAATGTATTAGCATGCATGTGGGTTATTAACGTGAAAACGTCAAAGAAGCCTCTGCTGCAGCCCCATGATCGCTGAGTTTTCAGTGTATGGAGTGTAAAGGATCCTGGGTGAATGGCCGCCCGTCAGGAGGACTGCCTTTGTCTCCACACTGAGAAAGTGCCTTGCAGTCGGCCATTACCTTCCCCTTCGCCATGCTGTTCCATTCAGCCTTCCCTGTACGCTCACCAACGACCCAAGAAGAAAATTATTAGGCATTTACGAGATCGGTTAGGCGCTGCAGCTGCGTATATGTTGGAAATATACATTGAACTGCTGCAGCGTAAATGTCCACGTTCGCTTCCTTTATTTAAAAATGTAGCCCGAATTGAGCGTCCATCAAATGCACGCAAAAATAATAATACCAAAAAAACTTCAAATGATCTACGCCCCAAATGCAATTCATTAAGCGGCTGTCAATTTCATTTGCAGAATCACATCGACAGCAGAAAAGCGGATAATAAATCAAATTATGCTCCAAGTGTTGGATCGTGCAGCGAGCGAGAGAAGGCGGCCCTCCGTGACTGAGCTGGCCGGCAGGGAGTGCACCTCGGCCGGGGCGTGTAAAGACACGTCTCCCGATCCCTGGATGTGCAAATGCTCCACTAGGAATTGATAACAGACGAGGAACCTAGGTCGATGTATTTATTCACATATATTTATATGAGCAATTTATCAATGGATTGGAAATGTTGCCTAGCAGAGAAAAAAAGGGGGCTACTAGCCTGTCACCTTTGTAAAATGTAGGATAATTAAAACAAAACATCAGCAAAGGTTGCCAACGTCAACACGGACATTAATAATAATAATAATAATAATAGTAATAATAATAATAGATTTATTCCACATAGGATACACCTCATCCTCATATTGTTTTTAAAATTAATAGCAATGAACTGTGTATAATGCACAGCATGTCACAAATAGCATTTTGGACTAAATACAGCCCCTGCCATTTTACAACGAGGAAGCAGGCCCTAGAATTTTTTATTAAATAAAAAAATAAAATATATCAAGTATATAAAATTACTACTTACTGGTATGTTAAATCCTTGCATAACAATAAATTATAAAATCACAAAACTCGGGGAGGGAAGGTGCAAGGCCAAGTGCGACGCCCATTTAAAATAAAAATCTGAGATAAACCATGTGGCTAGAGTGAAATCCTACAGTATTTCCATCTGAGGCTGTGCAGAAGCCTGCTGGTTCAGTCTATGGAAGCAGTGGGACTGGGGCTGCCGGCCTGGCTGGATTGCGGCTCGGATCTCCGAGCAGCGGTTTCTCTCCCGGTGCAACTGCGTACCTCGAGTCTCGGGGCAGGGTAAACACGCCCTCCCATTGGTCGGATACCTGCATGTTAATGAGCTCTTGCCGCCCGCCCGCAGACACGAAGGGCTCTGATTGGTCGGCAGCGCAGGCCAATAGTGTGGTGACTGGAGATGCTAAACAGAGCGAAGAGCGCCAGATTTAAAGCTCGGGATGGACAAATCACTTACAATAGAGCTCAGTGCACCGTGAGCTCAGCTTAAAACTCACAGCAAAGGAAACAGGCCTGGAGTATCTACATGTATGTAAATCCAGGAAAAATGAAATAAGCAGAATTGCACTTTAGTGTGTGCATGGTTTCAAAAATACCCAAAAATCTTAAATTACTTTACTCTAATAAACATAAATATGTATGCAACATACAGGCTGCAGACAGCACCCTAAAAATGAGGGCAAGTGGTGCTTTTACATCCTTGCCTGCATGATATTTAGCAGGAGCTTTAAACAGTTACATAAAAAAAGGAAATTCAAACAAAAATTAATGCATTTTCAGAGCTGCATGTAGTACATGCTTTTGAAGTTTTTCAAATTTAAACAGTTTTTCATTTAAACCACAAAAATATTGATATCACTACAATAAAGTGTGTAAACTGTGCAATACACTGTTCACATACGTGAACAGAGATTTATACAATCAGACAAAGCACTCAAATGTAAACAATGCCAAAGAATAATGATACAAAGACAAACATGTCAAAGTAAATGTAAACTAAAACCAAAAACTGATATTTTTGAGGTGATAATTTAAATGTAACTATAGTTTGTCAAAATCAAAAAGAGTATTTGAGTAGAGACAAAATACATAAATGTGAATGCAAACAAAAGCAAATAAATTGTTAGAAGTGCAATTCAGTGCAAGTTTTCAAGATTATTAAAAAACTAAATGTAGTAGTTTGTCACTTGAATAAAAAGCAGTGATAATAATTACTATTAATTGATATCACACACACACACACACACACACACACACACACACACACACACACACAGTCTTAAGTAGACTATTTCTGTTACTGATCAATTTTTTTGCAGTCACTGAAATGTCCATTTTAATTAAAAAAATATTTTTTAAGTCTTTAGAGCCATTCAAGGGTTTTTGACAAATTGTTTCTAGACTAATTCTGTCCTAAAAAACACAGACAAGACAGTAATTCCAAAATCTCACAACATGTTATTACTACGGATGCTAGTTATTACAATACTCTAAATGTTTACAAATGAATCCCCCTTGTATGTGCGGTTCTGATTGGCTGGCAGCGTGCCAGAGCATTGTCAGTCACAGAATGTAAACAAGACTCTGATTGGCTGTTGTCCAGTCCGCATTGGGCTGTCCGGAAAAAAAAAGGCAATAACTGGCCCTGCGGTTTCAAGGCGTCCCGGGTTAGATGATGAAAGGGGATAAGAAGAGGCGGTTTCAAGGCGCCCCAAAGGCGGACCCCTATTGGCCCTGAAGCCATATGAGTCAAGCGTGAATCAAAGGGAATACTGCAGAGAGGGGGAATTATAGTTGGATATTTTAAATAATCGAGGGTAGTTTTCGTCTAAATACGGACCAGCAATGCCTATTTTTGAATGAAAAGCTGTGAAAACAAGTGAAATGAGGTAAAAATAATAGTAATAAAAATGCTCCGGTTGTGGATCGCCCTGCCGATGTCCGCTTTAAGGGAGAAAATCTACGAGGAATCTTTCACCATTTTAAAGTGGGGCTGCATGAGGTTTGTCGTGGTAGGGTCATTGTGGTGAAAGTACAAACCATATAATTTGTTTTAAGTATTTTTTTTACTTCGAGTTAATCGGATGATAGCGTGGCATGCTGTTTTTAATGGATGTGGTCTGGCTGTAGACGGTAAATTCAGATGTAAAATGCTTTGCACGGAACCTGGCGAGATAGCGGACTGATAATATGTGGAGACAATGTGGAGGCGATCGAGAATGAGGTGCAGAGAAATTATTTTACGTTAGTTCTGCTTTACTGAAAACACTTTTCTAAGCGATTTCCTATACAGACTATTATATATGGGTTTTTTTTCTTGTCTTCCATGTAAGAATAAAAACACAGCATTTCCTTTTCATTGGATAATTGTCCTCCACAGCTTTGCATTGTGAGTAAAAAGAAAAATTGATGAACGTCTCATATAACAGCAAGATCACAGGAAAATAAAACATACTAGTGGGGCAATAATATTTGTGGCAAAAAATAAATAAATCGCGATTTGTGTGTGTTAGCAACCCTTAATTCAATTAAGAATATTCTATTTTTAATTGGATAGTCTGACAAAAAATATGTGTATATAGAGGCAAATTAAATCTCTGGCAGGTTTGGTGTTAGTCCACAAGGGCTGCATTCTAAGAGCCTGTTCACATTGCTTAGCCCTCTAATAACAAAAAGAAATACAAAATATTTCTGATGTTAAGCTGGACTTATCTAATAGATTTTTTGTGTGCGTGTGTCCATTCAGTGTGTGCGTAATGTGCACTACCCCTGTGTGAGATTTTACAAATGGTCGGCTACATTGCTTGAATACTAACCTGTATTTTAGCAGAAGGTGCTGGAATTCCATCTCATCATGAGCTCTTCTTAAGTGAGTGCATGCAATGTGAAATAGTCAAAGGTTGGTTGGTGCGCACACACACACACACACACTGGTAAGTGCATGTGCACGCACGCCCACACACAAGAGGCAGAATGATAATTAATGCGGAGTGAGAGATTTCTTAAGAAAAAAGACCAGTTTTACAACGAGGATTGTCCTTGATCAATGAAGCGTTGATGATTGACAGTCTGCGCCTCCCACCCACATCTACAGACAGATAAAGGGCCCCTGGATATTGGATAGACAAATTCATTGTCTATATGCTTTTATTTCCACACGTAAAATACTCAGGAGCACTGTGAGCAGCTGATCATCTGGAACTTTTGACCGTGATGTACAGCATTCATGTGCTGAAAATATTAGTGAGTGGTAAATTCAGTACAAAACACTTTAGGTAACTCAGAGAATAAAGTTGTAGGGGTGGATTTTCTTCACAATTTAATTATCTATAGGATATGAAGTATAGGATAGGCAAAAATCTTTTTTATATAGACTCACATAAATGTAATATTCAGAAGCTAAAATTAATGCTGACTGATTGGTTGTGTCAAGTTAAGACCTGAAACCACATGAAGACCTAGAGATGGTTGGTGACCGATGACCTATGACCTCCATGTTTGTGTGTGATGGTGTGACCAGTCTTGTTTGAATGACAGTCCATATTGAGCCAATTCATTAATCAACCACATCTGAATCACATATAAGCACGTATATCTTTATGTATAAATTACATACACACAAAGTAAGAACTATTTTAGCAGCTTTCTATGTTGAAAATACACATAACATGTTTTTTGTTTTATTTTGTTAATCATGTGAGGATTGGCATAATGGAAATGTGGGAGATGGGAGGAGGTAAGTGTGTGTGTGTGTGTGTGTGTGTGTGTGTGGTGGGGGTGCTACGTAAGAAGTGCTAGAATGGTAGTGGCATATGGCATAACCAGAAGCCTACTGGAGACTGGCACTGTATTTAAAACTGCACCCTACATGGATCTGTCTTCATTTCAATAAAGCAACTATGGTTTTAAGACATTAATGAAATTTTTAAAAAAATCAAATAAAAATCCATGAATTTTATTTTTAGATAATTCTTTCCCGGATGTAACTCTTGCTTCGATGCAGCAGAAACAGATTTCAGTTTCAGGCATTCTTAACTTACATTACATGCTGTGATGAAAAAAGTAAATATCGTGTGTCAGAGCTTATAGTGTACCACACACACACACACACACACACACACACGCACGCACGCACGCACGCACGCATAGCAAGTATAGATCAAACACTGATGCATGTCCTTAAAATTTAGATAAGTTAAAATGAGCCTGAGTGGAAAATCTGAATTTTCACACTACTTTTGGTGATGAAGCATGCAGGACACTTGTTTACATAAATAGGAGAGCTGATCTTTTGCACTACAAACATACAGTCCAGCAACATCATGTGTTGTATCTGTCCTTCTGCACATAACCTGATGTCACATTTTAACCCACTTATTACCTCAGCGGGGATTATGCCCCCCTAAGGCCCAGAGTGGAAATACGAACGTGAAAAGTTCATCACCAGTTACAATTCCACGCTATTTACATTGAAACATTTTCAAAAGCGAGCTGTGTTTTCATGCTCAGATATGTGCTGTAAAATCGAATTATTGCATGTAATGAATTCTATCAGTTCACCAACGCTCACAGATCCAACTGATAAACTGCCTTAATGTCCTAACGTGATGCTCCCCCAGTCATGTGAGCAAGATGGCCGTTGTTACCAAAACGCCCTTGTTTGAGAGAAAAAAGGGGGGCTTGTGCAAAGCGTGATTGATTTCTACGCCAGCTGCAGGTTGAAGAAGCATTGCATAAGCATCACATGGCTGAACTGGGCAGCGATCACGTAGATCAGTTTATGGTCCCAGACACAAGCCTGGTATCTCCCAGACCCAGGTCCGGCCATGGCAAGTCAGCTCAGCTCTTTGGGCTTCCTCTTTTCATTCACAAAGCTTCTGCATTCATTTCACACAACTCACCCTTTATTCTCTTCCCCTCACGACACCCTGAATGCTTGTTAGGACTGATTTATTAGGATATTCTGATTTCTATTGCCAGTTTGACAGAGAAATAATACCACAGGATTTTTCTTGGCAACGAAATGTTGCAAATGAAGACTATGTATTTGTCCTGCTTATATTGTAACACAAGAGAGATTGTGTTGTGCGGTAGAGCCTTCTTCAAGTTTGAGTGGCACCAAAATGCTAAAATCCTCTGCATGCAGAAGAGTTTAGAATTGAAAGAGATCAGATAATCAGGAAATTTTACAATGAAGAAAAAATGAAACATGTATGATCCAGAGTTTAGATCCTGCTTCTCCTAACTGTGATTTAGACATATCCTCTCTGTAATAAATTTAAAATATTTGATTTGAGGATGAAGACACTAGATTCAAATTACCAAAGGACTTCAAATTTCCTTAACGGTTGTTGTGATGACAGATATAAAGCTTAGATGAGCAACAAGCCAGTCAATCAATATACAGACTTATATTCATGAAAAATGCAGAAACTTTAGCTTTGCCACTAAAATTTTGCATTTTGACAACACTCCAAGAAATCCAACCGTCACTAATATGGATTTCAGAGTAGAGCATAACAGCTGCAGCACACTCTACTCATCCACCTCTCTGTAAACTGCATTTTGAATCAGGGAGGTGTTGAGACTGAGCCACCAGGTACTGACGATGATCAATAGGGATTCAGTGATTCAGGTCTTGCAGCACAGCAGGCTGCAGCCCAAACTAATAATGTGTGACTACGTTAAAAGGTGGTCAAATACCTTTGCACTCACTGAAGCCAGGACATGTTAAAATGCCCATGGCTGCTGATAACGAGCAAAAGTAGGCATTCCTTCACAGCTATCTGCAGTGGTGCATTGATTTTAAAGTAATAACAAGGACATAATAATAATAATAGTGTTCAGGTGTTTATCACTTTTTAAACTTTATTATTTAAATTATCTTCCAAGAGTCTCTCTCTCCGTCTGTCTTTTCTTTCTCTCTCACTCTCTTTGCAGGCTGCTTTAAATCCAGCCAAGCCATCATTCTAACAGATCAGTTTTATATGACATGTATATGTTTTTTGCATGAAGTGTCCAATTAAAAATGTCCTCTGCAAGGCCTAAACCATTTTTTTTTTCTGGTTGCCATTGTGCTCCCCTATTGCAGATGGCCCTTCTGTCATATTAATTTCACATCCCAATGGCCAATTGTGGTTCCAACATAAAAGTGATGAGCCGTATTTCAGGGTCCTGGCTGATGCAACTCCCAAAGATATGGGGGTCTTTTTATGGATCTTCAAATACGCAGTTATCATTCCCAATGCCCACCTGACAAGCCTGCAATGTCTGCCAAAGATAAAAGTTTAATAATGCCAGATCATCGCAGCAGCGCTGAAGTGGAGAAAAGGAAAAACAGCAAAAGACACTGTCAGTTCAATGAGCAACACGTGCTCTAAAATCCTCAATAGCCATTCAAGTACAAATGATGGTATGCACAACTGATTTTACCACTAAAGTTTTCTCAACCATGATTTTAGATATTGAGTTTGAATATTGATTTCTGATTTGTCAAACCAGCCAGACCCACACAAAGCATGAGACAAAGACAGAAATCAACACAAATTCAGTGAAGCTCCATAAGTGTCTTTCAGTAGGTTCATGTTTTTGCTTAACTGACGAACTCAGATAGTAAAAATTATTGGGAATTTTTTTGTCAACAAACTCACTTTAAATGCTGATTACATCAAGCATGATCATTAATTTGTGCCATAATTATAAATGTGTGCCTCCAGTGCATGAAAATGTGTTTTTAATTGTCCTGTTTTCATTCTTTATTTTCCAGAAATGTAATATCTCTTTGATTGTTAAAATGAAACCACACCATTCCCATGTTTCTACCTGTGTGCACGTGCATCAAATCAATTGCCCCTCTGACACAGATATTGCAAAAGATAAGTTAATATTGTTGTTTGGTTGAAAATGGCTAAGGTGCAAGTGTTTTCCATCCTTTGGAGGACATGACACATGGCCTAGGCCAGAGGACAGAATAATGTGTGGCAGAGTGAATGGCTGCACATGCTCATTAGTATCATTAATCACAAGGGACAGAGATGCCTAATGATAGAGGGAGGAGGGACTTCACAGAGGGACGAGAGAAAAGGATGTGACAGAGATGAAGGATTCCTCAGGAATATTAACATTTAGAAAATATAAGTCGCTTTCACATTCATTTAAAATGATCTATTTTGAACCCTCTTGGGTCTAGCAACATCGCAGGGATTGCTCGAAACAAAAGGAACAGTGTAATTAATACCAGGCTTAATTGTCACCTATATTGTCATACAATTCTAATTCAATGTGACGCTCTCACTCATAGTGTGAGAGAAAATTGGGCTGAGGCAGTTCCCTTGTGGGGGAAAAAAAATCTCTGTGGGGATCAAATGGGTGTGTGACATTTTCGCACAAACGTTTGATTGTGAACTGAAGGATTTCTCTTTTGGGGCTTCTGCTCACTGCTTGGCCTTGCGTTACCCGCTGTCGTATGCAGTTGATGGGAATAACTGAAGCCTTGAACCAGATCTCGGGGTAGAGAGTGTCGGGTGGAGCTGAGCCGGCTCCTCTGCAGCCTGTTCAGTGAGAGCAAGAGGCCCTGAGCTTGGCCGTCCCTCTGCAGCAGCAGAAGCTCCGGAGATAGTTGTGCATGGCGAGTGCAGGCTGTTTGATCAGCACATATTTTTAATTGGCTCCAGGCACCCTGGAGTGTCAGCATTGCCATGGAGTAGACTCCTACTGCACCTTTCCTAATTAAAATCATTACAAATTCCAGGCGCATCATAAAGGATTAAATGAGACTTGTGTGTGTGTGCCTGTGTGAGTGTGTGTGTGCGTTTTATCTATTGGTGTGCCTGTGCATGTGTGCGTTGTCTCCTTGATAGCTAACATGTATAGCTTAATTGTTTTTCTTCTCAGTAATAGTAAATGAGGGAGTGCTGGCTGTAATCCTGGTCCACTAATCAAATTACAAGAAAGAGAATCTTTCAATGTATTCACTTTGAAAAACTGTGATGGAATACCCTTCTACATGTCTCGTCATGATATTAAATATGAACACCACAAACTTTTTGGAGAATTTAACTACAGTTTTGTGTCTTTTACTTAATATTCGCATAAGTCCTGCTGTGTGTAGCGCGTTTAACAAGAGCACTTCATCTTATTCGAAATAATTGATGTCAGACAAACTGTGCAACTCCATGGAGAATTATTCTGAAAGGCTTGGAAAACAAATGATAGCAAGAAAACTTATTTAACATTTTATTCACCACTCCTTTTGATGGGAACAACATTCTTTCCCTGTCTTAATGTATAGATGATGAAGATATTGTATTAAATCCCAGCTGCTATACTGCGCTTTAGGGGGATATAGAAGGAGTGGCTTCAGTCCCATAGACAAAGGAGGCTTAAATCTCTTAAATATCTACCAGTGCAATTTTGCCCTGAGGGAGCATAGAAACAAGGGAGTGTTTCTTTGGTCTGATATTGGAAGCTAGAGTTCATGAGAGTGAAATGCAAGCAATGACTACAGAAGGATTTTAAGAGCTGCCTCTGTTCAAAAACATGTGCCTAAAGCCTTAACACACACCCTGAGACAAGCATTAAAATCATATGACAGAGAAAATTCCGACAATTTATAAAGGTAATAACCGTGTCTGACCAAAGTTTAAAACGAATATCTCAGTCATGCACCATTATGAGAGCCTCTATAACATTCAGGGACAATACATAAGTGTTGGACAGTAGCCTCAGAGCCAATAGTTATGAGCATTATCAAGAGATTGATAATGTCTCTTGTGGAACACAATAGGACTTCTATTCACATCAACAACCAATAAAACTACAGCAACTCATATAATAGTTAATGGACAGTATTGTCCAGCAATAAATGAACATGCTATGGGTATGCAGACACAACAATGGGTGGCATACAGACATTCAAGGTTTACTGTAACACTTCTGTTTGGCTGTGCGGACTAAACAAGGCAGATTGAAATGTGTAAACACAAAGAGAAGTGCAATGTGTTTTTAATTGTCCATACTGAAAACAGTGTGTCACAGATGGACAGAATACAAAAATGGCCATGTGAGTGGACAGTATTCAGTGGCTTTTTATCTCGCCAAAATGATAATAAATAAATTTGGGAGTTTTTTTCAGTTCCTCTGTGTTGCTCACATCCTGCATAACAAGACTGAGTATAGACAGAGGCTATGCAAAGCCTGTGTGAGGAATCAACTTTCTTAAGAGAAAAAAAATGCAAACAATATTTTAGAGGCTTGTTTTTGGTGAACCCGATTGTTCAGTTCCTTTCGATGCAAGGAGGACGGACAATGCCGAGACATAGCAGAGGCAAGAAAGTGAAAAATGGATGAGAAAGATGAGTGAGGGTGGGGTGTCTCTTCGACCATTGCTGCTTCCTGTCCGGAAAACTCCATTCATCATTTTCACGTCTTTGTGTCATGGCTTACTTTGGCAATAGCCAGAAGTGTGGCAATGATGACACGAAGGATTGATGAGGTGCAGGTGGGGGTGGCTAGCAGGGGTTTGGGGTGGAGATGGTCAAACCAGATGTGGCATGAGGTGGGGCTAGGATGGACTGAGGGGAACCTGATGAAGGTCATGATACTACTCCCTACCCCCATCAACCGTATTCATTTGAAGGCATACATGAGTGTGGGCCACGCACAACACCCGGAATGTGTATTCTGGTGTTCAAACAGGATCATGCTTTCCATATACAGTTACTGTTATGTATGCAAAGTATTTTTACTAATGATGTAATTAGCAACCTGCAAAAATTCAAAATTAAAATGAATATTGCTGGGAAAATCTTACTAGAAAATAGATAGAATTGGACAGATAGAACTACTATATTGAGTATAACTACTGCTGGCAGCTGGTTATGGTTTGTGAAGCTGGAAACAACTGGCTTGGGAAAAATATCTAGCACCTATAAAGCTGGTGTATTAAGATCCAATAAAACATTAATGAAATTTGCAAAATAAGAGGCTACGGTTTTATGGTTTTCAGTCTTTGTGTTTAGGTAAGCTAACTAGTTTCATATTAACTGCCCATAGAATAAAATGGCATCAAGTCTCTCATCTAAAGTCAAATAAAAAAAAAGCTTTTTTTTTTGCTTTTGATTAATTAAATCAGTTTAATAGACAACACTGGGTGCAGGTACTCCTGTGTTATGACTACCGTGTCTGGTGATCCTTCAGATTTTTTGTTATATACACACCTGCAGTTTAGGCTAAAATTAATTAGCCTCTTTGAGTTCTATTAGGTTAAGTCTTGCTCTAAAAATGTGAGCAGCATCTGAAATATTATTAAGAAATTAAGTGACTTTTATTTCATGATAGAGTATTTTGTGTACCCCATTATTTTTTTGTGTGAGTAACATTTGGGTAGCAAGAATGTTGTAGCGAATATAAAATCAGAAAACTGTCTGTATGTAAAAGATGAATACTCTCAGCCTGCTACAGCAGTCACTGTGATACGTTAGTGGATATTGCCAGACTCCCCCTTGTGGTAAATTAGTACAATGGTAAAGGACCACAGACAGCCAGACAGATAGGTACACACAAAAAATGTAAAGGAGTAACTGGACCCAAACTGAACTTAATTAGAGCCAAAAGTAATATCAGAAGGTGTCCTCTCTTGCCTCTCTCTCTCCATCTTTTCACTTCACTGTGTAGCGAATCCCCTGCTGGCACTCGGCGTACTCCAAAGAGTGCGGTTCTCCCAACTCAGTAGCTGATCAGAACCAGGTGGGTAGGCCTCCATGTGCTTTCCATTTGTGCAGGATGTAAATGGATTCAATTAGATCCAAATGCACAACCTGTCAGCCAGGGGGAAGTGGCAGACTTTCAAAGGCCATTAGATTATGGACAGGATTTGGAATAAAAACTTCACTGGCCGGGATTGTGCCATTAAATTGGTTGATGTGAAACTATTGAAGTGATTTGAGCTTGCATGCTGACTGTATGTCATTCATGTGGGTGCAAATTCTGTCACACAAACACCCTCCCAAATTATCATTAGCAATCCCCCCTCCCTTCTTTCTTTTTCCATCCCGCCTCCCCCCCGCCTCACACTCTAACACATACAAATGCAAACACACAAACGGTATACATAAAGCTACAGCGTATCCTCACACTTATAGCCAGTGGCCTCACAAACTTGCCTGCATTACAAACAGGAGCTCCTACAGCTTTAAAGTCAAATGGCTCCATCAGTCATGGCTGTTAAGAAGCTCAGCCATAAAAATTAAAGACTTCCAGCAAGCTGACCAACTGTAACACGTTTCCTTTGTTTTGATTGGCTCAAATAATATGATGTCTACTGTTAACATTCAGTTTCACTCACTCGTCTCCGTAAACGTGTAAAATATGGCGTAATTTAAGCCTGTCGAAGGAAAATGTTGCAAAGCTGTAATTCAACGGCAAAGCGTCTTTACGCTTTTGGTAAGGAGACTTTACAGAAATGTATTTTACAAAGCTAAGCAGATGTGTTAACTACAAACCAGTTTCACTCATCGTGAACTGGAGTGGGGGAGGGGCAGATGAAAACAAAGGACTTGCCAACCAGATACAGGCTATACATAGGAGAGAGGGTTTAGTTGACCTCTATGATTTTAATGTAGAGAGCCTTTACTTTACAAGCCTGATATAGAAGTGAATCAATGGGACATTTCTCAGCCATTATTATCAATCACCATTGCTTAAGACACCCTAATGAGCTCATTAGATAAAATGAACACCAGATTGATTGCAAAATGGGGCAAGTAAAAAGTAAGATGTAGAGAAGTAGAAGGTGATGGAGGAGAAAGGAAATAGGTCTCATGGATCTTTCCAGAAAGAAGAACTGGAGAGTAAAATTAAATGAGTAAGAGACAGGTCATGTGTCTTGAGCTGTATTTCAAATTCCGTTTTTTTTTCTTTTAAAAATTAAATGTAGTCATTTGCATCTTCTAAATTTTAGTAACTACACTAGCCTTACCAACAACACAGAGATATAGCTGTTACACTTGCATGCAGTGGTGATTTCTGAAAGCCAGATGTCATCAAACTGCCTGAATAATGACTTTGAAAATATTATATTCAAGGTGATTAAATGCAGAATACATAGCTGGAGTAACATAGGTGAAACTGACAAATCACTATATATAGTAAACTTCAATCAGCAAGTTTATTTTTTTCAGTGATAACAAGATGTTTCAAGTTGTACAAATCCAAATCCTAGCTGAAACCATATAAAATGACTAATAAAACCAACAAACTTCAGTTGATAGTGTGAGTTAACCTAGGCATCTTCTTGAATAAATTTGTAACATTTAATTGTAAAAACATAATAATAATAGTTGACTCAACTAGCAACCCTTTGAAAATGTCTGCCCGAACCAGATTCATTTTTCAGAATTTGTTGATACGTTGATATCAACGTTCTTTTTAAATATTTCAATCGTGTAATTTACTCACAAAACTAATGTTTCCATTTTCTACCAGCACTACATAGAAATTGTTAATCTACATCAAGACACATTGCTTCTTTTAATGAATTTCAGATTGTGTCAGGCACACTTTCTGCATATAAGTGCTGTTCTGAAGGCACTATCTCCTAAAAAGTCTGTCACGGTGTCCTGTTGCTAGCTAAACCTCCACAATGCTCTGAGCGGCACATTCACCAAAAACCACCTCACCTTCATGAAACAAACAAAATTCAAACACAACTGAAATAAGAATCACAAAACTACTCATCGCACAATAAGGACAAGCAACCTCCTCCTTGGGTTGCTGGAGAACTAAACACAGCAAATGAGCTGCAGTCTAATGTCTCATTAAACAGTTATAGGCTTCACCTTGTGGCGCAAACAGGTACTACAGCTAATGTACAATACATTTTATGACACGCTCGTCTTTCACCTTCTGCCTTGTCAGTTGATGTAGTTAAATTTTTTATGGTTAAATCATAATTAAATAATAACAATTAATCATTGGCTCCACATGTATAGTTTAGTGAGCTAGGAAATCTATGTGGCCTGGATTGGTTTGTCGGTCAGAGTAAAACCTGATATTTCAAGTAAATCTAACATTTAAGTTGGAGAAAATGATCTGAGGTACAAAGACCTCAAATCCCTTTTCTACAGCGTGTCCCACTAACAACTGCTGATCTTAGATGTCTATTGTGCAAGCAGTTCAAGGCCATTCACCAGAAAGAATGAAAATATATGGACATGGACAGGAGGAAAAGGAGAAATAAAACTGAAGGAAAAGAACAATAAAAGAAAATCGGTGAAGTCGCCGAAGCAAGAACACAAAGAGGGATGGAAAACGATGTGTATGAGACTGTAAAGTACGCGATTTGGGCAAACATTTGTTCCCCTCGGGTGAGCGTGATAGAATGTTCTGAATCACAGGGAATGTAAGAGAACCCCACTTGTGCTGGATTTTGGCTGCTGTGCTACTGCCATGGACTGAAAAATGAAAATATGTAAGAGAGGGTCAGCATTAAAGCAGCAGCAACCCACTCTGTTTCCACCTAGGACGGAACAGATGTGCTCACAACTCCAGCTGTTGCCAGATGTGGATATAAAACCATCTGCATGAGCTGTTACTGTGTGTGTTTTAAAAAGACAAGCACAGAAAGCCGCAGCTTACGTGAGTCAAATTGACTAACGTCACTATTTTTGATGATTTGATCCCGACACTTTTCTTTCCAATTATTCCCCATCAGGATTATGAGAGATCCTGATAGCCTCAAGGTGCACGTTGGCGGTTTTATAAGAGGAAAACAGCTAAATGCTCTAATTACTGGAACATAGTTTGAAGTGTGTACATAGACTTTCAGGACCCTGTCACATTTTATCCATTAAAAAGCAGATCACAAACTGAGCTGCACGAGTCTCCTGCCTGTATTCATCACTACAGCCATACTGACACACATACAGCATTCACATAAGGTGAATTTAGAATGCTTACAACTCTATTTAGTGCCATGTTGCATGCACATCTCTTTTCTTTGCTCATGATGAGGCTCATACATTCATGAAAATATCACCACACTAAAAAAACTGATGAGTGTGAAAAGCCAAAAAGGAGATCAAAGACATAAAAAGAAGAAAGTCATGTTTTGTATGATCCTAGAATATAAAACCTGATGAGACATATAAAGCCATAAAGTGTTATGAGACCCCAGGAGATGGCAGATTAAAATGTGTAAGGGCGATTTCCACGAATAAAGGTGGAGACAGCGGCTGCTCCACCGCTGCGCTCTGCTCCGCTAAGCAAAGAGAATGGTCTGAATAGATTTCAGCAACCTTCATAAAGCCACGACTAAATCCACCTCACAAAGGGGGATAGAAACCAAGCCAATCAATTAATGCCCCCCAACAATAACGAGCACAGACAAGGAGAAATGCTTTCAGACCTGGTGTATGTCTGAAACTTGCTGGTTTCCAACATCCTGTGGCATTGAGCAGGAGAGTCAGGGTCTACTCTCTGCATGTTCACGGCAGCTCTCTTTGTGTGTGTACATGTGCCTTGTGCTCTAATGTATCTGTGTGTGTACGTCTGTGTTGAAAAGCTCACTATTGAATGAGTACATTCAACAGAGCACTGTGCTCTTTAAATGCCAATGAAAATAAAAGAAGGGAAATTGTAAGCACTCCAAAGCAACAGGGAAAAAACCAACAGAGCGAGACAGAGAAAGCAAAACCTTACAGCGCCAAGAGAGACTTCATAAGGTTTAGCAGCCCTCCACTCAAATATATAGAGGTCATAAATCCTGCACTTAATGTCCTTTGGGCTCCACTTTTTATGGGCAGTGACAATGACAGTGAGTGACTTCTTTTTAAAAAAATGTTAATCAACACAACAAATTTCAACAAGGCTGTCTGGACGAACTCCAGGTTTTACTCTTTCAAAAACTCCCACTCCAGTAATGAAAGTCAACATTATGCTCTGTTACACCACACAAGATATTCAAAGAGATGTAAAATATTATGTTTCCACTGCAGTTTGGAAGGAGTAAATCATTAAATAGTATGCAGGCAGCCCAATACATGATACTGCTACACTGAGAAAGCCACACTAGATGAAATAAATTTGTATTGGGTTTCTTTTTGGAGTTCATTCTAGATTTCAGTTTGGTCCTAAAATGACATTTACTGTGACAATGCATGTGCTGCCTTAAAAAAGAAGTTGCACTTAAGTATCAGCAGTAAAATTTACAACTTAGGGATCAAAAGTAACAATCGTCTTTTGGAAGGAATGACTCCTGTCAGAGTGGTAAATTATTAATGCACAAAGCTGTAGGGAGTATTTTAATGTAGTTGAGCAAATTATTTCATACACTATTGGACAGTCATATTATCGTTTCAAGCAAAGTAACTATATAGTTAACAGAAAAAAGTGCTGCAGTTTACATACAAAATTCAACATTTAGAGAAAAGTGGTTTTGTTTTAGATGAGAAAATTAACATTGTGTCTGTTAAATATGCAGCTGCAGCCAGCAGCTTAGCTTAACATAAAGTGCTAACAGCTAACCTGGTTCTCTCCTGCAGTAACACAATCCACATCTAAAACTCGCAAAAATTCTATGGTTTCTCTAATCTATGTGAAAGTGAAAATGTCACTTTGACCATTTACCCCCTGCTGTTTTATAAATTGTCAAGTTGACTCACCTGGCTCTGAGCAGTTGCAGGCAGCTGGTGGAGATTCCAGGAAATTACTGGAGATACATGTCAGAACATATGACCTGCACATAATCTGGCAAAAACACCACCTGATGAGCTGATTTATTGTTTTTACAATTCGATTTTTATGATTTTGGTTTTTCTTAATTAAACAATACAAGATAGATCTTATTAATTTTGGGTTTCTGGTTGGCAGGTTTTATTGGGCAGAATCTGTCTAATTTATTTTGTTTCCAGTCTTCATGCGGGGTTATGATGACTTGTTAACTGTAGGCTTAAATTTAATGCAAAGATATAATTGTTTTGATAAAATTATTTGGTTCCCCACCAGAAAGTGAAAGTGCATATTTCCCAAAATTGCAAAAAAAATTCTTGGAAAATTCAAATTATTTGGTATTCCATTGCCACTGAGTTGGTGGATTGATCAGAGGCTCAAAATTACATTTCCCATAATGAAACTCTTTTTCGATCACTTGGCCACCTCCTATGTCTGAAATGCTCGCTTCTTATAAACTCCTTGCCTACCATTTGGCTTGCTGTTGCAAACTTAAAGTCACAACCACGAGATTAACCTAATGTGTGGTTTACTTTATTTTCTAAAACTTTGTAAAGCTTCAAACAGATTCACATTAGATGTTAGTACTCTGTCTGTGGTACTCGTGACGACTAAATGGTAATTCATGTGTAAAGCTGGAGGAGTGCCCCTTTAAAAGTGCTGTATTTTTTGCTTTAGTCTATCGGAATAAAGTCAGATATAGTACAAATAGTCAAGACCCACACCAGTGACATCAAACTCAAGCACAACACTCTAAGTAATATGCACTTATGTTAAATCACAATCCTACTTAGCACTTGTAAATGCAACATTCTATCAGTCTTTTTAGTGTAACTGTTACAACTACTGCAAGGATATAAGAATCATTATTTTTCATGTTATTAAAGCAGAACCATCAAGGCTTTGCAGATAAAAAAAATCTTGTCTTTATGTGCGCTGTTCATGGGAACTCACTTCTCTTCTGGTTTGATGATTCCTCATGTTTTCACACCCCCCACTTTATAATTTATCCACCACAGACGAGTGCACACCATCATTCACCGTGGCATCGATGTCTTTCGACAATCGTGTGCATGCCCAAACAATACTCTGTCCAAGGATTACTCACTGTTTTCTTTGGGAGAGTCGGTGTGTTTTTCTGTTTTGTCCATATATCCATGACTCCATATACCCGAGCTGTGTGACGTCAGCTTTTTCTCTCCATGTTTGTGGTTGTTCACAGTCGGGTCTTGATGGCTCATCAAGTTGTCATGGCCTGCCAGCTTTTACAGCATTCCTTTCTTTATGTCCGAAAGGTGTTTTTTTTCATCAGTGCACTCTGACTGCGTTGTAAAATAATCCCATGAATAGACCAAAAGCTTTGACGTGTACTCAAGGCCAGGTACGTTGTGTTGATATTGGGGGAGGTCTGTTTTCCTTCAGAGAATGATGCCACTTTGGATTTGGCCTTCCTTTTGGGGGAACAACAGTAGGAGGTCATAGTCTTTGAAAGCCCGCTTTGGGTTTTGTATGTGTGAAAAACAAAGGAACTTGCGTTCCATGAAAGAAAGCTGTGTGGGAGGGAAAAAAGACAAGGAGCAAGGAGAAGAAAGTTTGGTCACTGTGGCCTCGGTTTCACGGTCAGCAGAGGAGTAATCATCAATGGTGAGAGGAGGAAGGGAGGGATGGTGACTGAGTGACTACTAGTCCAACAGATGTGATAGATGTCTTTAATAACCTCTGGCTGCTTTTTTAGTGTCCTCCAGGATCTGTTGTTATTAAGAAGTAGGTCTTATTATGATGACTACCTCTTTTGTCGACTCCCACATCATGCTGGGCGTCTGTCCAGACAGTCAAAATAAACACCAAGTCAAAAGACCCCCATACTTGTGCTGATGTGGCACTTGTTGATGGTGCCAGAATGTCTCAGTCCTGACCAAGGCACAGGAGTCCTCACAATAGTCAGCAGTGACGAGAAAACACAACATCTTGCTTGCTGATCACCTGTTGAATCAGTTGGAACCCCAAAGCCTTGTAGCCACTGATCCAATGTCTCCACATTAAGGGGATAAATTGAAAAGGCATGTTTAGGTAAATGGTGTATGATGGTTTTAATAAGCATTTCCATTACGACGAGGAAGGAAGATGGAGAAAGAGAGGAGCTCATTGGGAATACACGTAGGACCGTGGGAGCCATAAGAACTCATGCTCATCACTGCTGAAAAACAAAATGAGAGCATTTTATTGTGCTTCCATTTCTTCTGCAAATAACAATCACAAACACTCTCTCCTTTAGTGTGTCTAAGTAGCTTCAAGCTCTATCACAGACATAGAATTGGTGAAGGCCCATGTTTTATTAATTTGCAGATGAGCTCAGCTATTGATGGCGTTGGCCGCCCATGGGTTCAATTAGGATAATACAGGGAGAGGGGCAGATTATGGGCGGCTATTTAAGTGAGGGTATATCTCTTCCTGACAGTTATAGTCCAAATGCAACAAATTGCACCTTGGTGACTGTGAGCGGCGCCATATCGAGTCCTCTGGTGATGAAACATGCCAGTGTGGCAGGTCGGCCGTGTGGAGACGACACCGGACTGTGTGAGCTGCGTAGCCTGTCCTCTCTGAGCTAACAACACAGGTTTGAGTGCAGGCTATTCCCATTCAGTTAATAGGGGCCATTTAGAAAACAGCAGTCTATATGGTGGTGCGCTGAGTGCATGCTCTACCCAGCCAACCCTAAACAGTGCCACTTAGCATGACTCTCTCTAAACTATTGCACTTCTTCTCCACGCTACTCTCTGGGGTTGAAAGCCTGTTGACGGTTCAAGAGAGCAAAACTGATCCACGTAAACATTCTACAAACACAGGACAGTGCGGGCAGATATCATCACAAGCACCCATAAAAGGAAGAATGGTCTCAGCCTGCACGTGACACACAAAACCGCTCACATTGAACATTTATTATGACTGATCGGGGCCTTGACTGTAACTTCACTGTGCAATGAAAACAGTGGACTGTACATTGTCCCTGGAATGCATTGTGTGAAACTGAATAGGGAGGCCATAAAGTGGAACCGGAGACACTGACCCAAGCATGCAGAGCCCGTCGGTTATCTTACATGTCTGTTCAGTTCGTTTGAAAGCATTAAAACTGCAGACAGCTCTATAGAGAGTGGCTGGACTGTTTGCTTTCTCTTGCTTAGGGAAATGACCACTGTTTCTCAGCTGCATTGGAGCAGCGTGTTTAGGTTACAGACGATGAGATAACCCAGTCCTCCTCTCCACACATTGACAAGGAGCAGTTGGGGAAAGAGTGAGCTCTCGCAGGAGTAGTACACACTGGCTCATAGAGGATAAGGAAGAGGATCCTCCTCGAGTTTTCTTTTTACTCAAGAGCAGGTCATTTCAGTTTGAGTGCTGTGCTTTTAACTGCCATACATTTTCTATTTTAACAACCTCTGTCCTCAACTTGAGTCAGAAGGTATTAAGCAAGACTGTAACAGTACTTTTTTAGCTACATTGTACAAAAACTTCAGATCCAGTAGCTGTTTAATACGCCAGCAGGCTGAAAAATTGATGAAAAGGCCAACTGTGAAACAAAAAAAAGACTAAACATTGTAGTATCACATGAATATCTATCCATCTTAATGCCTGACCTGTGAAGTACTTTATCATCTCGACCCACTAACCCTTCCCACTCCTTGTTTGCCTGTCATGGCTTTCCTTGTTCCCTGCTCCAGCCAAGCCGGGGCAATAGGGCACTGCTAATGTGCTTGGTGGGTCATTAATTCTTAGGATGGCCATGGAGGCAGCAGAGCAGGCAAGCTTTGCTGTTTGAAATGGTGAAATGGTGGTGGGGAAGCAAAGCAGATGTTTGTGTTGGATGGCGAGAGAAAACAGCGTATTTGATGCCAACCCAATCACCATCTCATGCCAGGCAACAGCTGCCCAAATACATTTCAGCCAAAGTCTGGCAAAGAGAGTCAGGGGTGATCAGATCAGCTTTAACTCACTTTTGCTTTCTTTTCTCATGTTCTTTAAGCTCTCATATAATTCGTTTTTTTGTAAACATCAAAGTCGCTTAGTTTGGGGACTTGCCTGTTTGTTTTCCTACATCATCTCAGACAAGTGAGATTATTCAAGGATATTTTATATTTGCAAGTCTTGAAGCTGAAGGTGAACCGGACACTGATAAATGTAAAACACACATGAGTTTGTCTTCTTGTCTGTACTGCTGTGTGTAGCCAGTGCTCACTGTGCTTTCACCTTTGAAGAGAGATGGGAATCAGCAGAGAGGACAAAAAGAAAAGGAGCCGTAGACTAACCCAGATTTTTCGCTGGCCATGGTAAAAATATAACAATGTATGCGCATACATAGACCCAAGAACAAGGACAGTTCATTTAACTCTCTCCTGCCTCTCCACCCAACTGATACGAGCCATTCATCATCGCCCACCTTCATATCTTGTGTGCTGCAAGGAAAGGATAGTGTGTGTGTCTGTATGTAGGTGTGTGTATGTGTGTCTGTGCAAACAGATTAAAGATAAACATCTTCTACGTAGCTCACATGTCTTGATCTCGTAGCAGAATTCCCCAGCATTTGTGAATTTCAGACTACGAGGAATATAGTTTGTGTCCAGTGAACACTCAGAGTGTGCTGCCCTCTACTGCTCTATTTGTGAACATCTGGGCTCAGAACATCTGCTGTTACCAATACACACCAAGTCTGCTTCAGAATGCTGCAAATGTACTCAAATCAAATACATGCAGAAGAACTCGAACGGTTTGGTGCCCTGTGTTAACATTTAGTTTAAATATCAAATATAATTACTACTAATATTTTGTAATTCTTTCTGATCTCAAACACAGTATTGTTTTCAGAGCATTACTGTATTACATAACACGACCAAGTTAAAAGATGGGGAACTGTGAATGGTTTACTGGATGTAAAAAATATTCATCCAAGCTGCTGGTAATTGCATCCTCACAACTTTAATTACACAGCACATGCATGGCTCTAATATAATTTTTGCACTAAGATACAAGCTCATATTCAAAACAGATATACCTGAGATGATGCTTAGATGAAAGGCTCACATACAGCGCACTAATTGTGGCTCTCCATATGTTGTTCTGCGTAATGAGAAAGCATGCGCCTGAGAAAAGAGCTTTTGTTGTCACGATGCAGGAAGACTTCTAATCCCGAATTATCATCGGCTCATTTGTCATCTCTAATTTAGTGGAGGTGGAGTGGGGGGAATCAAAGGAGGCAAGTAATGAGGACCCCAGTAGCCACCAAAGGTAACCGTGGTTACGTGTGGTGCATTAATGTATGTAATCTGTTACTGTGTCTGCGACAAGGACATGTAGTGTGCTAATTAAAGAAACCTTCCTCTGCTCCTCCCGTAGACACAGGTCATGTCTCATTAAAGACAGTCTCAATGCATAGGGAGTCATTCATTACTGGCTATTTGGAGGAAAAAGGAGGGCAGAGGGAATCCCTGTATGCACAAACATTACATGGCATGCAAACCTGCCGGGTATTTCTTTACTGCAGAACACTGTGATGGGATTATAGACAACCAGACTTGCAAGCACTATGACAAGTTATGAACAGGTGCACTTACTTACAAATAAATAATTTTTTTTAAAAAAGCACCCATGGCATTATCTTGAAGGCATCCTTGCTTCAGTTCTTGTGCCTCAAACCTTTGCTTGATATTGCACATTACAAAGGCAGAATAAAAATAATACTTGTTTAACAAAGAAAATAGTAAAACTGCATTTGTTCAAAAAAACAATAAATTTTATTTCTGAAATGTGGGGGTATTCACAAGGGGGGAAAAACATACCAGATTAATATCATTTACATTACTAAATACAAAAAATATATATAATTGAAAAAAAAATAAACCACATCTTCAAAATGCTTTTATTTCGGACACACCAGTTAAAAAAATAAAAATAAACTGCTGAGCTTACTCCTCGGACAATGGTAGGACAAAGACACACCAGTCCTGCTTTATTGAGAAAAGGCGACGCATTGCCGTACATCAGGTTGTCAGATACCTACATGGATGTTTAGTGCACAGGGATACTCATACAGCGACCTTCAAAAAGGTAATGCTCCGACAGAAAGGCTTGTCTGCAGCTATAAAAAAACAAAAAAAACAAAAAAAAAAACGCTTTTTAGTGGCTCCAGTAATACTGCAATCCAACCCTGGGGAATGTTACTTTGTTCCCAAAGGCTGTACTACAAGCCCCTCTGGACAGAATGAACTACATGTCCCAACATTCTTTAATGTCACGTCCAACAGTCCGTGATACATAAAAGAAAGACAAATAAAAAGCAAGACTGACAAAGTAAGAAATATGGAAATCTGGAGCATTCACAGGTGTCACTATTTTTCTGCTTCCTCCTTGTGGTCATGGCAAAAAAAAAAAAAAGGTCACAGACACACAAAACCAAAACGATCTTTTCCTTGCCTGACCTTATCTCATGACAAAGTTCTCTCATGATTTTGAGATAATAAACTTTGTCTTCTTGTGATTAATTCTGACATTAACCCAACTATATTCTCATTATAATTAGAAAAGAGTAATTTAGATTCCACACAACTAAGGCAATCTCCACCTAATATGTCTTCATGTTCAAGTGGTGTCATGGAACTGATAACTGTCACAGGTGAACCTTTACTCTTTGTAGATAATATAGTGACATTGGATGGGCTCTTTTGGTTGCAGTTGCATTATTTTAAAATAATAATGCTTCTTAAATTCCTATATACAATAAAACCTCTCATTTAACAGGGGTGCTTGTTATAGATGACTTCAGATAATGTTACCTAATGGTCATGAGAAAATAGGTGGGTTATGTCATGTCACCACACAGCGACAAGAGATTATTGCTCATAAAATAGTCTATTGTATGATCAGGAGAAAAAAAAAACAATGAGGAAAAATGAACACCAGAAAGCAACAACACTCAGCAAGATATTAATAATCAAGTATGTTTCGAAAGTTTTTATCTGCACCTGGAACTGGATGTGTATCTCAATGCACATACTGCACTAAGAGTTGATGTTTTTTTCACCCAGTGTGGTCTCTGATGAAAAATTAGCAAATAGTCTTCCAACATTCCCTGTCTTGGAGCGCTATGAAATCCTTTAAAAGTGTAGGACCAACTCTAAAACATAATCACCTGTTCTACAGCCAGACTCCACTACATTTAACTGAAATCTATTGAAAGCATTTTTAAATACCCTATTATCTACATAAGGGTGGAAAACAGCCTACTCAGGCAAGTTTACACCCATTGGTTCTACAGTACAGCCCCCCCGTAAAGGAGACCCTGTCTGAATATGAAAGCATATGAGCAGTCCGAGACAAGTGCAAATCCTCCCTGAGACTGGTCCATGTACTTACACAGACATGTGATTCAGCATTATACAACCATAGTACCCTACTAGAAGACTAAACAAGTCACACTGACCGGCCTACAAATTATGTTCGGTGCCACATCTGCGGCTCCACTGTTTCCATACAACATTTAAGACAAAACACATCATCAATCAGTCACAATAAGGCTCTCAGAGCAGCACGTAAACCAGACTGGTCAGAAACTAAGTGGATCAAGAAAATGTTTTAAGTTGATCGCACAGTTGTTATTGCTAAAATGATTATCAAGTTGATTTTTTTTTGAACAATGAACCGCCCCCAGATACCTGACCAGGTGCTGGTCTTCACCCACAGATCTGTAGAGCTCTGAGGTACCGCAGTAACTGGAGATGGGTGGGGAAGCGCTGAGTGAAGTGATTCAGCACGTGATGCTCTGACATGCTTCAGGGTATCCGTCCTCAGGTGGCTGACAGACGGACATTATGCCATCATGTGTCTCTGAGGTGACCTCGGCTCTGCAGGCTCTGGAAGTGGGCCTCCTTCAGGATGCGGTTGATCTGCAGGTACGACACTGGGTTCGTAGGGCCAAACGACTCTGAAGACTTGCCGGTGCTAAGGGGACTGCAGGGGCCAACAGCACACTGACTGCTACAGCTCCCAGCTGCATGTTCTGGACTGCTGATGCTGCTGCTGCTCTCACTGTTCGATGACTGAAATGCAGATATCAACATCAGTAGTGTCTCACCAAGATATGAATTTCAAAATTCAAGGGTTCCACAATAATAATATAAGCACCAATACACACACTAAAGTGGCTTTCAAGTTAGATATCCCATATTGTGCTCTTTTCAGCAAATAAATGAAAATCTGTCACGTTCCCAAAATGTGTCATTCAATTTTGTAGCCAAAATACTGCAAAAATGGTTAATTTTAAAATGGCTGTGTAAGCTCTGGTTTTTGCTGTGATCTCAATGGACTCTTTCGGTGTCTGCAGCTTTAAATGCAGCTGCTATCCACAGGAAGACTCTTTCTGCATCTATGATTGACAGCATGTTGCTGAACAAATGACAGGCACAGATACGACTGTGTGTTTGAAACCAAGACTTTCTGTTTTCTGTTTGCTTTCTCTCTCACCGATCATTGTATCTGTTGAATTTGTGTTGTTTTTAACTCACCGTATGGAGAGCTTGTCAGACAATGTTACGGTTATTAAATCTGTAGTTTTATATGCATAACACAACATATTTGCACACCGAAAGCAGGAGAGAAGTACACGAATGTAAACAGTGGCTGAGCTAAGGGTGCAAGGGTAGATCAAGTCAGTGTTTGTGAATTTATCTGAGCAAGTTCACATGAAAGAGACAGAACTGGCAACAGAAGACCAAATCACAAACATGGATGAGTGTACTGGCATTACAGTGGCATAGTCTACAGAAGAAGATATTATTAGAGAAATACAAAGACTGTACACTCAAAGTACAGACTGAAAATAACAACTGCAGTAACTAAAGCACAAGGGAACACAATCACAGATGGTGTGAATGTTAACAGGCTTAGCAATATCACTTCCAAAATACTAGGGCATGAGTAGATCTGACTATGATTAGTACATTCTATTAAATGGACATGTTTTCAGACAGTTTCATTGCTTCAGCTGCAACCCTGAAGTGATGAACTCTATGAGAGCAAGTAAAAAATGAAGATAAAAGCAATGTCCAAACTCCAAAGCAATAAATACCCTGACTCTCATGTAACATACAAGGTTACATGTATGTGTGTACAACGTTACGTATTTCTCACAAGAACAGCAAACTAAAATCCTAAACCAATATGAGAAGATTAAAATGTAATCTTGGCTAGAAACAGCACAAAATCTGCAGCCAAAGTCACAAAGAAACAAAAAAAACAAAAACAAAACACAGATTGTGTGAAAGTGTACTTAAAATGCTTATCAGTATCACCGTCCCTTTACTGTATGTATGAGTTACGTAGATGTAGGTTTATTATTCATGATTCAAGAGTCAGTTTAATTACTTACAAATGAAAAGATTTTAATAATAAAATCACTGATGCTATCATTTAATGCTATTCGTAAAAAGACAAACTATTTATAGACTAAATTATTCAGTAATAAAAATCATGATGATGTAGACGATGAATTCACGTAATCTCACGTTAAGTCTCATTTCTCTGGCTGAAAGACACCCTCAGTCTTATTCTTTTAGACGCTTAAACCGTTTTGAGAGCAAGCAAAGAACAAATGTAAACTCAGAAATCAAATTGATGAATGGGTTTACTGCCAATTACTGGGTCAAAAATCAGGCTTTAAGGCTTTAGTGTTTGGAGCAGTTTCTATATAGGATTATATCGCTGTACAAAATCAAATGGAACAATGAAATGGCTTTGAACTCACTTTAAGCTCTAATAACTCATATTTTCCCTTCTCACTATCGGTGCATTGAGCTATTTTGGATCTTCCAGGAATGCTGATGACCTTTTCCAAGAAAACTGAAGTGCCTTTATACATCTCTTATCTGGAACATAGCGTGCTCCTCAGCAGGTTAGCCGTTTCGCATAAGTTACCATGGAGATGTAAACCAGAAAAACTGAACCACCATCATAGTACCAAAAACCTACAGTTAAACCTGTAGTCACCATGATAACCTTAAATCCTGCTTCATAGTACAGGCCTTTGGTGAGTTTGCCCATCTTGTTTTATTTATTTACATTAGTGAGAAGCCTGACAAATTTTAGCAAGACAGTATGGACAAAAAGAGCCCCAGTCTGCTTTGAATCAAACTCCAGTGCGACTTGCTTATGATGTGACCACAAAGATAGTTATTTTAGTATGAATTCAAATTCTGAACTGCAATTCAGCCCATCTGTTCCTCTAAAACCTCCCCTCACTATTTTCCAGGAACATTGTCTTTAGTATAGCTCTGTCTAATATCATCTTTGATTTCAAGAAATACAACAAGTCAGATCATTTTCCCCCATAGAAGAATGACAATGAGGTGCAGCCAGACCATTCTGTACTGCAGAATAGGCTGGGCATTTGAAAATACCTTTCCCTTGACACTTGCCGTACCTCAGAGTCCCAGGCATCCCGGCCTGGCTCAGGAGAGAGAGGATGACCTCTGCTCTGCCTTTTGGCTTGGGGCACCAGGTGGCCACTCTCCTCATCACCACCACTGCGCTGTCGCTTCCTGTTTGGGTCCAAACAAAAATACATGTGCCATTAGTGAGCAAAGGAGAAACAGACTACACAACGGGTTCAACATTCTGTTAAAAAGAAAGTGGAAGCAACATCTGAGGTCAGAGTTACAAAAACATCTGGTGAAGAATTAGGTTTGTAAGCAAATACAGGCATTATTCTTTTTTATGTGCTCCTGCCACAGTATAAAAATCATGTTATTCTAGCTTGACATGTGAAGTCATTACATAATGCTGCACACTGACTGCCATTACTGTATGCAAAGCAAGACAGTTAGCTGTATTATAAGCATTACAACAAAGAGCACAAGGAAAGCCAATTACACAACTGTGAAATTTGTACCGTTATCGTTGATGTGACCTGTGTACGACCAGTCTCTGCTGGGGAGCGTGAATCCCGAAAAAATGTTAGCATAATGAACCCTTTTCAAATATCGACTCCGAGCAGTTAAAAACGGTCACACAACAAGCATAATTTCATTACACAGTGTTACATGCGGTGCCACAGCCGTCGCTCACCTGTTTTCAGTCAACATATGATGACACTTAATCAATCCAGAAGACCTTTCTTTGTGTTTTGCTCAGACCAGTCAAAAGGATCCGACTGGTTGACGGTATCGACTTGTAGCTTGTTTCCTGTCAGTCAATGGCCTATTACCTCAGTTAAGCTAACCTTGCCTGGCTAGCTAATTACGCTGAATAACGGTATGATACTATTATCCATTTTCGCAGCTCCAACGATATAATCAGCTAAAGCAATAAACAACACAGACAAGTGTAGGCGCCGTTAATTGTCTATGAAACTGTATAGAGATCGGTCGTTGACGAACACGTTATCAAGCCAGTACCAAGTGCTTTATCATTGGTACAAGCTAATGCTAACGTCACGATAAGCTAACGCTAACCCTCTTATCTAATGTTCTTAATTTACCGACTACGGCACATAATACAAAAACTGAGTGATTTCTTGCATACGAAACGAACAATCTTCGCAATGTAGTCCAATTAAAATAACTTGGGTTTTAGCTCTAGCTAGCTAGCGATAGTAGCTTCAGATACCGCGACAGTTGTGTTTACATGACACTGCGGCTGCGCAGACTCCAGTAATGGTGCTTTGTAAGCCTGTCGGGAAATATTTATGCTCTGTGCTTGTGTTTGTAAGATTTAAAGTAAAAATTTCTGCAGTGACCAGAGATAAAAATGGTAATAAATGCGATGACTATGATGCCCATAACGGCTACCTAACTGAAATATTCTTACTTTTTTGTAAGCTCTCCAGGTCAACTGGAAATAATACGGCGACTTCCGAGTAGCACTTGAAGGCGACATAAAATAACGAAATAACAGTGTGGTACATTATGCAGTGCAGTGCAAGAAGGTTTATGACTAATTTAAGTTACATAACAGAAATGTAAATTAATTTTAGTCATAAAAATATAACTGGCCTTCATCTGACAGTTCACATATAACAGTCAATTGCATGACACAAATTTGATTTCCACCAAGGATGTCGCTGTTTATAGAACTGTTTTCTTCCACACATAGCCTGATGCAGTATGCGTCAGAGGGCTTTAAATCCCAAACAACAAAAATAGATTTAAAAAAAGAGAAGACAGTAGTGTGCAAGCATCTGCCCATTAAACCACTCTGGGTATTTATTATCGGAGTTCAGAACAGGACTTTAGGGATAGCATTGTTTAGTGTATATATCATTGCAGTTTGTGATACGGTAAACTAACAAACAAATTAAAATCAATCTGACTAAAAGATCTGACATCTTCACAACCCGGAAGCTACACCCTGTAGTGCAGCCTGCCTGTCCAGCCAATAGTGTAAAAAAAAAAAAAATAAAAAAAAAACGCCTCCGCCAATGACTCAAAGCGCAGGACGGAGGTGAGATTATCGGGGATTCTCAGCAGCAGCGGTCCTGTATGTATAAAGAGAAATAATCGCAATGGGCAGCACCGACTCAAAACTGAATTTCAGGAAGGCAGTGATCCAGCTCACGACCAAAACACAGGTACATGCGCTTCTATGAAGCAGAATAAAGCGTTACATAGACAGAAAGAGCCGGTGAGCGCACCGACGAGCATCACCGAGGAATAAACTGCCTCGTGTTGCACGCAGCCTTTTTACTTAACGTTTATTTATTTATTGCAGAATTTCACTGTTTATAACGTTGATACAGATTGATTGCACGGACCCTGCGTGTCGTATTTGTCACAAAGTGGATTAAATGATCGTCGACTCTTCGCTGCGTTTTGCTGTAAACCTTCGTTCAAGCTGTTCAGATTTTGATGATAATACAAATGATGGCGTAGAGCAGAAATCAAAGCTGATGACGCAGGTTTTTGGAAAATGACCACGTTTGCAGATGCGGCAGGTGCTTAAGTCAGTGTGCCAGATAATGCTTCCCCTCCTGCTGGAACAAGCAGTTGTGTTTACATTGTCATTACGCAGGCCTTTGGTGATGGATGTAATGTAAGACCCTACAGCCATGTGTGTATTAAGATAGAAATGGCAACATCATGTTAATGCAAGATCAGTCAGGCTTTTGTATCTGAACTGTGGCTTGGATAAAAATGCTTAATTTGGCTCATAATGGAAGTGAAATGTAAACATGTTTTCTACAGCCAGTGGAAGCCACAGACGATGCTTTCTGGGATCAGTTCTGGGCAGACACCACCACCACGGTCCAGGATGTTTTTGCACTGGTGCCAGCTGCAGAGATAAGAGCTGTTCGAGAGGAGTCCCCCTCAAATTTAGCAACTCTGTGTTATAAGGTACACGCTGACTGCACAGTTAATGCTTCTGTGCAATACAAATGTGTTTATGAGATGGGCATGTTTACATTAAAGTCACGTTATGGAGTAATGTTTTGCAGGATTTTGTTCTTTAGGACCCTGCACGGGCTCTCAGATGTGGGAATAAATGAGCCAACTCCCCTTCCTTTCCCTTTGCTTCCCGTCTCTTGCACCCAGCTTCCGTTTGAAACTGCCTATCAGAAAGAAAACAGACTTACTGGGCCTTGCAGAATAATTAAATAAAGAGGAGGAGACGAGTGCCCTTGAAGTTGAGTTTGTTACCTATTTTAGGCTTTGGCTGCAGCGGGCTGTAGATGAAATGCAGATTATGAATCATCAAGTAAGTCTTTGTTAGAGGCCCAAAACAAAATCACATCCCATCTGACAAACTGTTTCTATTATTAAATAAAACAAACAGTAGATACACTGTAGAGTGTACTTTCCTGTTTTAAAAAAAATGTGAAGTGAAGCATACACAGATTTTAAAGTGCTGCAGTTTATCAGTAAGACTGTACTGCACACTGTTTCTTGTTTTTTGGACCCACACCACAGTACTCTTAATGACTAACCTTGTTCCTATATTATATTTTTTTTCCTCCAAAACCAAAATAGTTAATATCCAGTTGATTCAATATTAAAAAATAATTATGATACCACAGACAGGCAATAAATTAAAAGAGACAACTTGAACCCCTGTAATGACTGCCTCCGGTTAGCCGCCATGTTTAGGTGCACTTGCCACTGCAAATCAATACTAAGTTATTCGCCTTTATCCTATGATGAAACACTTCTGTCCTGCTGGGAATGGTTGTTTCCAGGCCTTCATCCATAGGGTACAAGGAGTCACTAAATCATTTGATGACAGTTAGGTGAATCATACACTGTGATCTTCATAGTCACTGGATCTCAACCCAAGACACCAAATCAGGGAATGCTTTGGAATTTGTCACTTGTTTATGAATTGATATTCATTGTCCTCATTTACAAAGAATCTGATGTTTAAAAATGGTGTTCCTCTAATTTTTGATAGAAAAATATCCTGGAAACTTGATGTTTTGCTAAGGTATGATATGTGCACATTCAGGATGTAATGCTTCAGTGATCAAAAGAGAGAGCTAGCAGCAATGCTACTAAACAAAATGAGATATTTTAATTGAAGGTAATACACAATCTCAAACGTTTCCACACCAGCAGTACATTTCCAAACCCAACACACTTCAGCCATGTTTCCTGATCTGCAGGCTGTGGAGAAGCTGGTTCAGGGGGCCGAGTCTGGCTGTCCTTCTGAGAGGGAGAAGCAAGTAATCCTGAACTGCACTCGCATCCTGACCCGCATCCTTCCTTATATATTTGAGGACCAGGACTGGAGAGGATTCTTCTGGTCAACAGTGCCTGGTGCTGGGCATGCCGGGGTAAGTGTACATAGGAAAGACAAGCTTATTAAGAGACAAATTTAAAATATGTGTACACATAATCACCATAACAGCCTCTTTAGCCACTCTAAATAGTGATTATTGCTGTTTATTGCTACAAAAATGTGATAGATCAGCTACAAAAATGCAATTTCTCATCAAGCCTTTCTGATTATTACTCAGTTACACAAATAAGGTTTAAATACCCTCTCTAATGAAAATTAAGTCCACATGGAGGTTTTGTTAAAACATATCATGAGTAAAATAAGCAGTCAACACAATGACTGAGCATTTTCACCTCAAAACTGCAATGAGTTGTAAAACACGGATTCAGACAGCTGGAGTTACATTCGCAACTAACTTAAAAAGCCAAATCTATATGTTTATGGCTAAAAATCTCCATACTCCAAGCGATATTAAGGTTTAAAGGACAAAAAAACAATAACATCTAATTATGTAGTTTTGATACACAGACATTAGTTTTTCGGGTTGTAATCAATGACTGGAGAGGAACTTTAGTCACAGCATTGAGACTCTAACCCTAAAGTTTTCCTGACCATCAAAGTTTATTCATTCCAGCTATAAGGCCGTGTATTTTCCTCCTTCCCTGTGGAGCAGAAAGTATAATACAGCAAGTTAATTTTAGACATTGTTAAGTTATTTCTCATGAGGGCTCTTTTACATATTGTACAGTTCCTTTTAATGGACAGTAGAGAATATTTAATCTAACCTCACATGTCCATTTTCAGACAGATGAGCTGGATGATGATGATGGAGCACGGCCACTGGCCGAGTCACTGCTCCTGGCCGTTGCCGACCTCCTGTTCTGCCCTGACTTCACTGTGCATAGTCATAAGAGAGGCCCTGTGAGTATGTGACCTGATGCGGTGCAGTTCACTGTCACTCATTTGTCATCTTACCACCGTCAGCAAATGTAATTATTGCTTAGCACATTAGCAAACAGTGGAACATGAAAATGTCACCATTTTCCTGGCTTCACTCTAATTTGTTGTTAGATATGTGTTTTTTTCCTTCGCTGCTTCCTTCTTTACGATCTGAAGTTGCTCAACTAACTTGCCACTCCAGTTTCTCTAAAGAGAAACAAACAAACAAAGAGATTATGGTGAATGATACGCTGTCAGTCACAAAAGGAAGAAGTCTTCATACCTCATGACTGAGGAAGAAGGAGTGTCGCACACCTGGCTGCAAAGTTTGAGCTCACAATAAATTCTCTGTATTATTTCCTTGTCATTGTGATATTTCCACACTAAACGTCTTCATAAAAATGACAGCATTAGGTGTTAGTTGCTTGCAACACACTATCAGAGGGGTATAAGAGTTCATATTCCATTTCTTACAAAGAGCTAGCATTGTTTCCCATGACAGCAATCTTTCCATGATGTACGCTTGATTTTTAGTTACGCAATAACAGATGTAGTTAGACAAAGACCCATTTATGTAGTTTAATTAATCAACTAGTGACGAAGTTCAATGCTCCGCTGTGAGTGACATTATTTGATTTGTTTTTTTGCCACTATATCCAGGACTCCATAGAAAACATGCAGTCTATAGACAGCTGTGAATACATCTGGGAGTCAGGGGTGGGATTTGCTCAATCCCCCCCTCTTAACTACATCCATGACCTGAATAGGTAAGTCAGACAGTTTTATGCACCTGTGCCTTGCAACATATGCATCACAGAATTTTTCTTACTTTTTCTTTTTTTTTTTCTGTCAATCTTGATCTTTTATTTTCACCTCCAGGACAGAATTGCTGAGATTGTTACTGACTTGCTTCTCTGAGGCCATGTACCTGCCTCCTTCATCAGACAACAATGTCCTCAACCCCTGGGTGACATTCTTCTGCTCCACAGAAAACAGGTAAAATGCTAATTTAGGAACATTCACACGTATATGGACAAACACACACGTGTATATGTGATAATGTGCTCCATTCAACTGTCAGGTGAATGTCTATGAGACTTTTTAGATGCCACAAGAAATCTTCAATATGTAACCTTACATTAATCCTCTAAACTACAATCCCTACCAGTGGATTGAAAGGTATGTTGTCATTTAAAAAAACGCCAAAAATGGTGCCAGAAACTGTCATTCTACCAGAAAACAAAACAGAATGTAAACTTAAAATCTTGACATTTTATCAGTCCATCCATCATCCATTCAACCATTCACAGCTTAATCCACATTAGGCTCGCAGGGGGCTGGAGTGTATCCCAGCTGACTCGGGTGAAGGTAGGGGATGCCCTGGACAGGTCATCAGTCCGTCACAGGGCTACACATAGAGACAAAAAGCACACTCACATTCACAACTACAGACAATTTAGAATCACCAATTAACCTGAGTTTGTTTTTGGACTGTGGGGGGAAGCCAGAGTACCCGGAGAAAACCCATGTTGCACAGTCAGAACATGCAAACTTCATGCAGAAAGCTCCCAGGCCCAGACCGGGACATGATCCAGGTATCTTTTAGCTGCAAGGCAACAGTGCTAACCACCGAGTCACTTTGCAGCCCTAATATTTTATCTGAATTACTTTATTCTACATGTCTTAATTAGAAAATGTGCCAACAATATACTATTTACTCTCACCAGATTCTGTAAAAATGAAAAATTCCATGCTCCTCTGCATAACTACACAGCTATTAATGACTCCGCTGCAACCAAATGTTTCTTGACAAAAATGTTTTTGGCTACACTTGCCTAAACAACAGGCTGTGCTTATAAAGAGCAGATAGGAGACAATGATGGAAACAAATAAATATATCTTTGTTTCTTTTCTTTTTTAAATGATTTAAGACATCAGAACTGTGTCAAAAGGATATTTATGAGTTCTCTCTTCTTCTATTCATGATTGGGCTGTTTTCATAGAGGTGACTAAAATTGTGACATGAGCAAAAATCACACAGAAACACGAGGGGTGTTATGCTCAAACAGAACACCTCTTGGTCGAGTTCAGCCGTGAACAAAAACGACTGCATCTAATTGTCTTCATCGGTGGTGTTATCGTGGAAATTGATAATGGCTCATTTGTCACTGAGATTTGCATGAACTTTCCAAAATCAAAGTTTACTTGCGGACCTTCGAATACTGTTTACAAAGTCGACCTTTTTGGTTCTTAGGATCTTTCTGCTTCCACATTATATTACATTCATGTAGACAATATGTATAAATGTATCTCTGTTTTTTATTATAATTTTGCAACACAATATCGAACATCTCATTACAAACTCTAGTGTTTCATAATTCTTTAAAAAGCCCTTTTATGTACTACACTCATTTTGAAGACTCTTTGGGTAACACATGACTCACTAATACAGTCTTTGTGTATTTGTTTCTAGACATGCTCTGCCTCTGTTCACGTCCCTGCTGAATGTGGTATGCGCCTATGATCCAGTGGGATACGGCATCCCGTACAACCACCTGCTTTTCTCTGACTACCGGGAGCAGCTGGTGGAGCAGGCTGTGCAGATCCTCATTGTGACACTGGAGCACGATGGAGGGGTCCCCCATCGTCCAGCCTCTCCATCCAGCATGGAGGAACAAGAGGTACGTCAAGGCAAAGATGAAGAAATCCATCTGGTGAAGATGTGGCACGTTTTTGCTATCATTCAAATAAATAATATTTTCTTTGTGCAGTCTGCAGGCCCTGAGAACCTGTTTGTGAATTATTTGTCAAGGATTCACAGAGAGGAGGTATGCTTACCGTTGTTTCAGTTAAATAAAAACGCAAATGAAGATCATTCCTGTCAAGATCACTTTTCCAAAGCTATGTTTGTGCTTTCCCACTGGCAGGATTTTGACTTTGTCCTAAAGGGCCTAGCTCGTCTCCTAACCAACCCTTTGACTCAGACATACCTACCGAACTCCACCAAGAAGATCCAGTTTCACCAGGAACTGCTGGTGCTTTTCTGGAAACTCTGTGACTTCAATAAGGTTGGAAAGACATAAAATGAAGCATTTCTTTACTCAGGTGAGACATTAGACAGATCTGTGCTCACAATCCATTTTGTGTTCCCATCACAGAAGTTCCTGTTTTTTGTCCTGAAGAGCAGTGACGTTCTGGATATTCTGGTTCCTATACTTTACTACCTAAATGATGCAAGAGCTGACCAATGTGAGCCTCCTCAGATGCTTCATTGCACATGAAAAACCTCAACTAGACATACAGAAAAAATAACTCGTTTTTTTTTTTTAATTCCGTACTGCAGCACGTGTTGGACTCATGCACATTGGGGTCTTCATTTTGCTGCTGTTGAGTGGAGAGAGAAACTTTGGTGTACGCTTGAATAAGCCGTATTCCATCCATGTGCCGATGGACATCCCGGTGTTCACAGGGACTCATGCCGACCTGCTTATAGTGGTGAGACTGACACTCCTGCTACACTGCTAAAACTGCAGCAATCTTGATTACCGCTCTATGAAAAGACAGTCAAGTCTCATAGCTGTCACTGTGTTTGTTTTCTAGGTGTTTCACAAGATAATCACTACAGGCCATCAGCGTCTCCAGCCTCTCTTTGACTGCCTTCTCACCATTGTTGTAAATGGTAAATAGCTTTGGTGCCATCTGTTGGGCAATATGTGTATTTTATTTGCAACAGTAACATGTAAATGCTCTTCTGTGCCATTAGAAATAATTCTCACTTTTTATGTTCTGGTGAAAATTACAATAACTTTTAATGTGTGTTTTGTTGCATTCTTAAGATTTCTTCTGCTTCTTGTTCAGTTTCCCCTTATTTAAAGAGCCTGTCCATGGTAGCTGCTAATAAACTGCTCCACCTGCTGGAGGCCTTCTCCACTTGCTGGTTCCTCTTCTCTGCAGCCCAGAACCACCACCTTGTTTTTTTCCTTCTCGAGGCTTTCAACAACATTATCCAGTACCAGTTTGATGGTGAGGAAAAAAAGCTGGAGAAACCCTGTGCTTGTATGGAATTAAATGGATTTTGTTTTGACATGTTTGCCCGTCCCTCTTTCTCTCACTGCCAGGAAACTGCAACCTGGTGTATGCCATAATCCGCAAACGTAATGTGTTCCACCAGCTGGCCAACCTGCCCTCTGATCCCACTTCCATCCAGAAGGCTTTGCAGAGGAAGAAAAAGTCACCAGATGTCATTTCACGTACAAGCTCCCAAGAGACTGTGTCCATGGAGGGCTCACACCCTGCAGTGCCAGCAGAGCCTGGTACACTAAAGGCTAGTCTGGTCGCTATCCCAGGTACTGCCATTTAGATCCAACTGTACTTTTCACATTTTGTAATTAGAGTCCCATGTATTCACTGTGAAATACGCATGCCACACATAACACATACATACAGTGCAATGATGAAGATGATTTAGAATTGACATCCTGTATTTGTTTTGTCCATTATTTTTGGGATAGGTTGAAAAAAATGAATACAATACAATAACTTTATTAATCCCTGAAGAGAAATTCAATTGTCTGGTCTCATCTGTTTACTTTTGAATTAAATAGTCTGATTGCTAGTGAACTAATGGCCGACTTCTCAAAAACTAGCTGTTGCAGCAGAAAATCTCAAAGAATTTTTTGAGAAAAAGTACCTTTTTGGACCATTTTCAGCTGCAGATTTGAAAAATATCGAGTATGTCCAGGCACATCAGTGTAGTCATTCTTAATCAATGTCCTCTGCTTTATTGTTTCCTGCAGGAATTGATAAACTAACGGAGAAGTCCCAGGTATCGGAGGATGGCACCATGGTGTCAGTCCCAAAGACAGACTCCCCACACACAGCCCAGTCAGACCAAAGTGCTGCCGCTGGGACCAGTGACACTGAGTCAAACTCAGGCAGAGACAATGAAGTAAGTGTGTCTTGACTGTGTAAATGAGTTTGTATAAATGTGCTCTATATGCATATTTATAATCTATTTCTTGACATCATCAGGATGTTTTCTACACTGAAGCAGAAATGGAGAGAAGACGTTTGTCAAGCGCGTCTTCAACGTCCTTCTGGGCTCCCACACCAGAATGGGTCAGTAAACTCTTTCACCCTCAGCCTGTTCTTCAGTTTTTAATGGATGTTGAATGCTTACCAAAATGAGCACTTCATTCAGATTTACTGTTTTTGTCCTAGGTCCTCTCTTGGAAGTGTAAGCTACCCCTACAGACTATCATGCGTCTCCTACAAGTGCTAGTTCCCCAAGTGGAAAAGATCTGCATCGACAAGTATGTAAACTCTTCTTTTTTTAGTCAGCATGTAATATACTAGCTCTTATGTAATATCACAAATGGTGCTGAAATGTGCTCTTTGATTCACTACAGGGGTCTGACAGATGAATCAGAGATCCTGAAGTTCCTTCAGCATGGCACACTAGTGGGTCTGCTGCCAGTTCCTCATCCCATCCTCATCAGAAAGTATCAGGCCAACGCGGGCACTGCCATGTGGTTTCGCACCTATATGTGGGGTGTTGTTTATTTGCGGTGAGTCAGGCGTATTATGTCAGGCATTATGGAGACTGACATCTTTTCACACTGACTGAAACCTGTGTATTTTGTTTTGTTTTTCTAGCAATGTGGACCCTCCTATCTGGTACGACACCGATGTCCGCCTTTTTGAAATCCAGAGGATGTAGACAGAAGACTTTGTGACTGAAAATGAGATTGTTCTCAGTCTAGGGTTACTCTTCCCTTCAGTATCTGCTGGTTTCCTGGTAAACCTCACTGTGTTTCAAGTTCCTCGTGATCATAAAGCTTGCCCCTTACACCACCCACTTTGGTTGGAGAGTCATTCAGACGAGTGAGGTAGAAATTCCTCTCTGATTAAGATGGAAGATGTTTGAGTCATCAATATTGTCCGTAAACGACTGTGTTTGCACATTTCTTCAGACCACAGAATGTCTGTCAAAGCACTGCGACAACCGGAGCATTCACTAAAGGCTCAGGCTCTTTTCTTGACAGCATAGACGTCAAAGAGGAAATACTGTTTAACTTTTCAGTCAGATGTGTCATAGAAGATATGAGGCTTTCCAACAAAAGGCTTGTATCATATCTTGGTTGGCACAGTATTAGTGTTTTAAGCTATTTGTTGTACTTGCTATGCTTTAAAGTGAACTTGCACCTTTTCAAATTGTCTAATATGGTTGTAGTTTATGTGATGATATTGGAGATAATAATAGACTATGTTTTTATGTAAATGACCAGGTTTCATTTTTGATCTGGCTCGCTCTGCCTAAAATACTTTATGCTGAAAATTGTATTTTCCTTAAAACCATCCTGAAAATATATATTGATATGCATCTGTGAATTCCATGTTGGTCACATTACTGAACAGTGTTCTTTATATAAATATATTCAACGTTTTTAAGTAGTTCATAAAGAGCGACAGTGGTTCTCACAAGCACTAAAAGTCCGTTTTACTTCCTTGGTTAATGTAGACCATCAGATACATTTAATGAACTCCTGGCCCTACTGGATAGCATCAACATGTAAAGGTGGCATTTTTAATTTTCCCCAGTAGATGGCATCATGCTCCTTTTCACATTCAGTCTGGTAAAGGTTTGATATTTGGGCAAATTTACTTTGCTACAATTAAACACCAATGTACCTTTAGCTTCCCTACAGCAACTTATAGGCCCAATTTCGAGTTTCATACAAATGACAAGTGAGTGTTTTTAAAATCCAGTTTCAATATTTTTATTTTTTGTTGTTTTCTAAGGAGGAGAGGAGTTATGAGATGGTGAGCAGCAAAGGATAGGCTAATCAATATGTTCTGACAGAAATGCTGGATACTATTATCCACCAAGTCTAAGAACTATTCAAGTTAATCATTTTCAGTTAAGGTCACAGTTACCACTATTTATCACAGTCTATACTAGAAAGGTGAGAATTAGTTTCTACCGTAAATCTTATTTCATTGCTCAAGCATTTTCACGAATAAGCTTCATAAGAAACCGGCGCGACTACACGAGCACAATACACATTATGTGATTTCAAAATGAGATCATGCCGGACAATGCCACCCTGGGAATTTCACCCAGAGAATTACCTTCCTCTAACGCTGGAGGCACCCAAGTTCGTTTTACTTCAGGAGGCTGGAGACGTGGATCCAAATTCAAATGTTTTATTACAATTTTTTAAAAATGCACTTTTAAAAACCAATTAAACACCATTCACACGAGGGGCAAAGAAAAAGGAACAAAAGAAATCAAATCAGTTGCTAGGCCACCAGGTGGATGGGGCTAGTGAAGGGGAAGGAATCACCCCAAAATAATGTAAAAACACCCCAAGCATACGTGACATACTACACTCGTAACATGAACCAATTCCCCCAGAGCACAGCACACAAGGAGAGGGACACCAGCACCAACACCACCGGCCCTCAGCAACTGAAAAGGAAACAAAAACATATTACTGGGGGGGGGGGGGGGGAGCTATTAATACAACAAAATAAACTACAAAAACAGAACATACAAAAAGGGGCGGGATTCAAAGAAATTATATAAATTATACAAAACACTAAATGCCCCGAACAAAAATAGAAACAACCAATAAACAAAATAACGCAAATCAAAAAAATATAATTTCTCCAGTAATAAAATTAAAATGAAGCTTATTGGTGCATGCGGTAGGCTATACACGCAATGCACAAATAACGAATAAACCTGCAGACAGAGGAGCAGCGGTAGGAGACAACAGTGGAGACGAAGCAGCAGCGGTCCCAGTCAGGAGACATCAGCAGCGCGCACAAGCCTGTCAGTGGACACACACAGACACACACGAGGGAGGAGGAGAACCCATGCTGCTCAGCACGTTTCCACAGCCCGCAGCGGGTGACGCAGTAACTGAAGGCGCACAGACGGACGCGCCAACCGGGGACACACCAGTCGCACGGAAGTGACGCAGCTGTGAGCACAGAAAGAAACGGGAAGGGCCGCAGCTTAAATATTCAGCCATACTTCAATAATTGGTCAGCAGATGCACACATCAGGTGAAGCAGTACAACATTAACAGCTGTAATATACATGCTGCTACAATAAGTATACGTTAAACCTACGATCCCCTAATGTACATGCGTAAATCAGTATATAGGAATTTTAAAATGTCTAGTAAAAACAGATCATGAAAATGCAATGCAATGTTTTCCTTAAAGACGACATTTATTAATATAACAAGGAAAATTTTAAATTTTAAAATTGCCCATCTTAAAATGACTTTTCATGCAAAAAAGAACTCCAGCTAAGAAATCAAGTACACTTCAAACAGACTGGCGACGGAGTGCATGCGATAGAATATTCCAAAAGGAAGTCCAATATTCACAATAGCAGTCCACATTGTGTATTTGTAGAAGTATATCTCGAAAGCATGGTCGAACTGTGGCCGAGCTCCAAATGCAGGCATGATCCACAGCTGTCAAAACAGAATGGGAACAGATTTTTACCAGAAACATCACTGTCGTAGTTAATGCAAAAAATAAAAATCTGTATAAATGCAACTTACTATTACGTTAGCTAACAATAAAAAGGCACAGACTTCCTTCAGAACTCTTCTCTTCCAACTGGGCTTATCAGGACATGAAGTCAGGAAGTAGCTAGGCCTATGCTCTTGAGGAGCACAGGCATGAGTTTGCAGAGCTGCTTCCTGAATCACATGAAAGGGCTCCCGATGGAGGCCTTCAATGATGAAAAAATTCTGCAGACCCAGCTGGAGCACTGTTAACACAGCCCAGGTTAGGTTGAGTGCATTCAGGTAGCCTCTGGCTCCTGTCGCCATCACAGCCACAATTGTGAAATAGCTGATAAGTAACTGCCCCATTGAAGCACCCACCAGCAGCCCCACATCCAGGCTGCGAGTGGGGTTTTTCTCCGACACATGTTCCCTGTGATCCAGCCTGTAAACAATGCAGCCGATAACAGTGGAGAGAGACATCAGGCTCACTATCACTATATTCATAATAAAATTAATCAGCAGGGCCTCATTTCTCTTCTCTCCGTCTTCTTTTAGTATCTTGACTTCGTACAAGATAAGTGTTGCGATTCCTGCCACCACCAGGAGGATTCCCATCACAGGTCCCAAACACACCTCCTTTGGACAGAACTTAACTTTGTTGTGGCTGTGATCCTCCACGATTCGACCCACATTTTTCCACATGACGTAGGTCATAGCAGAAGCAAAGAGGCTGTATTCTATGTTGAAGGGGTACAGGTAGTAGAATGCCTCTTCAAAGGTGTCACATACTGAGTGACTGCATTTACATTTCTTGTCACCATAGCTGACTGAAATGAAAGGAACAATCCTAAAGTTATTTGTGTCCTCAAATGAATCCGATTTTTAAACAACTGCCATGATACCTTTGTAAAACTTATAGGAGATGTTCATATTCAGATCATAAATCTCAGTATGGTGAAGTGATTCTTCGGTCACTGCTGCCACCCAGACGAGCAGGTTAGTTGAAAGTGTAAGAGTAAGCCCGCACCTGCAAAAATCAAAATGTGTATGAATAAAGACATTGAAGTGAGTGAAGAACTGACAGCAGTGAGTAGAGAAAAGAAGTTACCGTGTAAAATTTGTGTGCAGCTGCACACAGTCTTTTGCATGAATCCATAGGAAGTAAGTCTGAAAATGTAGCCAAAATGCAAGTAAAATCATATTGTTGCAATGCATAAGCAGAATTTTCTTCAAATTGCACTACCTGGACAAACAGAAATACAGCTTGCACAACAGGGAAGGCTACTTTAACTGCAGAATCACAGTGAAGGTAGCCAACATAATTGACAATCTTGAAGATGTCCATTAGGAAACTAAGCAGGCCAAACAGCACAAGTCCAGCTGGAATGTAAACAATGAAGTGATTAAACCTTGAAATGACTCAATTAAAAACAGAGACCCAGACAGAATCAAGAGTTCTTACCTTGGAGCCACACAGGCCCGGCGTGCCTGTCTTTGAACAAAACTGCTTGATCCTTTCGGGAGGTGATGATGTAAAACAGCATCCACAACATAGTGAGGAGGAGGAGAATGATGAGGAAGATTTGCCGGTGCACAGCAGTAATGGCCACGCTGTTGAAGGCGCTGCTGCTGACCAGAGCACAGCCAAGGATCAGGATGTTGATGCAGATTATGCCAGACAGGAGCAATCCACCACCATGGTGAGTCCTCTCAATCACTGCATCCACATGGTGGACAAACTCTCTCATAGTCTTCACAGTGAGAGAAATGGAAGGGGTGGGCAAATGCTGGAGGTTTTCCATCTCTGTGACTGTTTCAATATTGGATGAATGGACCTCGACAACATCATTTGGTGTTTTTCTATGGGAGACATCTTTTATGAGCCCACAAGGAACATTACAGACTAAGCACCATAAAAAGTAATTGCTGAAGACACTGTCCCTTTTACAGAGTTAATGTTTAAAATTCACCCAATTCTCTTTCGATATGTGGTTTTGTGATTAACAGAGCACTGCAGAGGTGACAAAAAAAAAAGCTGCCAAAAATATCACTGCAAATTTACCTCGAGAAAAGTTTGTTGCCGGTCCGCATCATTTGCTGAGCAACAGTTTTCATGATGCACTTTCAGGTACGTGAGTGGTTAAGAGTTCATCTACCAAGATTACACAAAGCACTCTAAAACAGGAAAGAACTAGATCAGCAACCTTCTCTGTGCAGGTCAAATTGTGCAAAAAGCTGAAACACTGCAGGAGGTGTAGTGAATGAAGAAACACAGGTGAAATTAGTTTCAGCTGATTAGTTTCTTGCCTCACTCTGACTCACACAGTGGACTTTGAGAACAATTTTTATTGGTAGTTGCCACGTACTTTATAGATATTCCATGCACTAATCTATACTGGTACGAAACTGTGACGCGGGGGAGCAACTGCCTGAAGGAAAATCTAGGTTCAGGAAATGTTTATGTTTTTGCCTCTGGACACCTGTTCCAGGAAACAGAATTATTTGGATCTTGCAAAGGGAAACTTTGTTCTCAGGGAACATCACATGATATTATATACAAATTCAACAAAGCAGATTTTAATCATGCAAAGCAGTTTCAAAAGAAACCAATTTCCGAATCTCTGATTTGCTAGTTTTTGGAAACATCACAAACAATGCAAACATAATACATTCAGTATATAGTGTATTTGATGAACAAATTCATCATTAGTCCCTGTTATGCGTTATGATTTCTTTTATACTGTTACACTTCTGCGGCATCGTATGATACACCAGTAATGAATTAAACTTTTTCTAATCTCTATGAGTACTTTGAGGTCCTATGCTTTAAATCTACTATTGACTGACTGAAGTGAAATTATGCATGTGAAATTAGTGGATTACCTTCATTTTTAATAGGAAACCATGAGGTGAAGCATTGTAAGAGTGTCCTAGGAAGGGCATGTATTGCACAGACTGCACAAAAGTTAAACTACGTTCAGAGGTTGTTTGGTTTTATTACAGTTTCCAGTAAAAACCTTAGCAAATAAGGGTTGTAACACAAAACAAAGTAACTGAGGGCCTTGCAGGATTGGTAGAAATCATTTTGCCGAATATGTATTTGCATGCTTTAAAAGCCATAATAAATATTAATGATTTAAATATCCTACAGTTATTCTTACATGTTAGTTATCTTTGTTAGTTTACCTACACCTAAAAAAGAAAATAGAATAAGAGAAATTCCACAGTCTGGTAATTCTTAGATATTTGTTCAAAAGAATAGAAATAGAGAAAACCTAAAAGGACAAATACACATTTTCTAATACGAAAAGAAATTTTAACTTAATAAGCAAAATTCCTGTATTCATGCAGGTCTGTTATTGCAGAAAAGGTGAATCTTTTACAGATCATCTGCTTGATCATGCTGTCATGTGAAGCTCATGCACCTGAGCTGTGTTAGTCACAAGGTTGGAAACAAAGGTCACAAAATGTTCAATCTGCCTGTCACAAATATTCAAGATGCTGAAAACACCAGATGTCCTCCTGCTCTTCTGCCTTGTTGGGGCAGCTGAGACCCTCTACAAACAGTGGATTCCTGATGCCAACTACGAGAATAAAACCAACTGGGACAAAGGAGCTGTTCCATGTGGCAGTGATACAGTTCAGTTTTCAGCGCAAAGAAAAGTGTCTGTGTTTGTGGAGTCCACACATGCTGTGCGGGAGATAAGGTTGCCAGTTGACGGAGAGTTCATCCTCAATTCAGGAGCTGGGTTTTATGTTGTCAGTGGACAAGACCCAGACTGTGGAGCAGGTGTCACAGCCCAGTTCAAAGATCCAGCGTCTCTCCAGTGGTTTAATCCAGCTCTGTGGCAGGCAGCTGCAACTCTGAATGACCTGCACGATGAAAACTTCCTGTTCTCGGTCCATGAGGAGAGTGTCCCCTGCCAATATGACGACGTTGTTTTTAAAGACCTCTCATCCTTCAGTGTGGACACCAGCTCCAGTCAGTCTACCATCCCTGTCAAATCTGTGTCTGTGTTGGGGAAGATGTTTGACAGCACATCTGAGTTCTCCCAGTATCTCAGCTCACGCTCGGGCCGACTGCAGTTTCACGGATCGTCTGCTGTCACTGTTGGACACGCAGGCTGTGGGGATCCTTCTGGCTGTGAATGCGGGAACTCTGTGAACAATCAGGAGATCTGTGGCACAGTAACATGTGAGTCTGTGAGCTGCAAGAAGCCTCTCCTCCCCGTAGGACATTGCTGTGAGGTGTGTGGTGCCATCATTACCATCAAATATGACACAGGTTTCAACCTGCAGACTTACAGAGAACGAATCCGTCAGCTCTTTCTTGTCCAACCACAATATAAATCCAGCCAGCTGGGCATGTCTAAAGTGTTTAATTCACAACGGTTGATGGAGGTCATTCCATTTGGTTCTACACCTGAGATCCAAGTAGTTATTCTGGATCAAGAGAAGGGAGCACAGGCAGAGACTCTGGCCCAGGACATAATAAATGATGCTCGTTCTCATGGTACTACCATTGGAATTGTGGAGGCTGAATTTCAAGCCTCCTCTGGGAGCAGCGGCAATCAGTCTGGGAGCAGTGCAGGGATGGTGGTTGGAATTGTGTTTGGAGTTTTAATTATTATTGCTTTTGCTGTTGTCATGGTTGTCCTTATTCGTAAGGGGGTTGTTAAAAAGCCAAGAATACCTTCAATGCCATCTCTGAGCAGTACAAAGAAAAACAATGATTTAGCCCTTGGTGACCCTCTTGACCATGGGTTTGACAACCCCATGTTTGACAAGCCCAGCATGCTGCCAGATATTCCTGATCTATATTCAACAAATAATTCACTCTATTTGACTCAGACAGGTGTGCACTTTGTAAATCCAGTTTATGATGACAGTGAAACAGGTTTTAATGCTTGAAGTTAATCTTAGTGTATGTTAAGGATTACAATGTTGAAGCATTTTTGCATTATCATGATGATTTCACAGTGCATGCATCATACACAATATATTTTTATAAGTAAGCAATGTAAATAAGCACATAAATTGCTGACAGGCACTGAAGCTTTTAATCACTAAAACTTGCAAAACAAATAAAAGAATTATCGGCACTCAACTGTGTCTTTTCTCCGTCATTTTTATCACATTAAAGCAGTAAAGCCGCAACAAAGCTGCAGTAAATTTCCAACATGTCTTCTGCTGCACAGGCTTCCCACGTTCATGCTGCACAGTTACCACTAGATGGTAGTAAATTTAACCTTCTGTGACAAGTATGTGAAAAATAATCCTTGTGTACAATATCTTTGTGTACCTTGTTATGCAGTGCCAATAAACATTTATTATGTACAATTTTTTTCTTTTACAGGCTTAAATTGAAGGTTGCTGGTAATTTGTTTGCCATCATTTTACCTTAATCAGAGAAACTACATTGTCTTTCTTTGACAGCCAAACTGTAACATATAAGGGCTCTATGAAATCAGTGGTGTACATGTGAAGCAGCTTCAGAGGACCGGTAACATTATAGAAAGAGACACAACCTCGGTGAAAGTCAAGAAATAAACCAATCCGGGTGATGTCAGAGACTTCTAAGACTGTCTCCACACCGGCATGCCAGGCAGAAAACCCCCGGCTGTTCCTTCCCATGCACCAGGAAAAATCATTCCCAGTGATGCAGCTAGTGCTGTCCTCTCCCTTACGATCAATACTCTTGTAGGTGACACCAACATGTGCACCTTCCCCGCTCAGCTCTGCTTCAATGTAATGCCTCCCTAGGTACAGGCTCTCCAAAGTAATTGCCTGACGCCAGTATTCAAAGCGACTGGGGTGCTCTGGGTAGCTGTGCTGCCAGGGGCTGGTATTGGTCAACTTTCTGTTGTCCTCCATTAAACGCAGAAAATTATGGGTTGTGTCCGGGTCGAATGTCAAGCTCGTTGTGTCTAGAACAGGGGGAAATACAGTCAGTGTGTGATTTATCAGCTACAATTTGACAAACAGGAAAAATGGAACACTAGGTATTGAAAACTATTTACATTTCAAGAAGTCGTCTCGAGTCTCAGGGTCAGGCAAGGGTGAAAGTGAAGACTCTGGCATCGAGGATTTAGTACCTAATTAATCATTGTGCAGAATGATTATTCATAGATTGCAACTAAAAAGGAGTTGTAAAAATGATCAAAGAGAGACTATAGCCATGCTAGCAGCTAGCAAGTGAGGCAGTATTTTAGGACAGCAGTGCTTCATTGGCATTCTAACCATTTTGTATTTATCTCAAATCACAAAGAACAGCTGAATCTAATGGGAATACTATTAGTTTTGAAGATGTAATGCAAATACTTGCAAAATTAAAATATGATAGCATTAAATAAAATGTATTTGGGTCACTAAAGTTATTCCAGTTCATCCTACAGGGAAAATTAATGCATGTACAAAATCACGTCAAGTCACATCAATCCAGCAATTTGTTGTTGAAACATTTCCTTAAAGTCAGAAATGTGAACCTGATGGTGACGCTATAGACCAATTTAGGGGCTCACCAAAGTCATTAGCATTAATTCTCTACAGATGCTGAATCTATGCAAAATTAAATGTATTAGCTGTTGAGATATTTAAGTCCTGGGATCTTTCTGCATGGAGTTTGCATGTTCCCCCTGTGTATACGTAGGTTTCAACTACTCTGGCTTCCTCCAAGAGTCCAAAAACAGTCTGAGGTTAATTGGTAATTCTAAATGATCCTGTCCAGGGTGTCCCCTGCCTTCACCGTAAGTCATCTGGGACAGGCTCCAGTCCTCCGCAACCCTAATGAGGATTACGCGGTGTATAGATAATGGACAGATATTTCAATCTGGACCCAAGCAGTGAAAGGCATACAGGCCAGTTGTGAACCATGGAAGCATACTGCTAGCATGGCTAAAAAGACTCCATGGCATCATTCACTGAAGATGAGGAGTCAGTGAAGATGTGAGGTAAAATATCTGACATGAAGTACACTTACCACTGTTGCAAATACTGCTCAGTTTTTCCTTATAGGTGGAGCAAATCAGGTCACACAGCTCCTGCGATGCATCAGTCACTGCTTGGATGTAAGAGGTCAGATGGTCCATGCGGTTAATGTGCACACTGGGCACACATGAATTAACCTCTCTTCTCGTCCACTCTGAGTACTCCTGGAACAACCAAAATTAACATGTATTAGGTAACATGATGTGGAATAATGTTGTTAAGAAAACACTCATTCAAACTCAGAAATTTTCTCAATGAAATGACTGGCAAGTTGCGGGGCCTTCTTGATCCGTGTACACCATAAACAGACTGTCATTCAAAATAAAGTCTTAGTCTTGGAGAACATCCTGTGCTAATCCCATATAATATTAGACTGTTCACCTGAATGTGTTAACACCCACTGGCCCATGTAATCTCTCCACATTGTTATGCACAGAGTTTCATATACCTGCAGAAAGTCAACATCAGACTTGTTTTTGGACAGTTTGTTCATTTGAGCCAGTGTTTTCATCAGCTCTGCTCTTCTCTGCTCCAGATGTGCTTTGATGCCCTCTGCCTGTTTGAGGGCCTTTTTCTGTTCTCCTTCCAGAACCTCCACCACTCCTTTTCTGGCCTCCTCCACAGTTGTCTGCAGCCTGGAGAACTGCTGTTCAACTGTAAAACAAACCTCCTGCACTGAGAACTGGAGGAAAGAGAAAAAGGGAAAAAAATTAGAATAGCATATTCAAACCAGACTTGCATGCATGAAATTAATCTACACAAAAGGGGGTACAATGTAATATTTGTCTTCATAGGATTACCTTAATTAAATCATTATTGTCTTGCAGTTTCCCAATTGCTTTCTCAGCTTCTGAGGCACTCTGACTGATCTCTTTGTGTTTCTTCTGCAGCTCAGTCTACAAATAACCATTACAAATGACAGCACAACAGATATGTGTTGGGTTCTTCAAATACCATCACATGTTGAAAATTGATGTAAGACCATTACTGACATGTTCAAGATTATTTTAATCACTTTTTCCATTTGGTGTAAAAAAATTCAAGTATAATTTTTCTGTGTCTTCCTAGGGCTTAAGGCAAATTAAAAATGCATTTCACAATATTTAAAGTTGCATAATGAACACATTGTATTGTGTGTTGTATTTTTAAGACCTCAATCTTTGCTCGTGCCTCTTCCACAGATGTAGTCATGTGCCCTTCATGCTCCTGACTCTCGCAGTCCAGACAGACACAGTGGCCATCCATCAAACAGAATCGTTTGATGGGAAGCTGATGAACTTCACAAGCCTGGCAGTCGAAGTCATGGAGGGGATCCACCAAACGATGGTTTTGAAACTTGGCGTTTTCCAAATGGGGTCTGAGATGGGCCTCGCAGTAGGAAACCATACAGGTCAGGCAGGATTTTAGTGCCTTGCTGGGGCTGTCCATGCAAGAGTCACATAATACATCTTCTGGCAGCAATGTGTCCTCCAGTTCCTCCTTTACATCGGCGTTGTGTCGATTCTCCTTTAAATTCTCCTCATGGTTACTGCTGAGAGTCGTCATGTTTCAGTGATTCTCTAAACCTCAAACTGCCTTAGCGTTGTTTTAGACTTTTACCAGTCTGTTTGCACTTACAGCTGCCTTTTCCTTGTTTTTCTCCCAAGATCTGAAGACCCTCGTAGAGCGTAAAGAAAGAATTGAGAACCACGCCTAGGGTATTTTGTGCTAAGCCAGCTGAAGTGTTCTCATTTTTCACCCCTCCCTTGTTTAACTCCTCTGTTTTCCGTGTATCCAGTCTCACTGAGCTTCTGACACAGCAGGCTGCAGAGATAAATGGAGGAAATGAGTGCATTATGCTCCTGCCAGAGAAGGGAATAAATGTCCTCCCTAGCGGTTAATTACAAATTTTTCATCTAACATAGTTGGGCTTTAAGGTTTATCTTTAAAATATGATGAGAAAACAACTGCATCAGGGTTCTGTTTCCAGTGAGGCTAATGCGTTAAATATAACTATGTTATATATTTCATACACTTGATTATTTCACTGGGACCTTTAGTGCTACTGAAAGTAACCTTGTGGGAGAGTTTCCTTTTCCTGTAGATAAGAGTGTTATGTCAGAGGCATGAAGCTTCCAAACAATTCCACTTATCTCCTGTACAGCTCCCTTTTTCCTGTAATGCAGTGCAGAGGCAACAGTGACGCTTCTCTGACGTGTGTGTGCAGTTTCTGAGGATTATCACTTCAGCTGGAGATGCCAAAACAAGCATTTTCCACCCCCTGTTTTGTGTCTGTCTCGCTTTCTCAAAAACCCATACACACCAATGCTTTGGCAGAAGCATAAAATCCTGTCATTGTAAACAGGTAATGACTCAGACAGGCTATTCATTGAACTGTGAATACTATGAAAACACGAAAACATACCAACAGTGGTTGATATATTGTTACAAAACCTTCTGAACTTTGATTTTCTGATGGAAGTTACTGAATCGCCCATTTTCGTAATCTATTGTTTTGCCTAAAACGTTTAGTAAAGCAACCAGTCATATGAAATACAGTGTTTAATATGAGTGGGATCGTAGTATGTAAGCTTATACTTCTGCTATCAACGCTCCAAATTCACAGAAATATGACTCCAAACAGGACCTCAGTGCCATTATCGTTAGCTTTGACCCTGACTTGCAAAGCCACAGCTTACAGAACGCTCTGTAAATATTTGGACTTCGCTGGACATGAAATTTAGCAGGAAAATGAGTGCAATAAGGAGAACATGGATACATTAATGAAACAATTAACAGCATTGATTAGTATTTTTATTTACATTACAATCCACCAAAGGTACTAAATATGTTGAGATAGTAGCATTAACATATGTTTAATATTGTGCAGACATACACTATTTAAAAAAAAAGTAAGGCATGAACTATTGGAAAACTGTAATGTTGTCAAGACAAATATGAGTGTAACATAAGTTAGTACATCTCCTAATGTAATCTTATTGTGATAAAACATGTTGTATTGTGTATGATATGTAGTTTTGAAATACTGTGTATCACATACTTTACAACACTACAATAAAACAGTACAGTCATCTTAATGAGCAATTGGCTTTCTTTACCAGTGAGCCACACTTGGCTTACTGTTTGTAAACATATACAGAAATGAAATATAATTCCAGGTTAAAATATTGCTCAAAATGCTGCTATTGTAATAGTTGATAATAAAAATACAGTAAAGTTAACGTCAAGGTATTTATGACAACACTTTTAAGCAAATGCACAGGCACAAGCAATGCAGGCACATGAGGAGGTAAGATTAACCCCACAGGGGAAAACACTGTTTAGGGGACAGAAACGCCCACAAGCGACTTTCTGTTAGTAATGCCATATGGCATACAATGACACTGCACAGTGCTGCACTCTGATAATTATCTTTCAGTTTGTGAAACCATGCAGTGTAGGGAACTCCGAACAACCAACAGACAGATATTTTTAAGGATCCTCTGGAACAAAAACAACATTGTAAAACAATCCTGTTAATTTGTCCCACATTTTTCTCTTCTTGCATGATGTATTTGTCATGACAGTATCCCGTCTGCTTTGAGTTACCAGGAGAGGCCGATCACGAAATCCTTCCTGCCTGTATGTGACATTCACTCCACAGACCTATACGGTTGGAAGAGCACACAGCAGGATGGCCAACGACAGCTTTTATTATCTGCAGACCAGAAAAAGAACAAAAAATACATGCAAAATAATAATAATGATTAAAAAAACCACAGAAGCCTCTTGGATGATTTGTACTTTTTTCATGAGAAATTTTCTCAGTTTCTAGAACAACAAGGAACAAAATGTGTACAAATCTTACATATCTTGTGATTTGGCTATAATATGAATTTAAACAATAAAGTGGAAGTTAAATGTTGATAATTCAGCTTAAATTATTTTTCAGAATGGTCACAGCCCTTTTGATACATAACTCTGCAGTTTTAGTATAGTCCAACAGCTCAGTAATAGTAAATATGCAGACCAAGCAGTTCTTTGTGGTGGAAAGTTTTCAACTGGCAAAGTCAGACATCTGACATCAGGCCAAACGGAGCGTGTGCTTCAGCACTGATAAAGACCAGACTGAAGGCAAAACAAAACACAACAAAAAAATTAAAAATGGATGTCCTACAGGCCTGGTAGATAAGTTGTCTGATGTCTGTTGGTCATAGTCTGCAGTCAGGGGGTTTGCATTCAAATACTAAAGGTGGACTTTTGGATTTTTGACCATTAGTAGTGCTTTGAAGTAATATTTTATGAGTGCATTATTAGTTTCTTTGTTGCTGTGCAAATACACAAGTATGTGGGTAATGCAATTCAAAGTCTTCCCATTGAATTAAAACGATTTTACAGACCAATAGATGCTTATATTGTCTTCTCCACAAAACACCTCTAAACTTTTTGCACTGTCAATAAACAACACGTTTTTTAAAATGTAGGCTTGCATGCCTCTGTACTCCAATTTGCTGGAGTACCGAGACACAACAAAAACTATATAACTGCTCAAATACTTCCTTGCTACTGTGTATAACTGAAAAACACTCACAATTCTGAGTCCTCGATGCAGTCAGGGTCCTCTATGGTTTCTAGCCGTCTCTTACAGGCATCTAAGATCTTTTTTCTCGGTCCTAAGGGGATATGGATACTCTTAAGGTCATGATCAGAGCAAAGCAACAGTGCTGCAAGGTCAATCTTCTCCCTTTTGAAGATGGAGAAAAATTCGCTCATGCTCTGTGTGGCAAGGAAGACCTCCAAAGGGCTTGTGTCAGGCTCATCATCATCGTCCAGCCCTAACTCAACCTCTTCCCAAGGCAGCTCCTCCACGTTCCTCTCTTGCAGGCTGCGTGCACTGCCAATGCTGTCTTCATCCATACTTGGGTACTGCTGCAGCCGACTGCGTAAACGCACATTGTTGCTCGACTGGTCCACGCTGGCTGCATCTCGACTACCAAGGTCAAACATTCCCCCGCTTACGTAGTTCCTCCTGAAGACCATGGTGCCGAGACCGGGTCGGTTGAACAGGGAATCATGCCCAGAGTCTGTGCTGATCTCAGAATAGTCTACATCTGGCCCGTGGAGGTCTGGCTCACTCATGGCACGTGAAATGGCATCGTCATTATCTCGAGGAAACATGTCACGAACATTGCGCCGTCCACGGTCCTTTGGGTTGATGTAAGTCCCTTGTTTGACAAACATAACATCATTACCCAGCTGAAGTCCTGAGAGGGAGCGCACACTCTTCCTTCCATCTTCATAGATTTTAAAGGTGCCATCCCCTTGTTTCTTCTTCTCCAGTTTTCTCTGGATTTTTGTCTTCCCTCGGTTTGTGGCATGGAGAGTCACCTAACAGGACAAACAATGAGGCACATTTAAGGCTTTTCAGGTTATAGTCAAATATTCTCAGAGTTAGTGTATTCTTTACATTTATACTGACAAAGTTTAGTCAAAATTCATATGTTTGTTTATACTTTTCACATTACCGCTGGTCTCAGTTAAGCTCTTCCACATGGTAGAGGTGTGGTAGTGTTAAAAGTTAGCCACTTTAGTCCAATAGAAATATTTTAACGACTACCGAATAATCTGAAGAACTTCCACGGAAGGCAACTTTACTTCTCTTTTTGGTTCTTGAAGAAGAACCAAAAAGCTTCCACAGAAGCCTCTTGGATGATTTGCAGTATTTTTCAAACCAAATAAAACAATTAAGCAAACTTGTAATTTAATGGTAATCAGCAAATGATAGTATGCAAGTAGGGTGAACGTAGATGTGAACATGCAAAAACAATTATACATTTTAGTGTTTAGTCCTGTTTTGGCACTGTACTAAACCATGCAAAAATGCAACACAAACTAACTCAAGCCTTTCACAATAAACTAATTCAAATCCTAACCTGAGAATATGGCACACTGACGGTGGCTGGGTTGAAGTTGCGTAGCTTGTGGCTAAGAGAGCTGCTGGTATAACTGGAAAAGCTCATGACATCTGACGCAGAAGCCTCTGAGGCCTCCTTATGGAACTTTCGCTCCATACGTTTGTGGTGTTTCTTCTGCATCTTCACACACTCTTTGATTCTTCGCTCAGCATCACGAAATGCCCGGTCCTTCAGCTTGCTGATCAGTTTGGGATTGAGGCCTGCCTGCTTGACAGCGATGGAATCCAGGTAACGGACACACTCCATGTGATTCTTTGTGGCGGCCATGTCCAATGGTGTGTGGTAGTCATTGTCCAAGCACCATATATTGGCACCGAAAGACACCAGGAAGAAAAGACAGTTGAGGTGGCCATTGGCAGCTGCCAGGTGGAGTGGCGTATTCCCCCATATGTCACACTTGTCTGGGTTCCCTCTGTAAGACACAGGAAAGATGTTAGACACAACCTTTTGACTCAGAGAAGAATTTGTTGGATAAACATCCCCATCTCTGTTTAGATTGAGAGACTGTTTATGTATAAGGGTTGCCTTCTTTCTGGCTGCATTTAAGATGACTCACTCATGAGCAAGTATGTAATTTTTTTTATGTTTTCAGCACTGACCTGCCATCCATGGGTTGTAAATGGGACCTTATTTAATAATTTAAAGTTTGAACACCACGTTGCAATTTCAGAAAACAACCACTGATCTTCTGTGGAATCGTTTTTAAAGGCTTTAACCACTTAAAAAGTAGGTTTGATTGAAAATAAAACAATCCTACACACTGAGATCAAAATTATGCAAGGGCCACCTTTAAATAATAAGAAACTTTTACACTTTCGATGCTTTAGAAAGTAAGAAGATGGTTGTGTTGCACATTTCAACTCATCACCATAAGACATGTGTCTGATGTCTGTGTGTCTATGGTGCACCTCTGGTTTCTAAATCCTGAACAGATCTCTATCTGATGGAAGACTCCAGTATGTGAGAGGCAGAGCAGCTCTGAGCAGCAACAAACAGATGACCACGGAGGAGAAATAAACTTGTAAAACAATGATCAAACTTCACTATAACTGATGCAGAAAATGTTCATTGCCACAAGAGTAACAAGCCATTTGTACGTTAGAGCAGAAACACGACCAAACCGTGGAAACACTCAGTTAAGGTACATCGCGTACAGAGCTCTTGTCCATTCCTTGATAACCAGGAACAGTGTGTTTCCTAACAGCACAGAATTAACTCAATTATAGGTAGATTAGCTAACAATTAAGTAAATATTCTCCAGTCAACTCTGTCAGACTATATTTTTGTTTTTTCTGAATGTTGGTGTTAGAGGTAGAGGAAGTACTTAACAATTTTCCCCACTAAACTATTAAAATCACACAGTCCTATGTTCATTTTATACTCAAAGTGAAAAATGAAACAGGTTTTATCAGAACAATGTGCTGACATTTACTAATTATCTACTGAAGGTGGAGCTTTTAATTCTGATATGTTGGGAATGCTAATCAAACACATTGCATTTTATTTTTAACAAGTGACACTGTCCGCAGTGCTCTGATCATCCTATCAGCACAACATTACTGTCTATATACATTTTAATTCTAGCAAAGTACATATGAGGAAATAAAGCAATATGGATTCTGTGGTTATTTTTTCTCTCTTAAAAAAACAAAACAAACAATAAGAAACAATCCAAAAGTACCAATAGGAATACTGTTAAAGTACCGGATTGATAAGCAGCAGCCGTAAAAGTAGCCATCCCTATCCACGACCTTAGGGTTACCTCTATGTTTGTCGCACTTTTGCTGCTGCTCTGTAATATGACCACAGGCTTGCCAGCACCACTGCTACACTACATGTATCCTGTTTCAGGGGAGGCCACATAGGCCTGACTCAAAAAACACAACTGTGCATAGCTGGTGATGTCATGTTGAATTCCTTAAGTTAAAACACAAAGAACTGCAGCTGGCTGGATGGCATGGCACACAGATATGTATAAGGGTTTTTCATTGTATATTACTTTACAGAAGCCATGTATACAAAACTATTAAAGCTTATTTGTTTACTCATTACTAATATTTTGTTCAAACCCATCAAGTAGCTGATTCATAACTGATAACGGCAAAAAGAAAGCAGAATATATTTTTTATATGAGATACGGCTTATTTGTGTCCACTAGTGCTAAACAATTTGGCTCATTTCCTTCAGTTTTGCATTCATTTGTTTGGTGTTCCGCCTGATATTTACATGCTTATTGAACTGCCTTGTGTCTTGTCTGTGTCCTCTAATGTAGCCACATACATACATAAATATTTGATGCAAAGGACATGAAGCTACTGTGGAAGTGCAGATGTATTATTGATGGACGACGCTGTAAGGTTTTCACAGAGAATGTGTGTCAGATCTGCCAGACCCAACTTGAGCAGCGATTAGCACTCTGATTTCAGCCCCCTGCTCTTTTCATCTGGGCAGGATTTGGTTTAAATAGCTGAAAAAGCTCATATGCACTGAAATGAAAGGACCTGCTTGTCATGGTGTGTGTGATAAAGTGCAAGTGGCAAACAGCCCTGAAAAGCAACAGTAAAACAAACACGGGAATTATGCTGTGAACAGGGGGCTGTAATAGATGAAGGAACATACAGGGCTGTAAATTTACGTGAAAAGATAAATACAGATTATCTCTGTTGGGAGTTTTACATTGAGATACATTAATCACCTTCTGTACTTGCGCTATGCAATATGGTTGTTGCAGTAAGCAGACATCTAACATGATCTCTTAATGCCATAATTTAAGACAGTCCTAGTAAAATGCTCACCGCACCAGTGACAGGTCTGCTCACTTATCTGTCCCCTGCTCTTTATCACATTGTGGCTGTTTGCGTATTCACTTGCTATGACAGTTTGATGTTACTGCAAGTCACCCAGTGCAGTATACCTGCCATATATAGCAGGCATGGCATCTTTCCCATGAATGTGTCAAGCAGCATGAAGCTTCTCTTCATTACATCACAAGCTTACGAGCTTGAGTTACGACACCTATTAACGCTTAATTTTACTACCTCATGTCAATCTGTGGTTTATGTCTGCTGCTATCAATAAAGCTTTGTCCTTCACAGCCAAATGCCACCACAGATGTGATTGCACCCATCTTATGGGAAATACTAAGTTCAATATTACACAACAGCTGATAGCATTCTTTGGTTTGTTTCAGGAAACTTTAGGGTCTTAAAAATAAATGTGCTTCTATAAAAAATAATGTGCTTTTAATTTGCTTTCAGGCGACTAAACGCTGATGAATGATGCTGTCCCCTTTATACTTCATTCAATTAAGCCGAGTCATAATGGGCCTATTTTTTTCTTGCTGGCATGCAAACCAGGTCAACCAGCTATGATGAGAAATGGGATGTCGTGTTTGAATAACAATCACATTAGCACATTGTGCTTGAAGTATGGCGGGCATTTTAACATGATCTGGCCTGCTGAAATTATATAATCTTCTGTTAGTTTGATGAGCAATTTTTTTTCAGGCTCTGTTATGAAATTATGCAATGTGAGGCTCCGCTTCCTCATGATGAACTGTCAAACGAAACTAGTGTTGAAAGTCTGCAACATTTGTTTTTATAAGAAATAATGATTTTTAGTTAAATTTAGTGAAGGGGAAAAGTGGTCATTTAGCATTGAGTAGTATCATAACATGAAATGACAGAGGTTTTCAGTTTTACACAGGTACTAGTCCTACACAACTTTAAAAATGCCACTCTATCTTTGATCATCATGTATTTAAGATGTAAGATGTCATATTAGAGCTTTACTCCTGGTTCTAGTTCATAAAGCTTTTTCTAAAAAGTAGAATGTATTAATATATATGGGCATGTAAAAATTCCTGTGGGTTTCATCTTTTTTTTTTTTTTTTGCTGCTGCTGCTATTGTAGAAGCATTTCAGTGCTGTCCAGATGGCAAAAATATACATATATAAACTTTTTTAATGGACTTTTTCGTCAGGAGCAAAGCCGAAGGTTAGTGTTCTGTCAAGGCTTGTCCTCAAACTCAGTTAATTAATTCAACCAGTTACAGGTGACCTAGGCTTAGTGGTATATTGTCACTTTAGAGTCTACACGTTTTGTTTTGTTTTTTTGGTTGGAATGCAGAAACTGGCAATGTATGAAGATGGACATGATATATGGGAGACCTTCTGACCTTGTGTCCTTGAACGCACGGATAAATCATACCCACCCCCTCCCCACGATCAGCCGCAGAGCCTCCAGGTTGCCGTGATAAGCGGCCCATAACGTCGGTGTCATGCCATCCTCGTCCGGAGCGTTGAGATCCTTCCGAGTCGCCTCCTTCAGCAGGTCCAGGTAGCCGTCCCGGGCCGCTTTGTGGTACCTGTCATTCATGGCGCACAATTAATCCACCCTGCTCTGCTCCATTTCGTTTCATCGGCACCACCGCCACCACCATCCTCGTCATTCGACATTTAGTGGAAGTAGGCCGACTGAGGTGCCTGTTTGTCCCCCACCGTTCAGCCACAACCACTTGTGATCAGTGCCAAGCAGAGCGCGTCGGTGGTATCCAGGGACGCGGCGCACCGTGTGGGGAACAGTGCTCCCCGTGGCCGAGGTGGTCCAAAACAGAGAGGACCCAGTTCTGGCATCTGAACGATAAATCCCACACACAACAGCCACACTATCTCTGTCTGGTGGGACAGGAAGTGAGTGTAGCATGCATGAACTAGTTGGAGCACTCCTATTAGGACAGAAAATTAAATATTCCTTCAAAATTTTCTTTTGTGTGTGTCTATAATGTATTTCAGGTTGTCCTTAATGATTTTATAATAGATGATCTTTTATTTTTGCAAGACAGAATTCCTTTACCATACTGTGGATGTACTTTCAGTGACCACAGGCATGGGAAAAGATTCAAATAAATTCTATGTAATTTGGTTTATACTTATATACACTTATAAGGCTATTATTTTTGCTCAACATTCCTGTGTTCTTTCAAAGTAATAAACCACACATTGTAATTGACCTCAATAATAAACCTAAAGATAAAGAGTTGTATAAAGAGCAGGAAATAAGCAAATATATTCAAGAATATCCAGTTAAAGTGTTACCAAGCCATGTGTCACTGTGAGTGGCGCACGGGGAAAAGTCAGAGTCATCCTGCTTTCGCTGCCTTTCCTTGTTCCTTTTGAATCAACTATTGTTCTCTCTTGAAGTTTTTCCATTGTTGGGAAGAAATACGAGGGCAGACAAAGAAAGACTTCACGAGTACAATGGGGTGTTGCAATAAAAAAGCACCTCGGCCCTCAGCCCCACCCTGTAACGAGGAGATAACCTAGGCACTGACCTGGAAGGTAGCATAGTTGCACCAAACTAGCAGAAAGTTCTCAGACACACAACCCACTTTAAACTTCCATGACAATAGACACTGATAGTGACCAGGCTTTTCATGTACTGCACCTCAGGCAAAATGCACTGGCTTGTCTGAATAGCATCAAAGAGCTGAAAGTAATCTCTTCAACCCCAGAATACAAAAGATAAGAGAGAAACACTTGCTACGCCTTTTTAGAGAATTTAGATCACATTTATATTGTGTGGTGAAGATGCACGTGGTCAGGTGCAGCAGAAGAAAATGTAATCAAGTTAAAAAAAACACAGACAACACAACCTATAAAGCATCTAAAGCGTTTAGAAATGCAAAGAAGTAATGCAGAAAAAACGGTGTTCACATGTAATATTGCACGTAAAATTGTTTTTTCATAACTTTCCTATTCATGCAAGCTAATTGAAGTTTGATAACAAATAACCAGCATTAAAATGTATTATATTATATCAAAGAAAAATTGCTGTGGACCTGAAAAGGAACCGGTTTCTTGTATTTTGGAATTCGTGAGAAAAGGCTTTTCCTGGAAACACCTTTTGAACTTTACAGAATATTTTGTGCAAAACATGCTGTGTTTGGTAATAATATGGTGTTGTTCATAACAGATTTATTGACATTTATGACTCTGCACAGTAAACCACCATGTTTTTGAGGCATATATAAACCATGACAGCTCAGACTGCTCTCAGGATCTCACTCTGTCAGGTAAGCTTACACAGGGCTTTGGCCTCATTTTTAAAAAAGGACATTGCTTTATTGAACTGGCACAAGAGCTTGCTTTTGGTAACTGATAATTTTCACATATATACCTGAAAGATGGAGAGGGTTACTTTTTACAGAACAGCTAATCCATGTAACATTTTTGTGGGTTTCATCGAGCATAGCATTGTCAACATGTACATCTTCCCAAACCACAGCCAGAGGAGGAGGAAATTAAATCCTAATTGCTGAGTTGAAGCGTCTCCGCTGTGTAACATCAGCGGAGTGTATTATGCTGATTTCTGGCTCACGGAAAGGTTTCATTTGGGCGGGATCTGTTTTTGCTGTCAACCAGTCACTGGGTGTAGTTGTTAAACCTGTCATTTCTCATATGAGACTAGACGCAGCAAACAACTCACCTGTAAATGCATCTTAGAGAAAGCAGTCATGTGTGTCGACACAAGCTTACCGTGCAAATGTCTGACAAGTGACAATCCTTGTGAACCATGCAGGATGACGGTCAAAGACACGGAAACGGAGGAGGCCCACCTGTCCAACAACATAAATGCAGGTCAAACGGAGAGTGCGAGTGAACCTGACCTGAACAACTCGTCTACTGAGGTTGTTAGGGAACGAGGCAGAAACTGGGGATGGATGCTGTCTGGGATCATCTGTGTAAACATTTTGATCCTGGGCTGTGCCTTGGTCAGCGGCAGTGCTTACAACAATGTCAAAATCAGCACCCCTGACCTGCAAGTTTTCCTCATCATCATCCTCCTGCTCACCTCCATCTGGATGGTTTATTATGTCATCTACACAGCCAGGATGGAAAATGCTGTCATTTACAAGGATGACCATGCTGGACCTGTATGGCTCAGGGGTAAGTAAACATTGTTTACAAATTAGAATTTTCATTTACAGAGTAGTTCTCAGGCAGTTTATGATTTTTCCTCTGTCCTGCATGTTCTTCCTCCTGCAGGAGGACTTGTGCTATTTGGACTCCTCAGTATTATCATGGACATTTTCAAGATAGCGAGCTACGTGGGATACCTCCACTGTGATTCTGCTGTAAAGGTCGCATTCCCTGTGGTGCAGCTTGTTTTTATACTTATACAGGTAAATATTGAAGAAAAACAGTATGCAACATTTGCTTTGGTTTTGATGGTTCTAAAAATATGAAAATGATTGTGAAATTGATTTGCAGACATATTTTTTGTGGGTCCATGCCAAAGACTGTGTACAGCTACAACGGAATATTTCACGGTAGGTGATTTCCTGTCTCTTCTTTTAATCGTTCACTGTCTCTGTTATCTGTTTAGATTTTTCAAAATTATTATCCTTTAACGTGTTCCAGACACACAGAGAATCCTCTTGATAATAAAGAGTTGCTTTACACTGGATAGCTGCTCAGCAAGTCATTTGACTGATGTTGTGTCACTGTCTCATGTTATTTTTAATTTGCAGAATCTAACAGTTTTGCTAATGTACACTTTAATAGGTCTGCAACAAACAGTCATTTTCGGTATAGACGAGCTTAAATGTCAAAATAAATAAATGAATAAATAAATTCCCAACACAACTTCCCAGAATCAAAGTTAATATATTTAAAGTGCTTGTTCTACCTGATAAGCATTGAAGAACTTAAATGTATGAATTTTTTTTAAGAGTGTGAAGAAAACCAGCAAACATTTACATTTGCAGAAGCTGAAATCAGAGAATTCTGGACATTTTTTATTTTAAAATGACTTCTTAAAATTACTTGATTATCAAAACAGCACCCATGTAGCATAGTTTTCTATCACTTTACTAATTTATAGTTAAACCTTGCCTTAATCATGCTTTAGCTTGCGACTGTAACAAACCAGAACTGACTTGAAAGTAAATGAATTAAAAGCAAAGCTTTTATCGCTTGGTAAATACGAAGGTTAAGTGTTTTTAAGTCATGCAAAGTTTTCATTTGTCACATTTCATGATGACCTCTAAACATTGTTTTATATTGCCTCTCTTCATTCTTTTTATTTAGCTGCGGACTGATGCTTACCCTTTCCACAAATCTAGTTTTATGGATGACTAATGTCACAGAGGAGTCTCTTCACCAAACAGATCTTCCTGACTATCCGGGCAACACTACCAAACTGTCTGGAAGACACCTATACATAACCAAAGGTAATTAAAGTAAATAAAGCAATCAAAGTAAATACAGTGGTCAGTGAGAAAGCACATCATAACACTTCTTTCTTTCGGTACCATTCATGTCTTTCAGCGGGTTATGGAGACGATAAGTGCAAGTGCAGCCACACTTCATGCAGCATGTTCAAGGAGGCCTACTACTACCTGTACCCTTTCAACATCGAGTACAGCCTGTTTGCCTCCGCCATGGCCTACGTCATGTGGAAAAACGTAGGCCGAGTAGCGGCCGAGCACAGCCACCACAACATCAAATTCAGTCTCAGGGATATATTTCTCGGTCCTGTTTTTGGAGTCCTCTTAGTGTTCACTGGTCTGGCAACATTTATTGTATACGAGATGGAGATGAAAAAGATGACCATGATGCCAGCAAGAAAGACCAAGCAGTGATGATGCACTTTGTCATGAATATCGTCATCGTGACCCTGATGTCTGTGTCCTCTGTGATTGGCTGTGCCATCTACAGGGTAGATCACAGAGAGCATGTGTCAGAGAAAAACCCCACACGCAGCCTGGATGTGGGGCTGCTGGTGGGAGCCTCATTGGGACAGTTCATCATCAGCTACTTCAGTATCGTAGCTATGGTAGCAACTGGAGCCAAAGGATACCTGAATGGGCTAAACTTGGCCTGGTCTATACTGATGGTGATCCAGCTTGGCCTACAGAACTTTTTCATAATTGAAGGTCTGCATCGAGAGCCCTTCCATGAAGTAGAACCAGTCGCTGTCGTTCCAAACCCCTATGTGCTGGAGCCGAGCCAAGATCTCAGCATCCTTGAAGTACAAGTCACGGACGGAAAACCCAACTCCGAGCTCACAGCGCATGGCCACACTGCTGAGCACAGACACAAGCTGGCATGGAAGCGACGAGTGTTGAAGGAAGTCTGTGTATTTCTTCTGATGGGCAACATCATAGTGAGTAACTTTCTCTTTCCCTCACACCTTGAAATTCACCGTTCTAAATTCACTACACTCTAAGCCTGTCGTTTTTTTTGTTTTTAACAGCTGTGGATCATGCCTGCATTCGGTGCACGTCCCCAGTTTGACCACGACACTGAAACGGAATTCTACAAATTCAACATGTGGGCTGCCGTTGTGAATATCGGACTTCCTTTTGGCATCTTTTACAGAATGCATTCAGTTGCCAGTCTGTTTGAGGTGTTTCTGTGCTCATAATGCAGAAGCATACAATGAGTACTGCTAACTGTTCTAACTTTGTAAAACTTATTTTGTATAAACTGTTGTTTCTTAGATGATTTATTCCTGTACAGATATGTGAAACAGAATTTTAATAACAAATGTTCTGACTTTGTTGTCTCTCATATGTAGCATGAATGTGTGACAATAGTATTTTTGAAAATCACAAAACTATTTAATTGTGTAGTTGAGTTTGTATGACTTGAGTTTCACTTCAGACTGTGTATGCACAAAATAAAAGCAAGCAATGATGTAAACACAGTAGAAGAGAATGTTTCATTGCACCAACAATCATTGTCATTATAATTAAAATCATTATAGTTATTATTGGTACAGCTGTAATGAAATAATAAATTAGGTATATTTGAATTTTTGACTCTTGTACAGTGCTACACCCAGCTACACTGACAAAAGTGAAAAGTCTAAAGATGCAAGGACTAAATTTACTTCTAAGCATCGTCATGGTTAGAATTGTTTTAAATAATGTTAAAAATAATGAATCAAAACTCAGTTCAACATGTAATAAAAACACAGAGCAAATTCACATCATCCAGGGAAATATGTGTATACATGACTTTCATTTTATCATTAACCTAATTTAACAAGTTGAGTGAGCTGTCAGCTGTTCATTCACTAAAATCCTAATTTTCAATTTCAATGCCTTAAATTATAAGAACTCTTGTTTTAAAGTTATAAAGTGGTCTGAAAGTAGAAGAAAACCAGAGAGAAAAGAATAAATCGAGATTGATTGATTTGACTAAATTTCTTTTTCATCTATCTTACCCAACAGGTAGAGGCAGATGGCTGCCTTCCCAGAGCTTGGTTCGGTGGGTGTTTTTTTTTTTTCATAGTTCCCCCCCCCCTGCCATATTCTAGGGTTCATTATTCCTTCCTTCCCTTCTTTGGTCATGGGGAATCCAAAGGTAACTTTGGACTGTTGGGCTTTTCTGTTCTCTGTTTAGAATTCGTAAGGTCTGTTCCTTAGTATGATAAGTGCTGTAACTGTATTTAATTTTGATTGAATTATTTTATAGTGTAGCCCAAATAAGAAACGATTGTATTGATTTTTTTTAAAAAAACCTCTTAATTTAGCCCTTTTATAACTTTCAGTAAATAAAGAATTTAAGCGCAGTTAAGAAACATTTTAGCATCTGAAAGTCAACCACAAGTCCAAAGTACAAGTATTTATTAATACAATAAACATACACATAAATGGCTATTTGTTTGAAATATATATGCATGCATACACGGTAGCCTTACCTTTGAGTCAGGCAAATTTAAAGCCACACCTCCATGGGGTCCTGAGCACACGGTTTTGTTTACAACACGTCACCAGGAAATACCTTTGGTGTCAAAAATGTTGAGACAGGTAAGCTATGCTAAATTTTAGTTTGTGACTGTTTAGAAGCGATGCTTTTAAACCGGATGTGGTCTATCACCTCTTAATTGTTATTTTAGATTTTAATATTACTCATATGTTCGACTGAAATCACAAACTAAGCCGAGGAGCAGCCACATACCTGGCTCGGTGTGTTTTAGCATTAGCGTTAATGTGTTTATACGGTTATAGGACTCCCAAGACGCTCCTCTTTTTGGTGAAGAGGACGCCACACTAAGGAAGTCTAAAATTAAGTATGGTGTTCTATTTCTTGCTTTAATATCTCTCCGACTACTGTTCCAACAAAATTCAACCGTTATTTTAAACATTAATAATGTCATGCCGGTCTGTGTTTCAGGCATCCTCTGGCCTCCTTTTTCCACCTGTTCTTCCGAACAAGTGCCATCTTAGTCTATTTACTGTGTGACGTCCTCAGCAGTCAGTTCATTGTCTGTATGGTCACCATCATCCTTCTGCTGTCATGTGACTTCTGGACTGTCAAGGTGAGTAGATAATGCTAAGCTTAAGTTATATCAGTCAAGCCTGAAATTTGCACAAGACAATAATTATTAGCCTCGCTTATAAACCTGGCAATGAATTTTACATAACTAATTAAAAATTGCATTTTTAAAAAAGTCATAAAGGTAGAAACTATTAATGGATTCCTATAGTGCTGGGTAATGCATTTTCATGGCTTATTTTATTACTGTGTGATTTTTTAAACAACTGCATAATGTGTCTCAAGTGTTCCATTGTGGTTCTTAGAATGTATCTGGCAGATTGTTGGTGGGCCTTCGATGGTGGAATCAAGTGGATCCAGATGGCAAGAGCCACTGGGTGTTTGAGTCAAGGAAGGTAAGGTTATTAATTGTTTAAATTGCCCATACTGTGCTCCTTTTCAGCAAGTTAATCTTTCAGTTTGAAGTACTGCAGAGATTTTATGTTTACCATGTCTGTATAACCTCCAGTTTGGGCCTCATGCTAAATGAGCTGTTTCAGTGTCTGTAGCTTTAAATGCAGACATTCTGTCCACACCACTTTCAGGAACAAGACTCCGCGTCTGTGATTGACTGCGCAGAGCTAAACTCTTCATCACACTACAGCTGATAAACTTCAACATGTTTGATACCAGAGTTTTTTATTGCTTCTCACATGTTGTTTGTAAATAGAATAGAATAGAAAGCCTTTATTGTCATTATATACGTGTATACAACAAAATTGGGATAAATAAATACGACTAAAGTCACAGCAAAACAGTTGTTTAGAACTCATATAAATGATGATTTTAATATATAAGTGAAAAGTTTGTCAGACAATGTTACAGTTGTGAAATCAGTGGCGCAGATGTGTCATCTTAATCTTAAAGCATTTAATTTGCTATTAAATATTTGTGCTGCTGTCTGACAACAGAAACTGAAAAGAAGTAAATAAATACAACTTAATTTGGCTGTGAGAAGGAAATAGATGTTAGCACTGGCTGAGTTTAGGTTGCACTGGAGCACAGAAGGTGACAAATAAACACAGTGGCCCACATCCAGTCCTTATTTATTGGATCCATCATTTCTGAATGCCCTTTAGAATTGCAATTACAACTTCTTCTTTTTTTACAGTTCCAAGTTTTTAAGACATGCACGACATAATAGAAGTGGATTTTCACCAAACTGGACATTAAACTGTGCTAGTATTTGAACAGGGCTCTTTTCAGCTGAAGAAAAGGCAAAACCAAAGTTTTCATGTGTATCATGCAGCTTCCTGGAAAGAAAAAAAAGAACAAAACATTCTTTCTATACTGAACAGTTTACACATGTTATCTTTTTTGTGATTGAATATGAACTTGACAGCAAACAACTTCAGTAAGAGAGATCTCTGTGTGTGTTGGGATATTCAGAGAAACACAGTCATGCATTTTAGTTTGCAGAGAATAGAGGGTATCTCTGATTTCTTTGACAGACTTCATTTTTCAGGGTAATTAATGTAATTATCGTTAAACATTTCTGCCATGTAATGTAGCTGCATAACCTTATTGAACAACTGAGGATTGTGCAACACAAAACAGATGCATTGTCATCCTTACTATACAGCACAATGGGGATATTTGACACCTTGTCTTTGATTTGTATTCAATAGAATGAAATTAAATCTTGGGTACCCTTTTTTTTTTTAAAAAAAAGACAGACGGAGCAAACTTGATATCTAGTGCAGACTCGCGGATCTTTTGGCTTGGACTCATCGTGTGCCCTGTCTTCTGGGTCGTTTTTGTGTTCAGCACCATCTTCTCTTTCAAGATTAAATGGCTGGTCAGTTCAGAGTTTCTATATGTAAAGGCCTGATGATTTCCTGTCAGTCTAAGTCGCCGCTAGTTACTTGTTTATGTCTCAGTTGTATTTGTGGTTTCACCTCCAGGCTGTGGTGATAATGGGCTTGGTTTTACAATGGGCCAACTTGTATGGTTATGTCAGATGCAAGGTGGGTGGAAAGTCCAACCTGAGTAACATGGCAAAGAACTACCTTGGAGTCCAGATTTTTAAACAGGTATGTGAAATGTCATCCAAACCTGGCACTTCCATATTTTTGTCCACAGAATTGTTACATTCATTTTTTTTCCATTAAAGGCAATGAAGAAACCAGAGAGACCTTGAAGTGGATGCATGGGGATCATCTGGAGCCTGATGGAGTTCAACATTTGATGGACCCATTGTATTTACTTTATTCCCAAAAAGGTGGCTGGTTGTTTTTTTAATAGTTTTTTTTTTCAAAAGGTGTATGGTATGTTAAAATTTCAGTCCTTGTAGGAAAACTGAAGACAGTAATATGTGACGAGGTGTGGCTGTAAATTCAGTGCTGATCTATCCATAAAATGGAAACATTAACTTGTTTCACAGATATTATTCCTGTTGGCTTAAGGATGTCTCACTTTTGTGACTCTTGACAGCTCAGTCCTTAAATTAGCCTCTTTAAAATTATTATTTACTGCATATTGTGAAAAGGGAATTTGAGAAAAATATTTAGAGATGTTACCTTATTGGGGCTGCTAATTGATCGTAGGTTGTGGACAATCTTTTTATTCAAACTTTATTTTTTTACGGAAAGGTTTATTGTAAATTACATTGTAGGATAATGTAGGGAGAAAATGCAACTTTATATAGATTAAAATATTTTGAACTGAGTTCTTCTTGGTTACATTTTTATATGAAAAAGGTAATTTACCGATGATGTGTCGAGGCAATTGTTATGTTTTACAAATTGCATAATAAAGTTTTTCTATCATTTTGGACTGGAAATGTCAATCTTACTAATTGCTCACTGCAGATCTATTTACTGAACCGGAACACTGGAACAGAGTCGTTTTATGGTGGCTTAAGAGGATATAAAACATAATTCAGATGTCGATTACAACAGTGTATTCATGCTTCATTAGCTGCCCATCAGCTGCTTTGCTTTTATGGTGGACATAAAAAGAGATAATATTCACCTCATGCTGACATCCTGCTGGTTTAGCTTGTCTCACCGGGTTTAAATCACAGTACCTTGATGGGGAATCGCAGTTGAAGGAGAGCAGTGTGTCTGCAGAGAATGATTCAGCCACAAGGTGGCAACCAAGGAGCATCAGGATTTAGCACATTATGGATCCAATGCTTCAATCGATTTGACATTTTTTCCGTGCATTTGCTAACTTTAGGGCTATAATGTTTATACGTTATTCCTTGGGTTGAAATTCCCTGAGAGTAACATCTTGGAATTCTGCTATAGAAGTCCTTCAGCAGATATTGTTAAATACTGAGCAAATCCTCAGATATAAAATGTGCATTTTTTAGCGTTGATGGGATAATTTAGTTCCCCATGTGACATTATTGGAACAGAAAAATACATGAACAGGATTGAAAGATAAAATAGTTTTATTTTTGGATTTTTCAGAAACTCAGTTTTGCTGAAGATTCAGAGACAAACTACATGTACACACCTGCAATTTTTGTCATATTATTCTACAATTTCATTGAGCAGACACTTTTTTTTTTCAAAGCAACATATGTGTAAGAGTAGATACAAGGTAGGGAAGCGGGGCAGCACTGAGGAGCCCTCCCAAAGGTCCCCCTGGACAGCTACACCCTGACTGGGAAGCATCGATCTCCCGTGCCAGTCAGGAGTGCTAGTCACTGAGCTTTCCAGCTGCCACTATTGTAAACGTGAGATAAATATGGCTGAATAAATATTGTGGATGTGGTTTTAGTGGATCAGGACTTGCAATAACACATAATCAATAGATTTCTTCATACCAGAAATCGAAATGGTCAACATTACACCGATACTTTGCCATCACAATAGTCATGGCGCAAAAGTATGCAGTGCCTAAAATGAAATAGAACCAGAAGAAGATCTTGTCCAGTAAGTTGACAGTCCACTGCCTCTTCTCATTTTCCTCATCTTTGGCATCAAGAGCTTCCAAGAATTTGACCACCTTTCCGAGCAGTTGAGTGCTCTCCCCTGAGGCATCCATCTGTATGACGCTGATATCAGTCTTGACTTCTGTGAAGATTGAAGTATCAATCAGATCAAAAAAATTAAGGCTCAGTGAGTGACAAAATACCCTTGTCAGTATCAGAACTATTATAGTATGGACTCCCAACATGTACACTATTAAATCTTCCTCACCCTCGCTCTGCTTCTGCTCCTTGCTTCTTGTGTTTTTTGTGCCTGGCCTTTTGGAACAGCAGCAGAGAATGAGGCCGCCATCTTGGGCTGCCCTTGTCAGCACCAAGGACACCAGCATACTCACCACCAGGATGATCAGGCAAATACAGAAATGGGTTCCTACAGACATAGATTGATGCTTAGACTGTGATGCTGCCTCTTGTACATTTTATGTGTGTTTTTTTATGTTTACGTGCAGCATGACTCACGGATGACAGGGCTGCATGAGCTGTCTCCAGGCAGCTGATCATTGAGGATGTTGAGGAACATGGTGAAGCTCAAAACCAGAGTGACTTTGAAAGAATTGCGCTCGCCACCTGTCAGTGGTAGAGCGAAGCTGACCATATCTGCCAAGATGATGAGCATACTGGGCAGCAGCAGCGTTATAAAAGGGTTGGCAGGTTTGATGCGGAGTGATACCTTAAGAGTATAACATACATCATTTTAAAGAAACAACTTTTCGCTATTTTTAGAACTCCAGCACACAGTCTGAGGGTAGAGAAAATAATAAATATTCCTTCAAAGTGGTAGCAGAAGGCATTTTGTTTATTTAGGCAATTTTCCAGTGGAAATCTGAAGAGGACATTCCTTCTAGGGGTGCAGGTAGCAATTAATCAAACAGATATTTTTCTGTGTAAATGTTACAAAATAGTGAAAGAAGTTCATTATGCTTTTCCAGAGATTGCCCAAGATGATTCATTATTGAACTGCGTGGTTTGTCCCACCATAACACTCAAAGATATTAAGTTTACCATCAGACTAGCAACCAATCTTCACATCTGAGAAGGTGGGACGGTTACATGGCTCAACTGCCATCTTTAGGTTTCTTGAAAATAAATACCAGTAGTACCAGAATTTGAAGAATTGTTTCCTGCTTTAATCATGAATGACTGTCCCTTGGGTTAATAAACTCACCATGATGTAATTACGGTCATCTCGTTTTTTATCGAAGTTCACATAATCAGTTTGCCAATCTCCATGGGCTCCATCAACCATCATCAAACGACCAAGTGCCAGCTTAGTGCCACATCCTGAATGGAAATACAACAGTGCTTATTATTTTTTAACACTGTGTCCTAAATACCCATTGATTTTTAGTATCTGAAAGTATATGTTTAGCAAGTAGCTGTAAAGGCAAGACATGGGTAGTCAATTTTGTGTCTTTAGTAGCAAAATGACTGCACTTAAATAACTGAAATGCCATTAAACTGATGGTGCATTTTAAACTAAAAACAACTGCAAAAACTTGCCAGGAACATATTTTAAAAAATGATAAGAATTTGCAAAAAAGTGAAGTTATTCCTTAATATACTTGTTCTAAATGTTCAATATAATATTAATGTAATATTAATTTATTAATAATTGTATCAGTGAATTGCTGAGCTCACCATCAGTGGACCAGGCTTGGATTGCGACAGGACACTCGTCAGCAGCAAAGGGATAGTTGAACAGATTGACTTCACAGTTTACCTCTGCGTTTATGATCACACTGTGCTTCACGGTGCCGTTACTGTACACCAGCAGGTCATGAGAGTTGTGCTGCATAGTTGCAACTATTCTGCAGACAACAAACACATGCCTCCAATGAATTTCAAGAAATCCATGAACTGACTTTGTGGTAGTAGTTGAGCCTCTTATGCTATTTAACTAACTTACCCATTTGTTACATGGATTTCTGGGGTCCAGATTTTCTTCACTGGGAGAATCACTTCATCGACTGGGTAATCTGATGTGTTCCATGCCAACTCAGGATCTGTCCACATCTGTGTTTTAAGATCAAAATCACTTTTGATAAAAATACATTTCGGCTTTGTTTTTCTTAATTTGTAAGTATCTTTGAGCTTACCATTACAGCTTGCATCCGAGTGATCAGGCGGAGATTCTTTGTATCCTGATAAAATGATAAAAGGTTGGACATAGCATCCACACTATTAGAGAACTGATGGAAAAGTTAAAACAGTTAATTTGCATGTGTCCCTGTTTCTTAAATTCAGTTGAGTTCTATTTTTGAGGGCATGTTATAATTCTGTTTAAAGAAGTTTACCATAATAAATAAAGTCAACACAAATTAAAGACATTATAAAGGATAGCCACACATAGAAGAAGCTGAAATATTATTATTTTTTATCATATATGAGATAATGAAGGAGAAATCAGAACAAATTATCAATTAAGTTCACTATAAAATATGCACAAAAATACTTACAACAGACAGAGTTTGGTACTCAAGGAATGGCACGGCAATTAATTTGGTGCAGTTGTCCTCCTGTGGCTGAGAGACATACTCTTTGTCGATCAACTTTTGAGCCAGACATCGGCGACTCTTACAGCTGGTTGTAGCAAGTCCAACACCTAAAACTGAAATCGATGTGAACCAAAACTTGAATAATTTTAGAAATACTTCTTCAAACCTGCCTTTAGCTTCTTGAAGTACCTTCAACAAATGTAGTAGTTCTCCAAAATGTACTTAAATTATACTTACCAGCATTTAGTAAAATCAATAGAAAGATTGGCTTCTTCCTGTTGTGAATAGGAAATGTCAGCATTTCTAACAGCACCATTTTAGACTATTAGGCTTCACCTATAACTAATAAATACAGATTTACTAACAGTTGTGTGCCACTTTACTCTTCACTGTTCGTGTCTTCCTTTTCTTTAGGTTTCGGCCCAACATGACTCTTAAATAGGCCTGTCCTCATGACGTTCAACCACATATTCAGTAAGCTTCAAGAGAAAACAGCAAACGCGCAATACCTTTTAAGAACACCATCGCGTGTTTAATTACAGAACATGTAATCCTGTGCAAACAGTCAGAACACAAGTCTAATTACTCACACAGTGTGTTTACCTGCCTGCAGACACAGGTAACTCCAGCTGCTGTTTGTCATTACAGCTGGTTGAAATTTTAAATGGTAATAGAGATGTGAGTGTACCTGAAAGAGCTCAGGCTTCCTCTTACGAATGCAGGACAAAGACTTCTGTGGTTTCAATGCCATGGAGATAGGGCGTGGCAATTAAAAACACTCTGTTTGGACAGCTGTATAATGAATTCAGGTTTTATAATTTGCTCTTATTGGCCCTTATATGTGTAAATTGACTTAGTATGTTATGTAAGGTTAGAAAAAAATAGAAAATGTGCTACCACAATTTGTGTATCTCAAACGTAAAACTGTGTGTTATAATTATGTAGAAAAGTAATATATACATTAAGAAAAAATGTACCAGATGTGTCCCTCTTTGGAGTGAGTGGTGTGTCTGGAATTAAATCAAGCTCATCATGAGTAAAGGGACGACTTTGAAATTATACTCAAAAGTTCATATACGATGCAGATATTTTTTATCCATTTGCCTAATAGCATAATTGCCTAAGTCATGTTTTGGCCTTCATGACTTAGGCAACTATGCTATTAGGCTAACGGTTGCCTTTCTCATGGCTGTAGTTTGGACCATGCTTAATTGGTTTCAACTGATGATTCTCAAGCACATTTAAGGTGGTCAATATTAAGGGCCATCTGCAGGATTTGACACAGATTTCATGGAGTTCATGATCGTAAAAGAACCCTGCAAACATTTGGAAACGCTTGCTAATGCAGCACCTTTCAGGTTTCATGGTGCTTTCTGTCGCAAGTTAGGCGGTGGAATCCCTGAGTTCAGTGATTGTCTAGTTTGAGTTTTTTCTTGATGGCCCATTCTTTGTGGAATTGTCACATTTCACATATTCTTTAGCTTCAAAATAGCAGAGTATCCTATCAGTCATTGCACAACATACCGCTATGAACAAAATGGATGTCCCCTTCATCCTGGGACATGTTGTACTCATTTTCACAGTATTCATTTATTAACAATACAGCTTGAAATCTCTAAGTTTTTCCTTAATAAGCCTTGCTCTCTCAACATTACTTCATTCAAGGCATTGTCATCACTCCTAATGATGCAGAATATGGACACTTTTAAGTCACAACCACATAGTCTCTTCCTATTTTTTACGCAGTACAGTAACCACTACTGAAAAATGACACCTTAATTCAGCCAGACCTCAATATATCCTGCATGCATCTCCCCGTGCAAAAAGCTACACACACAACTTGGGCATGTTGTTGATCTTTTCTTATGCTGCATTGGTGTCTTTACTTTCATGTTATTGACTAATGTTTCCACACTTGTACTGCTTATTTTGATTGATTAAAGTTCTGTCATGAAAAAGGTTCCCCTTCGAAAGCATAATTTTTTCATGGTCAAACTAAAAAAAATAAAAAATCAGCATAAACAAAAGACATCTCACTGAAAAGTACCTCCCTTATATGTTTGTATACTGGGCAGTAAAACATGAAATGAACCTCATTCTCAACTTCACCTTAATTAAACAACAAAGTCTATCCTTCTCTGGAGTAGCACCAGACCTCCCAGTCGCTAAGGCTGCTGGTAATGTTCCTGAGTCTTATTGCACACACGGGGATCTCTGTCTTTTGGCTGAATTATACTTAGACAGTATCTATTATTTATAAGACAGTAACTTGTTATTGTACAAAGAATGATCTAACCCCTAAGTCTACTGAATAAATATTGTCTTACAGTAATTCGTCTGATCAGAATGTTCTGCTGAACACCTTACATGTTCAGTTTCGACTCCTTCGTCACACGCATGCCATGATTTGTGGGCCTGTTTGGGTCACATCTAGAAAAAGCATTGTAAGCACTGTCATCAGCGCTGTTTCCTTGAAATTTCAGTTGTTGAGATTTATTTGGGATTTTTGTGTGGTATGTTGTGAACCCAGAGTACTAGACACACTGTAGTGTGGTACACTTAAGTATAAATAAATCAGTATAAATCCATCTGCTGCTCTGTGACTCTCATAGTTGGGTATTTTTAGTACTACAGTAAAAGAAGTCCTAGTATCCTATTTTCTGTCATTTATTGACTCTAAAGTTGCTGCCTGTGAATGACACTACTGAACTCTTCTTTCCAGGTTATCTCTCAAAGGAATGTCTCTTATCTTTGTCTTCACACATGATCTTCAAAACAAAACAAAACAAACAAAAAAAAAACAGGCGGTGAATCATGTGGGTTTTAAACGAAGGGGGAAATCACGTTCTACTTTTAAAAGCCACAACAAGGTTGTTTGGGTGTTGCTGACCTCTTTGTACCAGCTCTACTTGCTCTTATGGCAGCAATAAATGCGGTTGACAAGTTAACACATCCTGGAAGTTCAGTTGTGACCTTTCTTCTCTTATCAGAACTAAACTGAGGACAATCGAGTATAAGAAAATCCTAGGGTCAATGACGTCTCCCCCTGGTTGAGCAAAGGTTAACTTCCTGTCTAATGAATCAAGGAAATTTGAAAGGAAATGAGTGAAATACCTGAAAAACAATCTGCAGCATCAGAAACATATCTCTGGTTTTATTATCTAATGGAAGACAATTTAGATTGCACAACCTCTGTTTCATTATCCCTGGACAAACAGTTAAGGACAGGACGGAACATTTGATGTTTTTGTCTTGAGGAGCCCTTGAAATATTCCGTAAGTCATAAATCCTTCTGGACTATCCAATAAGGTTACAGAAACAATTGCTCTGATATCTGAACAAAATAGGACTTTGCCTCAGGACCAGGCCAGCCCCCAACAATGTCACATTCTGCAACCAGATGAGCCCAGAGCTTATTTCAGCTGGGCAACATTGTCTAATGCGGAAAAGATCTGATGGACTTCTGTGACACCTGATATACTTTCTACTTTGCACGTAAGTTGAACAATGGGCTATTTGTACTCATTTTAGGCTATAATAAAGGGCTAGTTAATAAGCAAGAATATGATGGTAGTGTAATATGAAATTGCTATGCTAAAGAGAAATGAAAGAACTGCCTTTGCATTTCTACAAAAATTGCAGATTGATAAAAATGCTATTATAATATAATAGAAATAACTAATACCTGAAAGAATAGCGACTACTTCAAAAAATATTTTAAAAAGCACTGACAAATACATTATTTCCACTGAACAAGCCAAAGAGAGCCGATAAAATGTAGCATCCAGTTATAATAAGTGACACACAACAATGTAAACTATGTGAAGAAGTTATTTTACTATGCCATGTGGTTAAATGATAAAAGTTTGTGACTCATGAAGAGTCATGTCAACAAGTCTTGAACATAAAAGAGTCAATCTTACGTGTGTCGTGCTCTAATGCGGCAGAGTGTAGCCCCGTGCAGTCCATTCTGATAGATTAAAAAAGAGAAAAGGCCTAAATATGAAAAATAAAAACAAGAAATTAGAAAAATGTATAAAATTACAAACAAAAAATGTGCTGTCAGAAATTATGCAGAGAGGACAAGGCAGCAAAGTTCTAGCACCTATAGAGATGAGGTAAAGTTAAGATGGAACTATGATACCATAACAGCTTAAGCTAGTCATGGTAAAATTCCCTGCTTGTTACAGGATTCTGTGTCTATGCTGGAGGGTGAGCAGGTAGTGGTTCCCAACGACCTTTTTCCTAGACCTGATTGTTCTTGTTCGTGGACCTGCATAAAACAGGCTCTGAGTACTGAGTCGAGTATTCCTCTCTTTAAACAACACATTTACCTGGAAATATGCTATTTTTCTGCATTCATCACTAAATGATCACATAATGACTTGCAGCAACATTACTGAGCATTTATCATATCGCGGTTTAAGTGTTTTTTAGCAGTGTTGCTCTAAACGATCTCACGCATTAAGATGCCTATCGCCACAATCTTTGAATTTTTCCATCTCTAAGTATCTTTTTTATTTACTTAATTCATTAATGACTTTCTACCAACAGCAACTTGCCCAAACTACAGTAAAACCCGTTTTAAAGACTACATTTGTCACAACCTAGCAAAGACAGTGGCAGTGTAAAATTAAAACTATACTGAACAGTTTATTTGTCATAAACTGAGATAAACATCAGCTACATGTTCTCATCTCATTCAATTAAGCAATAAAAATGCCAACTGGCTGACAGGAAGGACATGGTGTGAAAAAAAAATTATTGATTAAACAGGTGAGTGTTCTACCTTGAACCTTGATAGCAAAGTTTTTATCTGTCACAACTCAAGTAGCTGCACTAGAGTACAGACTAAGAAAGTGCTATAAATGTCACAGCTTTATTATTTTATGAGTTACTGAAATGAAGGTGGTGTGGTTAAAATTTGACTTTTTTGGTAGCATTTGGAGGAGAGAGCTGTTAGAGGTAGTTAGGGGGTAATAATTTACCCTTATGAGGAATAACTGCACGACACTGAAGTCAAGATTTTTGCTTAATTAACTGAGACTTGCTTTCTTACAACATGTGCCAGAGAACAAAAACCTTTTACAACTGCATTTTTTATTTCACGGCAATAAAGCATTTTCAGTTTATTGTCAAAAGACTGCTCATGTTTCTTTGATCTGGGTCACATCTGGAAGACAACACACTTTGGGAAAACTCAAAGAGATAAATGAAACTGATCAACCCTGATCCAAGGTCTCAGTTAATCTCATCAGATGGTCAAGAGCAGAAGTCTATACAGTGTTTATACAAAGTATTCAAGCAACATGGAAATTTCCCCTTTAAAATGATCAAACAAAATTTCTTCAACCTTTTATCCAACAACAAAGCCCATTAAACTAATTAATTTTACCAAAGTGTGTAGGATTTAGGAGGACTTATTGGCAAACATAGAGTATAATATTTCTAATTCTGTTTTCATTAGTGTGTCACCACCTGAAAATAGGAATCGTTTTTTCATTGCTTTAGAATGAGCCATACCATGGGAGTGCGTGTTGCACCGTTATGCTTCTGCAGTATAAATCAAACTCTAGATCTAGATAGGACCTTTAGCATTTTCAAGCCTTTCGCTGCCACTGTAGATTCTCCAATAAGCCTGGATAGGAAGGGAGAGGCGAGTGGTGTTTACTTGTTTGCGGTCTGCAACCTTACTGCCAGATGTTCCGAATCAGACTCAAAATGAATTGGATAAAATTTCACTCAAAAAACTATTTAACAAAAAAATTAAGTCTGTGGAGAAGTCGTGACATCCACAGAAGTGATATATTGAGCTTGATGTAACAAACAAGAATTAAAATGACACATGGAAATCGACAACAGAAGCAATATAACCAGACTAAGTCTTAAGACTAGGGAATGTAAACATTTAGCGAAACAACTGGGCAAAATGGCTGATACTACTAAAAGTGAAAGTACATAGTTGCGGTACATTGTTATGACCATCAAAGTCTTTTACATGGCTCATCCATTACATAGGGACAATAATTCTCTTTGTTGTTGCCAGATGACTGATAAATATCTGCACAAACTGAAGCACTACAATGTGTAAAAGTCCATATTGGGTAAAATAGCAAAAAAATCAACAAATTGTATTTTACAATAACATATTGGTAATAGATGCATCTGTATTCAGAAATCTGACCACAACTTAAACTTAAGCATTATCCTGACATTATGCAATGTCAAATAATTCTAAGCTTTAATTCAGTGCTGGAGTATTTTTAACAGAACACACTAAATGAAAATGGTCATAATGTGGGCATTAGAGAGAGCTTTTAGCACAAATGATTTGGACAGTGTCCAGGCTGTAATAGAACTAACAGTAAATAATCAACCAAGGGAAGTTTGTGATCTTGAAGAATGTTTAGGGCACTGCTCAAGTCATTTTCTGCCTGAGGCACTGGGTGACCGAGGCTGCTTGCTCAAACATGAAGGTTTCAGCTTAACAAACAAGCTGGAGAGGATTTTACATTTCAGTCACATGTAATGAGTGAAATGCTGCCCCTCCTGCTCATTAGTACACTGTCATGTAATTCAACCTAAACAGAAAAGTACAACTGACATCCTCCTCTGCATTTCCATCTTCCCCGTCTTTCAACAGGAGACTGAAAGCTAGCTGTCAAAATGAGCACAGAAAGAGGCGAACAAGTCATTGATACCCACTATACCACAGTCCACACTCTGGGCAGGGAAAAGGGAAACAAGGAGAAGCACCTCCGCTACATGCAGAAAGATGGCAAGTTCCCTGTGGTGTTTCATAAGCCCGCTGGAGACTGGAGCCCATATTTGATGGACATCTTCACCACTCTTGTGGAGATCCGCTGGAGGGTGATGCTCCTCATCTTTTCCCTTTCATACATTCTGTCTTGGCTCTTTTTTGGTCTCATTTATTGGCTCATTGCGTACGTAAATGGAGACAGTGACAACGCAGATGAGGATCTATGTGTGGCAAACGTGCGTGGCTTCACTGGAGCCTTTATGTACTCAATGGAGACGCAGGCAACTATTGGCTACGGCTTCAGGTCAACGACCGAGAACTGTATGGTGGGCATTATTGTGGTGACAGTTCAAGATGTGTTCAGCTGTCTTCTTGACACCATTATCATTGGCATTGTCGTGGCTAAGATGGCATCTGCTCGGAAGAGAGCTCAGACGGTTGCTTTCAGCAACTGTGCCGTGGTCAACCTGCGAGATGGGGTTCTATGCCTGTCATGGCGCCTTGGGGACCTGAGAGGTAATCACATTCTAGATGGGGTCATCAGGGCTCAGTTAGTCCGCTATGTGAAGAAACCACTGGGCTTCGTTGTGATGTCATACCAAGACTTGGACATCAAGGACCAGAACATTGTCCTTGTCACACCAGCCACCATTATTCACAAGCTGGAGCCAGGCAGCCCCCTCTACAGCTTGGGCCCTGATGACCTGCTGGAGGGCTACTTTGAGATAGTAGCGTCTTTCACCTACAGTGACGACTCCACAGGTATGCTCCACCAGACACGAACCTCCTACACACCTACAGAAATCCGCTGGGGCCAGTGTTTCCAGGACATGGTGAAATCAGGCAAGAAGCACTACAAGGTTGACTACGGTCTGTTCAACGAGACGTCGTGGGTGTCAGTGCCCTTCATGAGTGCCGAGGAACATGACAGGAGGAGGTGTCCAGTAGAGGGCAGCCCACTCTTACCATCTGTCAAGAGCAATGGACACAGAGGTGCTTGTCAGGTGAACGTTGATATCACTGGGGAAGTGATGAATCAAACCTTTTTGTAACATAACAACCAAAGAAAATAACACATAGCCTGCATGGCATTGCAGCGCATGTGGAATAGTTTCTACAACACTACTTATTGTGATTGTGTGATTAGTTGAGCTCTCATAAATATGTTTATATGTACATTTGTAGCATGTGCAGTGTTCGTAATGTGATATGTTTCTTCATGCTTTTAAAATATGAAAATTTAAGTCAAATAAAGCTTGAAAAGCCTGCTCTTTTATTTCAAGAAATCTTTTATACAAGATTTATAGAAGTTATTTGGTGCTTGCACGTCTCAGTTTAAATCCCTTTATAGCTCTTTACCGCCACCCTGTGTTTAGCCACCCAACATCACTGTAACCCTAGTTAATTATATGAAAGTTGTCATATACTGTAGGCATTGTAATCCATAATACCAAGTGTGTTTGCTTAAGTCTTAAACACAAAAGGACAAACATGTTACCAAGACTCAACTACAATTCATGCATTTCATCACTTTGATCACTCACAAAAGCATGCCTATTGTATGTGCACTTGCACTGCAGCTATTACTCATCTCCACTGTCAATATCAAGTTTTCAAAGGGTCCTGTTATCACCTTGTCTCCCACTCTAACAGATGATATACAGCCTCTCTGCAGACTCAGACCCTCAAACAGGCACTGCAGCTTCCTATTGGCCGTCAGTGCGACAGGGGGCGGGGATCGGCACACGTGTTTTTAAAGTCGGTCTTTGCAACGACAAATATCTTCTTCAGTATTGCTGAAGAGGGTTATGGCAGAATTTACAGCTCAAGACGGGAAACCAGGAGACCATTATAAAAGAGCCGCGAGATTAAAAAAAGAGAGGAGGTGCGCATGCCTGGCGCATATGGGACATATTACAACAAGGGAAGATTTGATTTGTGCTGCAAGGACCAACAGGTAGGTGTATGAAGCGGGAAACTGCTATATGCTGTGGGAAATATAAGCTTCACTATAGATCAAGCTGCAATTAATGATGTGTGCTCCTGTATTCTAGTTAAAAATTCAAAAAGTCGTGAGAAATGAATTCAACTTCTGAAAAAAAAATGTTTCATGTGCTGTAATTTAGTATTACGCATCACTTTTATTCATTTATTTTCATTATTATTATTATAATTGTTGTTGTTGTTGTTATATATGTGGAATCTGTCTTAGAGGAATTATGCTGACTGGATATCCTAACCCCTGTCCTTGATTTGAACTAACAATGTCTGTGCAGGAGGTGAATCTTTGTAATCCTTTAATACTTTAGATTTAAAAGTCAAAGTTATTAAAAAATAACAATAACAGAAAAAAATGTGAAATTGCTCAAAATACACAATATCATCAAGCAACAAAGCTTTAAATCACAAAAACCATCGGCCGAATGATTGGCCATAGTTATTGATTTGTGTAATAAAAAATAGAGCAGCTTTATGTAACCAGTTTCCATCTGCCTCGGCTGTTGGCTCCAACTGAGAACACATGCAAAACAAACAATCACAGGTTGTGCAGCCTCTGGAAGCCTTGGTCTGTCACCATGTAACAACCTGCAGCAATAAGTGATGTGATATAATGAGCAGATAAAAGCTAGCTCTACGGTGCAATAAGGCCGTAATGCAGTCAGTGTCAAAAGTTAGAGGTTTGGTTTGCACAGGGAGGGTCAGCTATGCACGGTTAAGTGTGCGTTTGTTTGAATGCCGCAGTAACACCAGACAACTCATCTAAAAAAAAAAAAATTATTTGACTCAATGGACAGGATGCGCATTAAATAAACTTGACATGCACTTAACATGTTCATGTCTTTGTCATTAAATTTATGCAAGTAATTAGTACATTTTGCATGTTGTATTTAGGAGATGGAACAGCATTTTTACTAGTATAGACAGTTATTGGAACCCATTACACTAAATTATTTGCCAGGCTTTGAGCTGTAGATGAATGGAGCCCCATATTGTCAATAGTGTGAGTGACATGTTGCTATTTCGAGCAGTGACATCACCGGATGAGAAAAACAAAGATCATGCTGGGAGACCATGTCCTGCACATCTTTTCACACGTGACATTTTGAGCAGCTTAAGAGACATAAAATCAAATGACAGAACAAAGACGACTTGTGTTGCATACCAAGAATCTCTTTTTTGACATCTGTGCTGCACTTTCAGCATTAGCAGTTCAGAACAATGAGAATATGTACTGAATTGACCTCTGGATTTTTAGTTATGAATCTTTTCAACTTGGACACAATATAAAAAAACTCAGATGAGACAGTTAAGAAAGTGGAGGCGGGGAGTTATTTTGGCACAAGCACAGCATGTCTGGTTGTCCACAGCCTTTTGTAGCCTGTGGTGTTGTATTTTAATGGACTTCTAATGCCACACACACCGAGTCAATAGCTTTTCTAATTTAGCTGCCCTTGTTGTTCTATTACATATAATGCAAGGTTACTGGCTCAGTAATTTTGGTTCAGTTTATCTCTATGCTTACACCATAATTAAAAACAATCATTAGTGGATATGCTGTAAGTTTTTTAATTCATGCTATGTTTAGGATTTTCTGTGCAGAGTTCAGAGACACATCTGTACAGAACAGCTACTTGCACTGTGTTGCTGTGGCTCGCTGGATTAACAACTTCATCTGTAATTTGACTCAGCTCCCCATGGACGGACATGCCTAATTAATACTTAGATCAAACAGTGTAAACATCCTTTTCTACTTTTAATCTATTGCTGACAATAGTCTCTCAGTGTGCTCAGTGTGTCTCTGACTGCCTGCATACATTTTTTTATACATTGTCTGTGTATGCAAGAATAGTACTCCTGTCATTGAGTGTACACTGCATTATTTAGACAGCAGGTAACCAGACACCAGCATGCACTGATCTTTGCTCTGCTTTCTGCCAATTACTTTAAAACCAGTTTTCTCTCTCTCTGTAATTTCCACAGCCCACTTCACTGATGAGGTCCAAAGCAAACGTCAGAGAGGTGTGACCCGCTCTCACCAACGGTGCAAAACACGGCCACTGAAACGCACTTTGGGTCTTCCCTGTTCCCCACAGGATTGAGTCCTGTTGTCCACGTTTTCTGGTTGAATTTGTCCCCAGGATCATTCAAAACTGTTTCTCCAACGCTTCTACCAAAAACTTAGACTGTTTTCCAAAGCAGAATCGGCCCAGCCCTCCCAGGTGGAAGTGATGGGGAGTGTGCGAAGCCACCGTTACAGCATTGTGTCCTCTGAGGAAGACGGCATGAAGCTGGCTACTATTGCTGTCCCCAATGGCTACGGAAATGGCAATGTCAACAAGGGACACACAGAGCACCAGCGTCAGAGCCGCTTTGTCAGGAAGGACGGCCACTGCAATGTGCAGTTTATCAATATGAGTGAGAAAGGCCAGCGCTACCTGGCAGATATCTTCACCACTTGTGTGGACATTCGCTGGCGCTGGATGCTGCTGATATTCTGCCTTTCTTTCCTGCTGTCATGGTTGTTTTTTGGCTTTGTCTTCTGGGTAGTGGCCCTCTCTTATGGGGACTTAGAGAGTGAGACTCAGATGTGTGTTTCCAATGTGGACAGCTTTACTGCTGCCTTTTTGTTCTCAGTGGAGACTCAAACCACCATCGGCTATGGCTATCGCTATGTGACAGAGGAGTGCCCCATTGCAGTTTTTATGGTGGTCTTTCAAAGCATTGTGGGCTGCATCATTGATGCTTTTATCATCGGTGCTGTCATGGCCAAGATGGCCAAGCCCAAAAAGAGGAATGAGACCCTGGTGTTCAGCCACTATGCTACAGTGGCAATGAGGGATGGCAAACTTTGCCTGATGTGGCGGGTGGGTAACATGAGGAAGAGTCACCTGGTGGAGGCCCATGTAAGGGCCCAGCTCCTTAAGTCCCGCACCACTGCTGAGGGAGAGTTTATCCCTCTGGACCAGGTAGACATCGACGTGGGCTTTGACAGCGGCATTGACAGAATCTTCCTGGTGTCTCCAATTACCATTGTGCATGAGATTGATGAGGACAGCCCATTCTACGAGATGGGTAAGCAGGAGTTGGAAACAGCAGAGTTTGAGATTGTAGTGATTCTGGAGGGCATGGTTGAGGCTACAGCCATGACTACTCAGTGTCGGAGCTCCTATGTGGCCAGCGAGATTCTCTGGGGCCACCGTTTTGAGCCGGTGCTCTTTGAAGAAAAGAACTACTACAAAGTGGACTACTCTCGGTTTGATAACACCTATGAGGTGCCCAGCACACCCAATTGCAGTGCAAGAGAACTGGCCGAGAAGAAGTCCAATGCCTCCAGCTCCAGGAACTCATTTTGTTATGAGAATGAAGTGGCCCTTGAAAAGGTTGAGATGGAGGAGGAGTTTGAGGAGGAGGAAAACAGGGTGATGAGGGGTGCTGAGGTTTGTGCACTTGAGGATACAAACCCAGATGTGGTGTCAGACTCTGAATGCAATCTGGACTCCTTGCCTTTAGAATCCACGCCTTTGACGGCAGAATCTGAAATATGACTGGAGGTGTAGCAGAGGTTTAAAAACTACCACAGGGTATGTTAAAGTTTGCTTGAACTTTGGTCCTGATTGCTGTTTTTGAAATTGCATGACAGTTTGTAAAAGACTGCAATTTGAGTCCTCTATGCAGAAGCTCGTGCACGATACACCAAGGAAATACAAACATGTTATACTGTTTATGGTGCAAGTGGTGATAAATGAACTGGTTGCATGGAGCAAGAAGGATACAAATGGGTTAGATGCCCTCACTTACACACTGTTCAGTCTGTTTATGTGCATACTGCATGACAGTATCTAAGGTAAAATATTTATTAGAATAGCAGTTTGGGGTCAGATTTGCTTATTTATTCAATTGCATATTCCCAATCTGCACATTTTGCATTGAACATCCTGGGTGTAATAGCTTTGTTTTGTGGCATAATGTCACATGAAATTATGGTTAGGTAAAATATTTTAATTTATTTGATTATTAATCAATTAAACTTGAAGTTTTAAAATGCCAGCCTAATTTTTTTTTTGGACAATTTAACCATTTAAAATCAAACAATGTTGTTTTAGAGGCTACTGACAACATTTTTACACCACCAGCACAAAAATAGGCTATCAGTTGTTAATGAGCTGGTCTCATAGCAAAGATTTTTTTAAAGTCTTCTTTGGTCTCGTGGCGGGATGCAGGAAAAATGATGTCTTGCACAGATTTCGAGTGTGAGTACACTATGCTCCTCAACCTATCATCTTTGTCTAAGTATAGCATCTTTTGCAATGTGTGCATAAACAAAAGTCCCAGTAGAGGCACTCAGTTGGTGTGGCTTTGACTGACACACACTGCATTAGATGTCACTGGAAGAAACATTAGGATGAGATTCATTGCGCAGTATACTGCCAATTTCTTCTTTGTGTCCAAATGTGCAATACTGTTCAGTGGTAGAAAGTGACATGAAGCTTGACCCTGAGCTAAGGCTATGAATGTTGACGATAAGTGCTGCTAAGTTACATATTGTATGTTTAGACAGACATCTAGGAGCCATAATGTATTATTTGTCTTTTAAAGTATCTATTTCAAAGATTGCAGATGCAGCCTTTAGTGTTATTTCTAGCTGTAGACAAGCATGACTTTGTCAGTGTGTTTTCCAAAGCTTTAGTGCACTTTCTTCCTCACCAGAGACTTTTTCTCCCCAACAAGAGCAGAAATTTTTCTTACCCAAAGCCAAATGTGTCCATATATATAACAGAGAACCATAGCTCTTCTGTTAGTTGACTTGAAACCTTTTCCTCATCTAACAGGGGTTGGCTGGTGAAACATGGCATGGGAGATGTGCAGAATTTGGACACATCCTAATTAACCCTCTCATTTCAGCACTGCAGGTGTGAAGTTGTTTTTGATTTTTTTTTTTTTTCTGAATGTGCGCTCGATTTGTCTTATTAAAGATCAGGATTTATTTCACTTACAATCAGAAATCCTGAATGCTTGGAGCACACTTGACTTCAGGCTTATGCTAGACTGATCTTTACCTGTTACTCTAGGTGTTACTGTGGCACATTCAAGCTTGGATAATGTCAGTGGATGCCAGAATGCTTTAGTGTTTCTCTGGCAAAGAAATCTATTAAAGAACTTTATCTGTTCTCACAGTGGCACTTTTCCTGTCTTAGGTCTATATTTTTCTACCAGGGTCTTCCCACCTTCCTGCACAAACCAGAGCCTGTACACATTTTTTAAAACAAATCTTTTGTAAATTATAATGCAAATACTGTAAATTGATATTGCAGTTGTTCAAAACTGTTTATGTCCTTTTTTCAATAAAAACTGAAATTCATTATGACGTTGAATGCATTAATTGTAATTACCACATGATGACAGTATTTTGCCTGCATGCTCTTTCAACTGATTAACAGATAAAAGCTCACCGTTCTCTAAAACTGCAAAAAAAAATTCCATTTTGACCCAAAATGTGTGACATCTGGAACTGCTGAGCTGAGTAAAGGCCTGTATGACACACATGCTGCTATTCTAATTTAGAGCTGTGGCCCAAATTCGAGGCTGCTAGCTGTCAGAGCTCACACTGTCATTTACTATAATTCACCAAACTGACTCACTCCAGCTCCGTGAAAGCCCACAGAGGCCCCACACTACATCTGTCGCCTCCACTGAAAGTCATTTTCAAAGACAGCAATGGAAAGAACGCCTCATTCAATTTTCCAAATCTCTTTTTGTAAAGTGTGGAAAATATGTGTATGCTGCTCTGCAGAGTGTCTTCAGGAAAAGTGTAAATGTGTAGAATTACCAACTGTATATTACTGTAGAATGCACTCTTTATAAAGTTACAATTCTGAAGACAACATCAACTTGTATCCAAATTCTGATTAACTGTTTTGGATGTACATGTTAAAATTTTTAAAGATTTTTCGTAGAAATTACAGATTTGTTGGTAATGATCTGTCAACAAGACCCTCTGGATGCAGACATTGCATAACAAGCCAGTACTCCAGAGGATATGAGAGAGAGAATATGCAGTGTGTTCTCCCAACGACTCCTCTAATTCAGCATTAACGTGCTATTAAATAATAGATGTGATCAATGTAATTGTATCACAGATGAACCTGGGTTTGCAGTGTGACACATATGTCTGCGAATTTAGTTATTTTCCATCCAGAGTTGCATTCTGCCCGCCACAGACTTTGCCTCTCACCCTGGCAGAATGCAACTGATTGATCAGACACATCCGCAGGGAGGCAGTGAGCCGATTTGATTTGTTTCTACATAGGAAGTGGGTGCTGCCTCTGGGCTTTTTCCACATTAGCGAATGAAAATGCCACAAAGTTCCAGTTTAGGGTAAAAAATGGGACCTGTCTTTTATTTTGTTGTTTGTTGTTAAAAAATTTCCATAATTTTTTGAAAGAAATCACTCTGCTATGTTTGCAAGAAAGAAAAAGAAAAAAAATGGCTACTGAAGTTGTTCTCTTTTTATAATATTAAAGATAATCCTGCAGTGATGTTTGCTACATGAACCTTGCAGGCCCAGAGTCATTTAATGCCAGCTTTCAGTAGAGTTTTGCAACATCACACCTAAACTCTCGCAGCGATTGCAGTGACGTTGACCTGACGGGATGGTGGCTGTACAGTATGTGCTGGATACAGAAATTGACAACCAGTGTTGGCTGGAGAGCTCCTGTCGATGCTGTTGATGACGTCTCACTGAATTCCCTTGAACTGGCTTATTAACAACAGGCTGATTAGCTTGACCTTCAGATCAGACGAGTGACCATAAACATAAACAACTTACTGGTAAAGCTACACAGGACACCACATGTATTTAAATAATCTGTTTTTTGTCAAATACGGAGACAGTTTTAGCATCTTAAATGAAAAATTTCATGTGTCAGACCTCAGTGTGAACCAATAAAACATAAAGATATGACCAGTGGAAGTGCAGAATTTGTTCTCCTGTCAGCCGTTATGAAAACAGAAACACTCCTGGTTCATCTCAGTGCCTGCCACTTGGAGAAAGCTTACGCACATAATTTTAGAGTGTATTAAAATCACAGGCATATTTATTGCTGGGGAGGAAGTGTGTGTAGCCTGGACAAAGTCGTTCCATATTTAGAAAGGGTATTATATCGGAAAAATTATCTGAGGATGATCTTATGTGGGCCACATCCGTAGCTTGTCGCTTTATAAATAGCTGTAACTGTAGGTGTTTGGCCTGAATATATATCTTAAGTGTGAGGCAAAGGTCATCAGGTGGAGCCACTGACAGTATTGAATAATGTAAATCAGATTTTAAAAAGTTTTTCATTGTGAAGGCAAATTGTGAAAATCCAAGAGTGATTTTTATGTTTTTCAACATACTTCATGAGATAGACTGTGTCAAAGGACAGTTAACATTCATTTAGATCCCATGTCTTGCAGGTGCCTACTGAAACTGATTTTAGATCCATATTGTCAGAAAAGAAATTCTCCTGGATGAAAGACTGTGCAGAGACTTTCAGCCATCGAGGTTGAACATGTCAAGTAGCAATTCAGAGGCTGCTGGATTCGGTTTGCAGTCCTGAAGACACATCTATGCAATTTGTCTCTGCAGATGTTGGGAAGTGACTCTGTTTCCGTCTACCTGACAAATGTAGAAGCTCCATTACACTTAGTTACTCCACTTTTTCTCACTCTGTTAGATAATCTCAACTGAAAATTCAGACTGTAGTAGTAGTAGTCACATTTGCAAATTGTAACCATTCTGTCAAAATAATTTATTGCCTCCTCTGGAACTGGGACCTGCAGACAGCATACTGTTCTCTGTGGATGAAAACTAACACAAGTCTGAGGGATGTGCCTGATGGTGGAGTTGACCTTGGTATGACAAGTATATAACTCATGCAATATATTCGCCTCATTGCACTGTCATCAGCAGTGAACTCCTGAAACTTGTCATCTGATACTTTCATGTTACCATGATAGGAAATGTGGCAGTATTTTGGGAATTCAAAGTTATTATTCACAATTTCCAACATTGTCACCTGCAGCTGAATTTAAAACTTTGAGCATTGACTGGAGGAAAATGAAACAACAAACAGAAAAAAAAATAAATCCCACAGTACAATAGGATTAATTTAGGTAATTATATAATGCTGATGACATGACAGTTACATAAGTCCTCTGGAATGTCTGACAGAGCAGCGGAGACCTGCTCTCTCATGCAGTCTGCAAGTCGGTCAATGATGGCAGCAGCATGACTGATGACGGCTTGTGGCACTGGGGGCAAAACACTGATATTCACTTCTCATCTTCAAAATGCGATGGCAGAGATGATCATGTTGCCATCTGTCGTACGGAACGCTGCTGCTGCAGAAATGCTAACCCAGTTCGCCAAAGAAATGCAGCCTTAATTGTGTGTCAACATGCTCTGGGTAGTAATAGTAGCGGAAGATGCACAAAGAGCGTGTTCAGGAAATATACAAGTGTCTCCTGTGCATTCATGAGAGTTTATTTCTTGCATGTTCAAGCATGTCTTCTATTTTCCTTTATTTAACCAGGTATAGTTTGACAACAGTTTCTCTTATACGCTACTGACCTGGCTGAGACGGCCTGGTGAAACCAAAAATTATCTTCTGTTGTAAACCTACATAATTCTGTGCAATTAGTACATTCAAGAAGCTAGAATTTGCAGATGAAGCCTGATTTTAAAATACACCCAGAGCTGCAATCAAGGACATGCATTTATGTTGGGACCACACATGTTTACAGTTAACTAACTTAAAAAGGACTTGAGCGTCAGATCACCGATTAAAGTGTTTCTCCAAAGAGCCAACAGCTGACATACTTGTCAGAACCTTCTGCTTGTGTGTGTGTGTCTGTGAAGGGGCTTCCTGGCAAGTGGCAGAGAAACCCCTGTGGTGATCTGTCTCCACTCAACGCTGAGGTATTCCAACTGTTTTTAGTGTCATACAGGGGTTAGTCATTTTCATTTTTAGGCTTTTATTTAGTTTATCAGTCACTTTAGTTGTTATTTCAGCTTTTTTTTTTTAAAAAATATAAACATATATTTATGGACAAATACTGAGGATATTTCAAAGACATCTGATGGTAATCTCTCATGTTTTATCAATTAATGTTTGACAGCTAAAAGTAACAGGAAGATTTGAAATTTAGTCACAAAATAGTGCTCATTTTGCTCATTTGTTTTCCCCCACTTATATTTAATTATAGCCTCAGATTTTAAACTATAATAACCTCCTACATGTGAACAAACATACACTCACAAACACACCCACCAACTGACGCCCATTTTGGCTTCATCTTCGACAGCTGAGTGTCTCATGACACTCAGGGGAGGAATAGGAGAATCCAGCAGGTACAATATGTTGGACAGGATTCAGGCTTTTTCCATTCCCCAGGCCTGCTGAAAGACAATATGTATATATTATACCACAGTGGGTGTGTCCTCTCACACACGCAGCAACGACAAAAAGAATAGGGATTCAGTGCCCAGCAGCTGCGATTGTGCACTGTTAATTTATTACTTTACTTTTCTGGTTATGTTTTCCTTTCCATTCTCTCGCAAATACATCACCATTGGTCTGAGATTGTTTGCACACATTGTCATTAGGGCAGAATGCACTTAGAGACCTGCAGTCACATTATTGTATCTGTCAGTAGCTGCTGTCTATTCGTGCCAATGACCTTTATCCTTCTGGGCTCTTTGACTTTGACAAATACACACAGAGCCAGGAAACAAAAGTGATACCCACTTTATGCTCATTGTTGGCTCGTGAACAGTAGTACCTCACACTGAGAGGACTTGGCTCGGTGTGCAGTCGCACTTTGCTGCCTATAATGGAGGTGCAATTGTAAGCACAACCCCACCTGACCACCATTTACGCTGCCTGCTTCCAATCAGAACTGCTGGCGGTGTGGATCCACAGTTACAATTAATTACCAGTGATGTATCACGCCAGCGACAGAGTGCAACTATGCAGACTGCTTTCTGTTTCTCTCTGTTTCCTTGAATTAAATCTTGACTCTGCCTATTTGTTGTCTTATTCTTGTCCTGTCTGTGATTATCCTGCAAGCATCTTTACAACAAAGTCCTAAACCCTCTGCAAAGCAACAATAAACTAAAATAAATTATGAATATGAAAAAAAACAAAAACAAAACTTGAGTGCTTTCCAGGATGGGGAATTTAAAGGACAGGGGATACTTGAGAAGGGCTTGTTTATGAGGACAGCTGAGGAGAGATGGATACCTCTGAACTGTGTCCAGACCTTCAGTGATAAAGGTTACTGCCAAACCGGACCTGCCAGCCAGCCACTATGTTCTCTGTAATGCTGCTGGAAGTGCCAGTGCATTGCTTATTTATGACTGCTGATGTCAGCCAAATAGCCAAACTGTTGGCTGTAAGATAATGTCCACTTACTTATTTAATATAAAGACCTTTCACTGATTATTTATTAATTTCTCTTCTCGATAAATACCATGTCTCACATTCTTGAAAACATATTCACACTGTGGAGTGTTGGACACTGTGATACTTCAGTTCAAGTTCATTCATTTTCTTCGGACTCATTTCAGCCCTCCCAGGAGATTCACTTCGACCACAAGCCTGTTTATGTGACCAACACTGCAACTGGCTCCAGGTTCAAAGAATCAAACTGCTCACTCAGTGTTGTAAAACAGTTTTTTGTGAATGGATGGAGTTGTCATCTTTCCATTGAATGTGTGGCACCCTCAGGGCAAAGTTTCCACACCTAAAAGAGCCAATAAAGGCCAGCAGCCAAGGTTACTATAACGATATCTGGGCAACGAACAACGTCAGCTCCTGTATGGATGCCTCCAGAGGACAAAGACACGCACACAGAAACAAACTTGGAATCAAACTCTTGTTTTTCTTCAGTGTCCAAAGGTAAATGAGGATGATGTCAGTAGGCTATTTTTGTTTATTTCAAGGGCACATATGAAGAGTTCATTTGCAAAAAGAGATAACTCCGTTTTGATAATTTTTCAGAATTTTTTTTTTTATTGTTTACTTGAGATAATAATAATCAAAGTGAAGTTGAGTGTATTTGACTCAGAAGTAAAATACATGGCAAAATAGAGAAAAAATAAATTATTAGTGTTATTATTATTATCTCAAGTAAACAATAAAAAAAATGAGTTTTCTGAAAACGGAGTTACCTGTTTTTGCAAATGAACTCTTCATATGGGTAATCTATTTAAAAATGCACTGCCTTCATGGCCAAATCTTTGCTCCTCCGTATATCCCATTTTAACTGCTTTTATCAATCCATCTATCCATTATCTATACACCGCTTAATCCTCATTAGGGTCACGGTGGGGCTGGACTCTATCCCATTTGACTTACGGTGAAGGCAGGGGACATCCTGGACAGGTCATCAGTCTGTCACAGGGCTACACATAGAGACAAACAATCACACTCACATTCAAACCTGCGAACAATTTAGAATCACTAAATAACCTCAGTATGTTTTTGGACTGTGGGAGTATCCAAAGAAATCCCTCGCATGCATAGGGAGAACACGCAAACTACATGCAGAAAGATCCCGGGAAGGCCGAGACATGAATCAGGGATCTTCTAGCTGCAAGGCAGAAGTGCTAACCATCAAGCCACTGAGCAGCTCCAACTGCTTTCATTTTATTTGCCTCCAACTTTCTCCTGGAAACATCAGTTGTTCTTATATTTCAAGCATTTTTGAAAATATCTGAGCCAACAGTGGGGAAATTTGGTACACACACATACAGCCATGGCCATAAGTTTGGACACAACATGACTTATGTCTGTTTTGATGTCTATTACAGAACATAACTAATATTTTTTGACAGCACCAGTTTAATTAGTCAACAAATCAACAAGGGATATAATATTATCAATAAATTCCAACAACTGGAACAACTTTGTTCCCAAAACATAATATTAGAAGAAAATAACAAAAAATGCAGTACTTTCACAACCGAATTTGGTAAGAATAACAAAATGACACCAAACTCTTTTGATGTTTTTTTAAATATGAAACTTAATATAGTTCTCAGGAGTTGTGTATTATCACCCAAACACTTCAGTATTTTGTGGTATTTTCTAAGATTCACAAGCGTCATGGTACTTGTGTCCAAACTTATGGCCATGGCTGTAATCCCAAGTGGATGAGTTGTAATTTCTGTGAGCTTTCATCAAATAAATCAACGGTTCTTAATATCTAACATTAAAAATCCAATACCTGCAAACCCAATGGCTAGTGATATTTAGCACTATACCTGATAAAATGTAAATATGTGCATTTAATGCAAAGAAGCTGCTCAATGATCCACTTGTACCAGTGCGGTTCTTCAACTGTATCTAGTACATGCCATTAAATTTAATTTTTCATTTGATTGTAGATCCTCTCCTACATTTAGACTTAATCTTTAAATTTGCATTGCTTTCATGGTCCACCTAAATGTTTAGCTTGCACTTTCTTGCTGTACCAATCTGCTTATTTTTTCATAATCTGATTTGAAAGCCACTTTTCATCCCTGAGTTCAATGTATATTGTTTTTACCGAGTTCTGGCTTGAACTGAGATCACTCTGCTTACGTCAGATAGGAATTGTGTCAAATGACACAGGTAGCATCTCATACTGTAACTGTTAATCATGGGAGAAAGGAGGCAGGACACACACCAACACAGAGAAGCAGGGCACAAGGCAAAGTGAGTACAATCATCCTCTTCCCCACTTTAGATTTAATTCACACAGAACAAGATTAGAGGATCCAATCAGTGGTGACATTGAGCCTGGGACCCAGTGGAATGGGACACCAGGGAGGCCTAATCATCCCCGTGACTCCACTCTGCTGCAGCAAGCCAATCAAATCCCCTCTAGACGAAGCAGATGGTCGATATCATCTTCTCTCTTTTCTAGGTGAGATTATCTCCCCGGGTTCAGACCTCACAGGAAGATGTTTACTGCAGCAGTGGCCTTTCTGCCATCCGGCTGAAGGATTCGGATGCTGAGTTTCCCATGATGTCAAGCTATGTGAGTCCTAAAATGTACAGACAGGGAGAAGGTCCGGGCTGTTCCCAGTGTAATGCACCCAGCGTTACATACTGTAGTGTATATATATATATATGCTTCATTAATTGGAAGCTGACAAGCAGAAGGTGGAATTTCAGTTCAAACATGAAATATCACAAAAGAAAAGTTTGACAACTTTCTCTTGAGTCGCACAAAAAGTTGGACATGTGAGTGCATCTTAATATTAAATGACATTTTGACTGTTAATAAGATACTCCATTCTAAAAATAACCACTGACTTCTTCATTCTGCTCAGAATGCAATTTCTTCCAACAAGAAGATTATTCCTTACGTCACTACACAATTTTCTCTCCTGTCCGGTCTGTCCTGAGATTAACGAGGTGGCTTATGTTTGGTTTAAGCAGGCCTGCCATAAGAAAAACAATGCCGCTGCAGCTCTGCAGGAGATGACGTGACTTCTGATTAGTAACTCCTCAGGGAAAAGAGAGAGACAGAGAGAGAGAGAGCAAAAGAGAGGAAGAAAGAAACGACCAAGGTTGACAATGTGGGAAATTTTCCTTTATGGGTAGTTATCAAAACCAAACATACGGCTTTATGTCACACAACAATACTATTTGCTTGATCAGCTTAGAGCCAATCAGACAGCCCTGCAGTACACAGCTAAACCAGCTGCCTGAAATAACATCTATTGTAAAACAAGTACACAACAATAGTACATTTGTGCACTTCTGGAACATGTACAGTATTTCTGTCAGCATGGTGCCAAAAAAAAAAAAAAGACTGGTTCTCCAGAAGGTCTAATTAATGTGATGTACAAGAACCACAAGTGTAAGGGAAGCCATCTCTGCCCAAGTAGAGCACTGAAAACGGGGCAAGTTTTCCATGTCCAATGAGAGTAACAGGTAACCGGAGAAGAGCTGCACGCCACTTAAAGGCATCCTTGCACCAGAGAGAGGGCTCAGTGTTACACCTGAGGGCTCAGGTAATCAATGTTGGGCTCTGATCTCTTGACTTTCCTTGTCACTTACAGTACTGTGGAAGCAGCAGATGAAAAGTCAATCTGCTGATATCAAGACAGCAAAAAATTATTTTTTAAAAATGCACAAATGACAGGGAGAAAGAGGAAGTGACCGACCAGAATTGTTGCCAAGATACTGCTCTTGCCCTGCTGTGGCTCTGCGTGAATGCGCACGTGACCCACTGTTTTGCCAACTTGAAAGATTATGTTGAAAAGTAGACAGCGTATACGACATCATCCTTTTCCATGAAGCCAGGATTATTTCTGTCATTTAAATACTGGCAGACTTGGAAATAATCTGGACAAAAGTCAAATGCTTTGCCAAGTCTATTTCAGAGACAATACATCATCCCATTCATGAGGAATGATTGCTTTCCATCGCTTACTTAAAAATTTTAAAAAAAGGAAAAAGTGAACGGGGCATGTTAAGGGATATGGACAGTAATCATTCCCCTGTGGCGTTGGAGCAGAACTGACAGTTTGGCTCTGTTCTTGTAAGTAAATCAAATGATTGGAAAGAAAGCACCTCCACTTTTCCACAATGGAACTTAATCCTCAACATACTGCCCACCTGCCTCTGTCACTACAGTATTCTAGATATTCCTCCTTAGACACGCTTACACATTTTTACTTTCTTGTTATCTCCAGCTGATATCATTAAAACTATTAAATTACGCTTTACTTCATCAATGCGTCTTGCCATTGAGTTTAACCATAGCCTGCTATTTGACCTGGCAGCACTTTCTCTGCATCTCTTGCTGCAGAATGATGCATGGTAACAGTAGTTATATAAAAAATAGTCAGAGGCACAGATTACAAGCTTGAGCTTCATGACTAGATTGGTCTTCGTGACTTTTCGGAAGACAAGAAGAGGCGTATATATAAAGCGTTGTCTCAGCAGTGTGGTTTCTTTTTTCATCTTGGTTGTTTAGCATCTACAGGCACAGACTTGCAGCAAGGTACCCTTGATGAGAAACATCTCTCTGCACTTGCTCTCACTGGGGACAAGCATGTTTCCACTAGACCAGCTGGGCCCTGAGCACTTCATCTCTCCTTTAGGAAAAAAAAAACGCCTGGGTTAGGGGGCACTGGTTCTTGCTTCTCCTGTCCTCTCCTGCCAGCTTCACTTCCCAACATGAGAAACCAGGCGCTACGTGATGGCAACCAAGAAAACAGTTTATCAATTCACTGACCTGACTTTAACGTCAGCAGTAACAGGTGCTTAAACTAATCTGTACTGGGAAAAGGTCTCTTCTTTTTATTATGCACTTTGCCAATTGCAGGTATTAAGAGTAATTCTATTGCTCTTTGGTATAAACTCCAGAAATCCACCATGCATCTGTATGCTTTGGCTCCAGAAGGACTTTCTGTACTCCCAAAATTAAATTGGCTGTATTGCAGAAATAAAGCTGCTTGAGATGAACTCAGTTTGTGACTTTCCTGTGCATATATGTAAGTATATGTGGTTGAATTAGTATGTTCAGAATACTAGCAGGCTGATGCTCTTTGGATTAACTACTCCTGCTTACAAAAATGCACCATAACATGCAATAAGAATTTAAATAATACTATTGTGTGCAGAGCTAACCCCTGATTGTCATTTTTGCTTTGATTTAAAAACAGATCTGCACCTTAAATGTATTAAAATCATTTTCATCATTGAGTGGAGCAAAGTTGTGTGACCTTAATGTACACGAGCAGAATGAACACTGGTGCCGAAAAGCCTCATTTGCAAGAGGCTGATGGAAAATTCAGCCAGTTGCTTCTCCCTGACCTGCTGCTTCAGCTGGCATTTCTGTCAGCTTTGTTGCTGCAGGACAATTTGTAATTTACTCCTCAGAATCTGCTTGTTTTTTATGGAAATATCCAGGAAAGTGCAGGTGCATTCCACTAAAAATCCAGAACAACAACCGACAAGTCATTTTTTGTCCTGAAAATGATTAATTTGTGGGAAAGCATGTGAAAAAATGTTGTTCAGATGGGTGAATCACACAAAAAAGGTTTCTGCTCCTTGCTTCAGTTTTGTCAGAGAGGCTGATGTATGTTGCATTTTCATCCTCAGATTCTGCACTCAGAACATCAAGTTGGATGAAAATATCATTTAGCAACAGCAAGGCGTATTAAATCAGAGAATTTTGCTGCTACTAGACAGTTGTCCTCCAAAAGAAAGAGCTTCCCCTATGGTAAACCATCAGCTCCCCTCTGATCCAGAGAGGAGACGACATTCTTCCATCTGGAAAGCCGTGGATTTCCAACATGGGAGCTCTGAGGTGGGCAAAAATCCTGATATTTTTCATATTTCATGTTGTTTTTTCCCCTTTTGATTCCATCCCTCTTTAATGACAGCATTGTGTGTGCTTTTATTCCATTTTAATCACTTACACCCCTTTCCCATGACCCCACCACCCCCATCGCTACTGCTGAGGTTAACAGGACTGTTAGTAGTCTTTAAAAACAGACTACTGGACAAAATTTTCACCTGATGAATCCACCTAACCTTGGATAATGACCAAAGTTCATAACAGTCATCCTTGGGTGAGCAGGTAATAATGGACCAACTAAAAGGCTGACATTTCCACAGAGCCACACTGCTGTCATGGCTAAAAAGCTAAAAGTTGTCTGTGTGGGTGTATGCACCTACAGACAAAAAAACTCTTAAACCATCATTCATGTTGTTTGAGAATATTCCAGCTGTTTGACTAATAGTTTGAGTGGTGTGAACTCTCTCTGCTCATTTGCCTGGCTGCCTACCACAACAAAACTGGTAGATCAATACATGTTTGTCAGTAATGCTGGAGGTCATCAATGGAAACACGGAAACACATTTATGTAATCAGGCAAATGGGAGGTGTGAGGTCAAATAAAAAAAGAAAAAAAATCCTTTTCTACTTATTTAGTTGCGGCTGAAATTCCAGTGTACGAGCACCAAATTAACTTACTGAGATTGAATAAATATTCGCCAATATTTGAGCAGATTTGAATAGCGAGGGCTCTGCCTTCAGCTGTGGTTTCACATTAGAGGGTACCTTTTATCACTGCAGCTGTTCCACTTGTTGACATCAGCTCACAGCACTTCTGCTCCAGCAGTGAATGTGAAGATATTAAATTTCACCTTCTTTGGCTGCAGCTGGTTTAAAATAGTCCAAAGGTTCCGAATCATGCAGTAAACAACACACACCCCTCGTTCACCCTGCGGTATAATCCTTCATAGCAGCAATCCTACTGGCTATTACTGATGTATAATCATCATCATCTCTATTAATGTTTCATACTGTATATGGTGGCTCCATATTTCCTTTGAGGAATCATCCCTTGGCTAAACTTAACAGAGTCAAGCAGGCCAAACTTCTGTCCCTCACTCACTTATTATGAATCTCTATAATGGATTCATTTTACTAAACAGAAATAGAGCTCAAATATGACTGTAGTAACCCTGCTCATTATACAGCGTTGCATGTCTGTCTGAAAGGGTAAACAGAAGCTATCTCAGTTTGATTAAAATGCTGTCATCTGCTTTTTTATGAGAAACAACGATCACAAATCTGCAATATGGAGTGTGTGCTTATTCACACACTCAGTCTGCACACATGAAGCAGCACAGATCTGCTCTCAGGCTCTCCTTTGGTGGTGTTATATGGGAAAGACACTTGCCAGCAGCGCTTCAGGGTTTAATTACGACATGCTTTAATCCAGGCTCTACTATCAAATCACTAATCTGTCTAGGTATCGCCTTCAACGTTAGAGACAAGAACCAACATCCACAGAAGGATTGTTCCAGCACAAACCTGTTAAGCTAAGCTGCTATATTAGATTGTAAGGGTGTAATACTATAGCGCTGATTTCCAATGAGTTCAGACTACTTTAAACTCTGTTTACAAAAGGCAGTTGGAGCGCATCGCCCTCTCAAGATACCAAGGTTAAGAAATCGCTCTCCAGCAGTTGCCGTGTACTAAGTGATCCAAGATGCACTCTGCTGCTTCTATTCAATGTTTAATCTAGCTTTGGCCCTATATTTGATACACAGCACTATGACTTTGCATCTGGTGGCATGTAAGATCTGTATCCAAGGTTGGATTTCCAACAGAGGTATCAGAAGCCCTCCGATTGCTCCACATCATACCTCGACATAATATGATTTTTGGCTAATATGTAAGAGATCATGTGGAAAGACCCATTTTCTTATTTGTAGTGGAGCTGTGCTTTATAACAAAAGATGCAGGTAACTGATACACAAAATATAGAAACATGTAGGACACTTGTAAGCTTGAACTATAAGGCTGAAACTTATAATTAACTATGTCTTTAAAAAAACATATTTCCCTTAACTATTAAATGATTATTCAGTGTGTAAAATGCCAGAAAAATAGTGATAAATTGTCCAAAGACCAGGTAGACATATTCTAATCTCTTTAATCTTGTTTTGTTTAGTTGTTCTCATAAAAAAAACTATGAAACTAGCAAATATTCACATTTAAGAAGCTGGTACCAATGTATTTTTTTTGATAATTTTGCTTTAAAAAATGATCCCAGCAATTAATCAAACTCCAAATGATTGCCATTTGATTGTCTGTTTATTGTCTAATTTATTAATTAGTATATAGTGTATCTGGTCTGTTATCCTTGCTACCAAATGGGTTATGAAGTCTGTGAAGCTGAATAAATTGCTGATAAACACATCAGCAGACATTCCCTAGCTACTGGCTCTTTTAAGTCCCAAAGATGTCACCAAAATGAAATTATGTAATTGCGTCATGCTGTACAAGTCCCTTTGAGACATTTCCTTCTTCTGTAGATTCATTCATGGGCTAGCGTCTGCTTTGTCGCCCAGTCCTTTGAATCCACAGAGCACAGAACTGCCCCCAAGGTTTTGATAGAAGGGAGAAAGTTTACATCCTGTTATAGAAGTACACACGAGCATTTAAAAAAAACTTTTTTGTAGGTTGCAAAAGTTCTTTCTGCCCCCTCCACTAATTAATGATCTAAATTAGTCAGGAGATCAATAACTTCTGTAATCTTTAGTGATGAAAAGTAACGGAACAAATTTGCAGAAGCATTGTTTTGTAAGTATTTTACCTTGATCCTATTATGCACTCCATTACAATACAATATAAATATGGTATGTTTTGCTTCACTACATTTCTGGGGGCAGATATTGGTCACAATACATTAAATATGAAGATTTTAGAAATCTATGATGAAAAAATAACCACAATTCAGGGTTTTAAAGTCAGTTGAAAGGTATACAAAACAGTGTTTCATATAAGCAAATTAATTTGATGTTCAGTGTCTATAACATTACCACATGCTGATTACTTTCAGGGCTGCACAGTGAAGTAGTGGTTAGCACTTTCGCCTTGCAGCAAGAAGATCCCTGGTTCGAGTCCCGGCCTGAGCCCGGGATCTTTCTGCATGGAGTTTGCATGTTCTCCCTGTGCATGCGTGGGTTTTCTCCGGGCACTCCGGCTTCCTCCCACAGTCCAAAAATATGCTGAGGTGAATTGATGACTCTAAATTGCCCGTAGGTGTGATTGTGAGTGTGAATGTTTGTCTGTATATGTAGCCCTGTGACAGACTGGTGACCTGTCCAGGGTGTCCCCTGCCTTCGCCCGAGTCAGCTGGGATAGACTCCAGCACCCCCCGCGACCCTAGTGAGGATAAAGCGGTGTATAGAGGATGGATGGATGATTACTTTCAACAATAATACAACAGATGCAACTCTGGTTACATAAGCCACTACTTTCACAGCTATAATGCTTGCACACACTTGTCTAAGAGTTTGAATCCAGGTCCAGCGTCAGGATTTCTATATTAAAGCTGCAGTCGACAGAAATGTAAAGAGGCAAAAAATAAAAGAAAAAAAAGAAAAAGATACTTCCATCCAATGAGCATTAGCTTCAAGCATGTAAAGATGGTTGATCCTAATGTCTACATTAATTTGGGGCCTCAATAAGGATTCAAACCCCACTCTACTGTGTGAAACCTTAAGTCCAGCCCACAACATCCTGCTCTCACTTCACTGCTATTTATGCTATCAGACCTGCTCTGGGTGAAAATACCTGTGAAGTGTGCCAAAAATGACTGCCTAACCCAGTTTTAAGTCTGAGTCTCATCCACTATTGCAGGAATCAAAATTTTTGTAAGTGCAAGATGATGGTGCAACAGAAATAAAGTTTTACATCATCCATTCTCTAGACATCACTTCATCCTCATTAGGGTCACAGGGGGATGGAGCCTACCCCAGCTGAGTTTGGGTGAAGGCTGGGGACACCCTGGACAGGTCTGTAGGCTACATATAGAGGCAAACAATCACACTCGCATTAACACCTAAGGACAATTTAGAGTCACCAGCTAACCTGAGCATGTTTTTCCCACGCATACACAGGGAGAACATGCAAACTCCATGCAGAAAGATCAGGGGAAGAAGAGCACCAAGCCACTGTGCAGTTTTACATCATTGTCCTAATAAAAAAGATGCTAATTGCAATGTGATGTTTTGTCTGGCTGACTGTAAGCAGTTTAAAAAAAAAACGCACACAAATACAATCAATAATTTTGATTATCATCACTAAGTAAAAGCAATATACTGGCAACATTCGTCATTTAGTTCTTTTATTGGTGAAAATAATAGGATGGTTGACTTATGCAGCAGTGTCACGAAAACTGCTAACCGGTGGTATGTTCTGATCTCACATTTTCTCTCCTGGGTCTTGTATGGGTTATATAATATGTACATGTTTCAGTATGTGTAGAGACAACTGCTAATGTAAACTTTAATGAGACTAGTCAAGGCTATTTAACCTGCCATGTCTGTCCAGGCCACATCAGCACTCACTAAACCCGCTCAGACTGAGACTGACAGTGCAATAGGAGTCTATCTACAGTAGAGCATGTTGCATAAGGCTCTAAGAAGATCCTGTTCCATAAATGTTCATAGACCCTCCTCAGTAAAACGATCCCATTCTAAGTTTCCATCACAGGCCACCCCATGTCTGCCTGTAGACGAGAAACTTATACACTGTCATCTGCCTCTTGTATATCTGCCATCTAAGGGCACAGTGATGGACGTATTTTCCTTGGCATGAAACAGACAGACTGGGAGATACACATTCAGGAAGGCCTGATGAGGGATAATGTCCTGAATTTCCCCATAACGCTCCTCACTTCACCCATTTAAAAATAACAATGCATAATTATAATAACTGGCACAGCAGCATCATCTGTGGTTTGACTGTATGGAACATTGTGTCCGTGTGGCACTCTCAATGAGTTGCTTGGGTGTTTTGCAAACACTGCCACTGAATTTCCATCTGCAGGACATAGGCAGGTCAGGGGATCGTGAGATCTGGCATAAGATTAAGGAAACAAATCCAAAATGGACTGCACATGCTTACCATGTCTTGTCTGATACTTCTCCGTCCATCTGCAGGACCCTTGGGGCAACAGAGTTCCCAAACTTTAGTTCACCGGGCAAAAAATAGGCATAGTTTAATCTCAAATGCTTGTTTGTAGGATGAGACCTGCCAGAGAGGGAAAATAAAACAGTGAAAGCTGCACAGAAAGAAGCAAATATATCAGCACAAAGCCCAGAATTTGTCTGACTATATGCTTGGTGATTACTAGATTAAGGAAGCTGCTAAGAAATGTTTAAAGATGAGCCACAGTGCAATTTTTTGCATTTTTTTTGCACCTGTCTAATACTGGAAAAGTTGTCTTGTTTATATTGCACTATTCTTGTGATAAATTATTGTCTGTTGAGATTTTCTCAACAGAGTGGATAACTATAACAATTAACGGAATCACACTTTTCTTCAAAAATGTATTGCAAGTCTAAAATTACCTAAAGTTGCAGGAATAAGAAAGTACAGTGTTGAAAAAGCCTCTCATCTAAAAAACAAAAAATATAATGTAGGTAACATGTCCAGATTGTGTGAGAACCGGTTCCACTGCCCCCCTGCTGAGTTCCTAAAACGCACAATTGTAGTTCAGAGAGGCTGTGATTCACTTCTGCATCACAGTCCACATTCAATTGAACTGAGACAGTAATTCAGTTGGATAGTGGCTATTTTTTCCCTTCACACGACAATCTTTTGAGCAGCATTATATAAGTCTTAATCAAAGGCCTTCTTTCCTGAAAAGAGTGTGCGTTTGCCTGAGAATCTCCTCTCTGCCTGCAGACTGCTGGCATTGAGTTTTTTCATCCTGGCATGAATTCATCGGTCTTTGACACACTCAGAGCAGAGTAGTCTGATCAAAGTGAGCTTTTGTGAACCTGTGCTGTTAACATTCACAGCCCAAAAAAAAAAAAAAGCACTCAGAAAGAGCCATCAAAACAAGATTCTTCTTTCTATTCATCACACACCCTGAAGAATCAAAACTCACCCTTTACTTCTACTTACATAAGGATGTGCACACAACAGAAAGTGTAATATTACTGGAAATAGGCACATTTGAAAAATTAATTTCAATAATTGAATATGAAAACTGACTGCCTTGAAAACTGAGATATTTATCCGCCTTTGATGATAATTTTAAGCAAATTGTGTTTAACAGTGATGGAATTACACAAGCTCAGGCATAAAACTGCCAGGGGTAAAGGCTTTCTATCTGCTAAGCAATTTGGTTTTAGTTACAGTAGGACTATGCATGCATGTGCTGAGGCTGAGTGTAGTATTTCCACCTCTGGCTTCAATCACATTTTCATTACTTTATGCCTTTCCTCACAGTATCGGCAGTAGGAGTATGGAAAACATGGGCTTGCTTACAGGTGCATGAGGAAAGAAACAGTGATAGAGTTGGAAACTTCTGCGAGTAGAAACCCAGATACTTGGCTCGCTTTTATTAGACAGATCAGTCAGCTTCAGTATCTCAGAGTGTGTGGTTGCAGGAATGAGAATCTTAAGTGGAACAGTCAGTGACATGAAAGTTAAGATTTAAGCTGGTTAAGGTGTCCAAAAATGCAATTTGACTATGCAGTGTGCTGCAGGATCGACGTAGAAAGAGACGAGGTAAAAAGCGAAGGATGGCATAAATCTGCTTTTTTTTTGTCAAGAAACATAAGCCGAAAACCAACAACAACTGAAATGTGAAACCTCTGACATTCATGACCTGCCCGTGGCAATCCAGTCCATTTCAAATTTCAGGAACGTGCTGTAATCTCTGCATTATCCACATAAACAACGATGTTTTATTGTTGCACAAGCAGGAATTATGACGGCTTCAAATCAGATCTACTGAACAATAAAGCCTTTATTTTTTGTCTTTCCATAGTTCAAGTTTGTCAGTCCCACCCAGTGAAAAGGTGGCAAATAGAGTGAAGGAGTAAGAGGTAGAGCAAGTGTTCCATTCTCATTGTGATCAGCGTAAAAACTCACTTTTACACACCAAGGGAATGGCCATCCAAAGAAGGCCGACTGAAAAAAAAAAAAGGAAAAAGAAAACCTAAAAACTAAAAATAATAAAATAACAGCAGCTTCTTTGTGGTGTTGCTAGCTTTCCCTTATAATTCACAATCATAAATACTCCTAACTCACTGACTTTTGATAAAGGTAGCACTACAGTGTAAACCAGAGAGGCAATGAGTGCTAGCCATGAACAGAGGCACGGCAGTCATCATCACTATCGTTATCATCACCACTATCATCATCACAGTCTCTGAACACTTGGAGTGGGGAAACTGCCACATGACAAGGGCCTCTTGCTATGTGTCCCAAGGGCTCTGCATAGTATAGTCTGACAGAAGAGATAATGGCTGCCCGCCACGGACTGAAGAGAGGATGTTGGTCCAGCACTCAATGAGAGTACGACCTGATGAAAAAAATAAAAATGGGGCCGTCTCTGCATACTGTATTGGAGAGCACAGAAACCTGAGCAGTGGAGCCTGATAGCACATCAGTCCAATATAGGTGTACGATAGTCAGCTGGCCCTGTGAGTACTAAGTGTTTGTGTGTGTAGGTCACACTGCATTAAATCTAACTAATACCAACCTCTCTACCATTCACCTACACTGGGTCAGGTTGGGACAGTGCCATGTTACATTAAAAAAGGAGATATTATTTACATCTTAAACACATAAATTATTACCCTAACATACGGTCTCTGTAAGGCATAATAAGGTCTCTGAAACAGAACAAAAAAACGACATAAGTGCCTCTTATGCTGACTATGCTGACTGTCGATTTAAAAAGAATGAGAAAGAGGAAAAAAAGTTTAAACGTTGCCGAAATAAAATCAAAAATGCAGGCCGGGACAAGTCAAAAAAAACACAATTAATGCAGTAATTCATGAGAACAATTTGCAAAATGGCACATAGAAGGAGATAAAGCTGTGAGCTTGACGAGGCAACCCCTGAATACTTAGAGGGAGTAACAATGGCAGCACTGGAGCTGGCTCTTTAATACCCAAGAAATAAGAAGAATACGGAGGGGTCACTGCACGGAGGGCTATGCCGCGGATCACTGATGATATGGGTTGCCATACATTTCTGCCTTATGCCACCCGGAGATCTAGGAATGACTTGCAACTCCTCCTGAATGTGACCTTTGTCATTTTCTAAATATGTTTTGTTTCAGCCTCGGAGCCTCCCACTCCCCAGCCTGTGACAACTGCATCCCCTGCGCTGATCAATCACATCGGGGCAGAACAGCTCAAACCTGATGTGATCTTTCTAATAAGGCCCTAGTCCGGTTAAATTCACACTTGTCGACGATATACAGTATCAAAATTCTGTATAATGAGAAAACATACAAACGGATATGCAAATATAACTTTCAATACACAACAACATACACATTAACTGTTGGTTCTGCAGATGAAAGTATGCATACAATATGTCACAAACAAATAATTGGCTGGCTCTGTCCATTCTGAAGAGAGAGATAAGAAGGGGGGTTATGGGGCAAAAAAACAAACAGAAAAAAAAGACAAAAACTACAGATTAGGTTCAGTTCATATTTGTCGTGTTGGATAACTGCTCACACGGGAAGCTTGGAGGAGTGAATTAAACCTCTCCAGTTGACCGTACAAGTTCATATTACCACCGCTCTCCCACTCCAGTGCTGCTGGGCTGTTATCAGTCTTTGGGTCACTCCCCTATTGTGTGTGGGTGTATGAGAGTCCGTCATTCCAGTGAGTTTTAAAAAAAAAAGGTAGGCCATTGGTTCGTTTGCTGAGAGGTCCCGCCTACCCTGACGAGGTGGAGCCCGGAGGGAGATCGTCAGTCGTCCAAGATGACCTTGACAAAACTGGCCACATCTGTCTCTTTGGAGTCATGCAGGGTGAAAAATGGATGTTTCTGCATCGAATTGAGGAAAAAAAAAAGAAGCTTAGTTGGAATTCTATTCTTGATGTCTTTCTTGTTATTTACTTGTGAAGTACGCACATCATAGTAGTTTTAATGAGGTAAGTCTGCTGAGGACGTGATAAAAACTAACCATTAATTCTGTATACGCTGGTCTTTCGTTTGGCTTCTTTCTTAAGCTGCAAAAAATAAAAAATGCACAAGTGAGGAAAAACAGCTAAAACCATAGTGTGAATGCATTTTTACTTCATTTCAAACCAGATTGAAAAATACAAAGGTACAGAAGCATCATTTGAAGTCACGCAGGAGCTTGAGATACTGTACTTCTGCCTCCTCTCTCAGTAAACACAGCAAACACTGACCCCTGCTGGGCTTCACACACTTTTTATTTATTTTTCTGTAACCACAATGTAATGACGACTGCGATACTGTCACTGATTTGAGGCTTACCACTGGGAGATGAAGTCTACAAACTCTGGGGAGAAACGGTCAGCGGGCAGCTGTGGAGACGGTTCATCCACCACCTGTTTGAGCTGCTGGAACGGGGTGCCCCATGAGTCATAGGGGAATTTCAGGATGGCAAGCTCAATCTAGAAAGCAGAGAAAGTCTGATTTAACACGGAATATGCACATTTTCGCACAATTTTCTGACTGCATGTTGCGGTTTCCGTCACCTCAATGCAAAGGCTGGAAATTCTAGGTGGGTAACACTGGAACTATTTTTAACAGTTCAGGAAATTCTTTACTCATCTGTAAAGAGTTCTGTCATTTCAATTTTGCACTATTGGGCACCATATAAAATTGTTTCTATATTTCATGTAACAGTTTTTGGACAGCTCAGATAAAAAAATATGTCAACTGTGGATCACGGGGCAAATTTTAACAAAAAAAAATGTGCCACACATGTCCTTCATGTCACAGTAAACTGAGTTAAAGTCAAAGTAAAATGAGTAAAAAGAAATTCTGTCAATCTGTAAACCATGTTTGTAATCTGGTTTGAACGTGGCAGTTATCAAAACTGTCAAGGGTCACTATGACTCAGCATTAGTGAGGCACAGGTGGTGCTACATCTCAGGACAGTTTGGTAAATATGCAAATTAACCATCCAATAACATATGCTTTGATGAAAGGCACATTGGCAATGTGCATATTCTCTGTAATACATGTTCTAGCCCAGTCAGGAAAACTGCTGCTTAAATAAAAGTTTATTATTTTATTATTGCCATATAATAACTGCTATGATCAGATGGATTATGGAGGCAAGGTGATTACATAGGACTAAACTAACATTTACATCTTGCTGATTGCCATCGGTGTCAACAATATCTGAAATAAACTCAACATAGCAAACTAGTCAATATGCATAAAAGCAATCATTATCTAGCAGGCAGGTGAACATCAGTCATAATTTTGTCTACAGTGAAAAGGTATAAAAGAACAGTTAATAGAGGGGATGTTAGCAGAGCAGCAATAATAATGGACTTCCAGAGTAGTTTATTAAATCCATTTTTAAAAATTGCATTAATGTCCCTCATTGACTTTGCTCTGTGAGTCTAACCACATTTTCTCTAGACAAACTCACCATTGTGATACCAAGACTCCATATGTCTGACTTGACACTGTAGCCTTTCTGGTTGAGGTCAGGGTTGATCCGCTCAGGCTGCAAAAGAAATTAATTGCAACAGGTAAGTATCAACATTATTTGAGATTAATTGGAATATGTATGCTGATTATTCTGGATTCTACTCTTCAGATTTTCCTTCTAAATAGTAGACATGAATTAGGATCACTATCCAGTTTAAAACTGTTATTACAATCTGAGAATAACATCACAAGAGAAGGTAAAATATTGGGCTGGCTTTGTGACCCTACATTACAGGCAAGATGTCTGAAAGTGTAGAATTTAGGACAGTAGAGGGCTGACTTCTATCAGTCCGTGGTTAAAATATCCAAATGGTTATGGAGTTCCTGGCCTGTGAATATCTGGCTCTTCTCAAACTGATGAGAAGCTGACACAAACCAGGTCTCGATGAGTCTTTCACTTAAATAATCTTTTCCTAAATCCCAAGTAGCTGCTTCCAGGACTCCTGTACCCAATGACCACTTACCGCCATGTAGGGCTTGCAGCCTGCATCCATTGTTTTGGCCACCGAGTCCACTAGGTGGCCACTGATGCCGAAGTCGCACATTTTCACTTGGCCCTGAGTGTTGATCAGAACATTGGAGGGCTTCACATCTGGAAAGGGACATTGTTGGGAATGCAAGAGGGAGAATACAGCAAACCAAATGTGAGAAACTTCATCTGGAACCTGAAAACTTCACAATATGATGATTTGATCTCCGTTTTACCTCTGTGTATCACTGACAGGTTACTGTGCAGATGCTCTAATGCCTTGACAATCTGTGGATTAAAATAAAGAAACATAAAACACTGGCATCTTCAATAAATATATTTATACACTGGCTGCTTTAAATGCACATTCATAAAATAAAAATTAATCAGTTCTTTTATAATCTGCCTTGAGTTTTATAATGTAATTTCTTTCCATATTCCATTCACACAATTCTAAGCCATAACAAACATCTAAATATTACACAATTAGCATACCCTTCAAATTCAAATACAAAAACAGCATGTAAAGCCGTGACACTTAATTCATGAGCTGTTTCTAATTTGTTTCATCAGTACACAAGCACAGCTGTAAAATAAAGGACAGTTTCGGGGGAGTTGCGTGATGTGACTATTTCTGGACAAAAAAACAAACAAAAAAAACTCATCTGTCCACCAAGCATTTCCATCCAGAGTATCTCCAGCTATAGCTCTGGTTGCCTGGCAACCTTTACAAGACAAGGCTGCAGAATGTCATTGCCTCCAGCTGTTGTTCAAAAGTATAATAATTCAGCACAAAATCACGAACTCCTGTTCTTTTAATCTTAATCGTAGAAAAAAAAAAAGAGAATGAACACGTCCTCCCAAAATGGTGAACTATTCCTTCAAAGCTGGGGTGGGCAGAATTTTTAGGCATCATCACAAAAAACAAAAAAATAAAATATTACATTAAAACATACTGTTAAAGTGGTTTGAGAGGAAACTAAACTTCTGCATCTCATAGTGCTTTTCACCTGGAGCAGGTGAGCTCATATAAATAGCAACAAAGTCTGGAGAGCGGGTAGGATGTGGTGGTACAATGGGTAAAATGGAGGGCGTTCACTCAGAAAGCCTGGGTTTAAATTCTGAGTGAAAAGACAATTTCATTTGACTTTTAGCTTGACTATTTGTGCAGTACGTGCTCCTGTGGTGGGCGGGGCTTAAAACAGAAAGGGACAACAGAATAGCTGCAGGAGGAGAGCTGTATATTTTCAAATTCTGGTGTTTATCCACATTTCTGCCAACAGGAGCTTTAATAAGTGCACTTGATATCTTAGGGACACTGTTCTGTGAGTGTAAAATATGAAGGCCAAAACATACTGCTACTGTAATCTTGCCCAAGATGTCCTCTGGAATGGTTTTGCCTTTCTCAATAACCTTCTTGTAGAACTTATCCAAAGACGTGTCCATCAGTTCCATGCAGATCCAAACATCACCCTGAAAGAAAGAAGCCCCCCAAAAATAAGAAATAAGCTGATCAGAAACATGAACAAAAGGCCAGAGGAGTAGGGCTGCAACTAACGACACGTCGACGAATCGTCTGAGCACGATACGTCATCAAAAGCGGAAGTGAGCGCGTAATGCAACACAAATCAGCGTCCGACTGGAGCGCGGAACACGGACGGACATCGGCGCTATATATTATGTACGCATGATGCAGCACGGACATCCGCGATCTATCATAAGCTTGGATGTTAGCGTTTACGATACAGCTGTATCTAAACGCGGACATCCGCGCTGCATCGTGCATTCATAATATATGCACGATGCGGCGCCAATGTCCGTCCGTATTCCGTGCTCCGGTTGGACGGAGATTTCTGTTTCATTGCGTGTTCACTTCTGCTTTTGATGACGTATCATGCTCAGACGATTCATCGATGCGTCGTTAGTCGCAGCCCTACAGAGGAGTCACAAATCAATGAGATTTAAACCCTTGGCCTCACCTCACGAAAGAGGGCGCCATAGAAGGTCACAGTGAAGAAGCAGTCCACGGTCCTCATGGAAATGTCCAGGTCCATCAGAAGCCTCTTCTGTTCCAAAGTGTTGACTGTGGCACGAATCCTCTGGAGACACAAACATCACAGGGCAGATATAGCTTAAATCAAATTTCATCCAGTGTCCTAAACCTCCCCCCCGATCCCTAATCCATCCACCCCCTGTCAATGACCTAAAAGATCCAAACCAAATGTTTACAAGCTGAGATCATATACCGAACACATCTATGACTTATGGTGCTATTTTAAAACCACGGTGCGCTTACAGAGATGACAAATCAGGCAACTGGAGTAGCTGCTTCCCAGCCTACCTTGACAGCCATGATAACACCACTGGGCACATGTTTCATCTTGTCCACCACTCCATACGCTCCCCTCCCCAGCTCGGCAATCTGCTCCAAGTCATCTGCCTTCACCACAAAGTTCTGGACAGAGGAGGCAGAAGATGTGATAATGTATGCATTCAGCTCAGTGGAAATAAAATAAAAAAATAAAACTGTATGTTTGAAACAAATACAGAGCCAACTTTACCTGCTCTCCAATAGTCACACAAGCTTTAGAGTCAAGATCTCGAGGGGGCCTGTAGAGAGAGGGAACATTTCAAAAAGAGCAAAAACAGCAATGTGGTCTGTTATAATTTGCAGCTTTGGAATTAAATAATCCCATAACTCTACCACTATCAACCGCATAAGCTTGGTGGAGGGGGTTATTTCAGTTGGGTGGTGTAATTTCCTGGATTCTTCAATGCCAGCCTCATAGCTAATTTTTTTTATATGACACACTAATTTCTCTTACAGTACAATCTTTCTATGTATAAACAAGTTGATACTAGCATGCTCTATTTGGGGAGAGTTAGGCCACCTGTATGCCTTTTTCCAGGATTTGTTCTCAGCTATGTTAGCCATCTCCTGGCTGGAGCTTTGAAAGAGATCGTATCATTGAATTCTCAGCCAAAAAACCAAGTAAGCGCATTCTCTAAATGTTGAACTATTGCTTTAATTTAATTACTTGAGGTCACAATTCGACTCTTGTCCATTTGTTAATTACACAGCACTAATTTGTACGTAGATATTGCGTTTTTTGTGTTTTGACGGAGCTATTTACAAATTGGGCCATTTTCCAGTTACAAAATTAATCTGTCGGCACTTTCTGCTAGACAAATTATGTAAATGTTAATTCTTTGGTATCTTTGCACTGCATTTTTTTGTTATTTAATGACAGGCATACAAACAGAAACAGGTGTACCTGCAATATAGCATTAGTAACCATTAAACTAATCAGACCTTTCTGACATTTGGGCCAGTTTTGAGATCTTTTTTTGGATGCTAACAAGTGTTGTCACAAGTGGGTAAAAAAGGAGTCTTACGCTGTTGCTGCTGGTGGGGGTGGTGTGAACACTTCTTTGGCCAGCTTCAGCCCAGGGTTCTTCTTCTTCCCTTTGGTACAAGAAACACAAAAATAATAATAATAAAAAAACATTACCATCACAGCTCTCTGATATTCAGTGATCAATACAGCTGTATTTAGCACCAGCCACAAGCTAGTATAAGTAGCAGTCATTTGTTGAAAGCAAATGGACTTCCATTCAGCACACTAATGAGCTCGTTTACGACATTACTCGGAGATTATAGCAGATTTTTTTGCCACAATAGAGACTCCAAGTTCAAATTCAGATCACTTAGTGTCAACTAAATGGATGCTGCTCATTTTTATTAATGCACACTTGTCTATTGATATAGGATTTTGTTCTATTCTTGGAATAAGGAGTGTTTTTAAAGCCAATTTGCAGCTGCCACTGACGCAAACTATAGCAAATGATTTGTTATCTAACTTGAGATTAGGTGTACACAAAGTTAAGTCCCTGCCATAGAAAGAAGGTGGACTAAATGACTAATCAACACTGGTATGATGACTCAAATGGAGCGAGGGTGGGGGGTGGGGGGAGTTCAAGGGAATCAAGCCTTTCTTCCTGTCATGATTTTTTTTTCCCTAAACCAATACAAACCCTGCTCACATATGAAGTGTCAATATGTCTTTTTTAACCCGCTTTTCGTTTTAATCTGCAGTTTGGGATCTGGAGCATGTTGTTCTAAACTGCACAGCTCTGGGACCTTTCTGTGTTAAATCAGCGACAGCAATCCATTCATGAACACAGTTTACCAGCAGCCTCTGGGACTTCCCACAAGGGGCTGCGAGTCTCTGCCAGAATGACACAGCTACCAAGCCTACGAGCAGCAACACAGGAAAAATAGCTCAACTTTTTTTGACACGGACAGTCGTGTTCAGCATGTTTGCTCTTGTTGCAAGGTCGAGAGGAAAAACAGTACACTTTACTTGTACTTTATCTGCATGTATGCTAGGACTGCTGGGCCACAATTAGGATATGATGAGAAACTGTTTAGACCTGGCTGCTTGGTATATACAAGTCCATCTAGGCTGCGTAACTGTTCTACTGCAGTTCAGAGAAACTGGTTTAATATACACTAAAGTCATGTTCACTTTTGAACACGTTCTTTATAAAACTAACAAAATGTATGCATAGTACTGTCATTGCTATGCAGGGCTGTCTGTGCTATTGACTGAATCACAGCACTCCAGCATGGAGGAAGTATGATTGGGTAAACCCCTCCTTGCTCGATCATCCTGGAAGGGAAGTGAACTTTTGCAAAGATTTTAGATTCTATGGCCTACCAATGAAACTTAGCCACATCCATTTTGTGTTGCAACCCTAAAATAAGTCTACAGTGTCTGGACAGACTCTGGTAGTCTCATGTGGTAGGGAGAGATTGAGTGTGATTTACTCACACATGCTCAGTCAAAAATAGATTTTGCATTTCCTCTGCGTGGGATAAAGCATGAGCATTCAAAGTCTTCAGATGACCTGACAAATAAGACAGGCTTTTGCGCACGCAACAAAATTAGGGTAGCATGTGGACATGCTGGTGCAGTACTTAAACATCTGACATACCAAAGCTGTTTTTAATCGGTTAGAGATATTTAACAATGCTGTGCTGCTGCAGGGAAACCATCTCCTGCAGTCTAAAGTGCTGTATGCTATAGTTTGAATCAAGCATGAGTTATTTCTTGGTCACTGTGATGTTTTAATGGCCCTGAAATACTATTCCTCTCAGGTAGCTGTCTTGTTTGGGGGCCCAATGGATGGTGTGTGCATTGACCCTGTGGGCTGGGGCTGAGTGGGATATGACTCACAGCCAGTCAGACTGGACACATCCGTTCAAAACACAACAACTGTCAGGACCCTTTGGGAAATATGATGTCACTTCATTCGGCCTGCTTGCTGTCCCTGCTAGGGCACACCAAGGCCAGCTTCACCACACATTTTTGCTGCAAGACCTGCCTGATCCTAATCCTGAACCTCACAGCAGGCAAAGTATATCAAGGTTGCAAATCAAACTACATGACAACATATACTATTTTCGCAGAAAGGATCTAAGCAATAAGCATCTCACTGTAGAGCAGGAATCCACTTGTTTTACTGCAATTAATACCACTGGCAGTGATAATAAAGAATAATATCAATGTGTGCATTGAAACCTTGCACAAGTTGCATTCTGCAAATACAATCTCCCTAGTGCACTTTGTTTTTTTAACCACATGGGAAGAAGTATACTGACCAACAGAATATTTTATTTGTAGCATTGATCAATATACTTTTGCTATTATATGCATCCACTACAGGACAGCAGCAGTAAACTGGTGCACATTTACAAGAAATCCATAAATTCTTAGGAAACCAATGATGTTCAGTGGAAAATACCCAGAGCACAGCAATACATACGTAATGTGAACAAGAATTTCTGGATTGTGCATGGGGATCAAAGTGTCAATAGCAATGTGGCGAGTCACCATCAGGAAGCTCCAAGCCTTAGAGTGGGTCCATATACAGACAATGATGACTCATGCGCAGATAATCTTCCACACCACCCTATCAGGGAAAACCCAATCTCCAAGCATGCCTCAGCAATGCACTGAACTGCACTGCGATGCACTCAGGCCCAACACCATTGACCACAAAACTCCTTGTAGTGGCCAGAATTTTAGGGGGAAAAAAAGCACTTTCACAAAGACACCCTGGACCTTCTTTGCTTTGTACACAGCACAGAACCTGTGTAGCAGCTCTCCGCTTGCAGCCAGGGAACTGTCAACAAAGAGACACTGCACTATTGCTGCTGCAAGTCAAAACATGCCATGGTAGGCCAAAGGCTGTGATTGCCTGAGCAGCCAATCTACACAGCCCTCTCAAAACAGTGTGTACTCCCGACCATGGTAACGCTAGTATGATTGTGTAACAGCACAAGCGGTGAACTTGAAATGTAAATTGACATCATCATTCTGTATGTGTGTGTATGTGTGTGTGTGACGCAGAGGAAGAACCTTGATTTTTCCTAGGTGTGTATTTTATTCAGCAGTGTGCAGTAATTAAACAACACAGGCTCGCTGGCAGACTGACTGAAGCCAAGTGTGCGATAGTGTTCTGCTTCCTTGGCATCGTCGCCTGCTTTAAAAATAAAGGAATTTCCACAGCGGAAAAAAACAACACATTTTCACGGACGCGGAGCTAAAAATATTTTAGTGCTAACCAAAACAAGCAATCGATGATTCATGAGTCAGGAGGTCGAAATGTACAAACACCTGTGGTCCCAATGTGCTCCACTTTCCCGGAAAGAGAGAAACTAGTCGGTGTTTTCCAGCAGAGGGGCAAGTTGGTTGATAATTACAGCTTGGCAAAAGTCCTTTATTGTCGTGAAAACGGTGTTAGCTAACCACAACACGATGCGAGTATAGCATTTAGCTAACATTTTTTTTAACAGTAAAAGCTAGCGATTTGCACACTAGCAATGGATGAATAAGTTACTAATAGACACCAGGATATTTAGAGGCTTCGCATAGTGATAGAAAGCAGGAAAGACATGCTGGCTAGCTTCTTTTTCCTCTTCTCATACATGCAGCTCTCCACCTGGCAAGGTTACATTTCTCCTACACAGCTAGCTTAACTACTGTCACGCAAGCTGCACGTCAGTATTTAGAAGATATGCACGTCTGTTTTTAAAAGTGTGGAGAGACAAAAAGACACTTACCTCCTTTGGACAGAGACATTTCCCCTTTGCTTTGATGAGGGGGAAGGGAAGCACAAAGACTTTTGCCTTTTTTTCTACTCCCTCCCTCCCTCCGTACATCTACCCTTACACCCGCTCAGGATCGCTGGCTTGTGGTGCAAGATCTGGCAGCGATTAAAACGACGCGCTTCGTCTTCGTGCAAGCTCGAAACTTCGACCAGCAGCTTAAGCGTTCAAAGATCGACGAGCAGATGAATGCACAACTTTAAAGAAAGCTGTGCAGTTCGCGTTAGTTTGCTAACAAAACCTGCACTCGGCCAAAGTCTGACAGCTGAAGGTTTCAACGACGTGATGGCGTACTTCCTGACTCCCGCTAAGCATCATGGGATGTGTGGTTTGCACAGGGTGAGCACTTTCTCTGTAAACAAAGAAACCCCCCCCCCACACACCCCCCCACCCCCCCACCCCCAGCAAAGATAAAATGAAATATTAAACTATTGCATTCTGTTTCATCAAAGTTTATTTTGCAAATCCCTTACAGATCACAACAGAGGATTTTTTTTATTCTATTGTATTTTATTAAGTACATTTTTTATGTCAAGAAAATCACATACTGGTGTAGTTTCTTTAGAAGTTAGGTACAATGCATGTGTGATAATAAATAAGAAAAAGCAAAGTGTAAAAGGGATATATATATTAGCCTACAGTTTCTACAGTCTTACAAGTCAATAACATTACACAATGGAACTAGGGGTCGACTGAATATTGTTTTGGACGATTACAGATATTTAGCTCTTTTTTCTTTTTTTCAGCAGTTGCTGATAAAATAAGATACTTTAAACATGCATTAATGTGGCCCTGATTTCACTGCCTCTCTTTGACTGTGGTCTCAAGCAATGCCCCAACCACCGCTACACATCACAAGAAACAGACTACTACTAGCACTGAAGGATGAAAGTTGGAAAGCTTTTCTTTCAATTAGTTATTTTTCTTCTTTCAATTTATTTTATTTGTTATTGTAAATATACATTCTTTTCAAATATCAGTTTTTGGTCCCCATAATTTCTAACAATCCTTATTAATATCACTGCTGGAAAAAAACATATTCGTCGGCCCCTAGAAGGAACACAGACACTGAGATTCTCTTCAGTTTCCACATTTTTGGTATGTGGCATGCCAGGTGTATAAGTGTGTGTCAAGTGCTGTGAACTAAGAATCTAAATTTTACTGCTTAAAGAGGAAATGCATGGAATTAATAGCAATAACAGTTTATTTCAAAGCAAAACTTATATAGCACCTATGCAAACAACATTAACCATCACATTGATTTAATAAATTCAAGGGAAAAACTGCCACACTATAAAATACCTGAACAAATACAGTACAGTGAAGTGTTTTTTTTCTTAGTATGCATGAAATGCTGAAAAACCCACCATCATTACTGTGATAATCACTGCTTAGCCATTAAATCATGAGTCCTTTATTTTACCAGACACCTCCTTGCTAAAGAGTTGGAAGACAAGAAAATGCAGGAACTAATCAACAATGGAGATGCTGCAGACCTGACACATACACATGTACTGTGATATGTGTGTACTTTGGAATATGTGCACGTGATTGTGTGGGTGGATAACTGATGGTGAGGTCACAGCAAATTCCTGCTTTTACTTCCTGGCAACAAGGAGAGTATGGTAGAGAGGTTTTATTACAATGTGCAGATAGAGGGAGCTATCAATTAGATACTCTGATGCACGGCGCTGCAGGTCGGCATCCATCAGGAAATCTCCAGCCTCCTCTGTACTTTGGTGGAAGTTGTAGACATGGCGAACCACTACTTTTCCTTGCTGTCTTGCCATCACAATTACTGTCTTCTGGAAACTCACACCAGCAAAGTCTGGGCTGGAAGTGGCTGGCGTGACAATAATGCGAGGTCGGCCTCCATCTGTGCGGGTGGGCTGCATGGCACCCAGTTCAGTGTAGGTCGACCTGGCACTGAGTGGGAGCCAGCGAGGGGAGAACAGGGCGTTCCATGTCACTCTCTTACTGGAGTCATGACCACTGGGCCCAAGCTGGGTCTGGAAGCTGAAGCTGCGGTCATCGCGGGTGGGGTTATTAATGACCCAAGGGGAACCCCAGGAGGAGGACAGGTAGTTACGGGGAGTGAAAATACTACAGTTGACATCAAAGTACTTTGCCAGTTGGATAGGTGAAGCAGAGTGGAATTGGAAAGCAAGATAGAGGAGATCACGGATAGTCTCGTAATACTTCTGCATCAGGGCAGATTGCTTCTGAAGACGGAAGAGATGCTGAGGTGGGATCATGCCGTATCGAACAGCCCTGAGAGCGGTCTCCACTGTCGTACTAACAGGCTGGTTCTGGTTAATCCAGCCCTCCAGCGCCTCATAGAGCTCCAGCTCACTCTGCAGAATGAGGTCAGAGCGCTGGAGCAAGGAGAGGAGCAGGTCTTCACTGATGGAACCCCATTCTCCACTCTGCAGCACGGAAGACAGGTTCCAGGACAGGTACTGCAGACAGCTGTCCCGAAGGGTCATGTCTCCAATTTGTAGTGCATAGTTGTACCAACCAACCACATGCCCTGTGGGTGAATCACTGGAGAGATGTTGTGTCATATATTGGGTCAAACCCTGCTGCAAGCCCCACACATGATACTTGCTGGCCAGCTTATGCAGAGAAATAGCCTGATCTAGGCGCACTGAGATATCGCCACAGTACAGATACCTGCAAAAGAAATGTGTGAAAGCATTGTTAAATAAAACAATATTTCTGCGAGGCATACTATATTTTGAGTCTTTTTTCTCCTCACATCTGAGTCACTGAAAAGCCCACACTCTCTTCTTTTACACTGTGAGCCTCAAACAGCAAGTGTAATTTTAGAGTATTTCACAAGATGGAGCTTTTCACTTCTGCAAATAGAACGGAAAGAGGCGAAATGGAGAGTGGAGACCTAAAACTTTTGACTTGGGGAGAACACAACAGCATCTACAACCAGCTTCATAGTTTCCTGAATGCATTTGTGTGATTTGACCAATTATCTCCAAACAAATGGTTACACCCTGCAGTCAGTCTCACCTGACAAACTTGTCGAAGACAGCTGCGCACTCGGGCGCCTCCCTCAAAACCAAAGCGCTGCTGTTACGGGTGAGCAGCAGTTCCTCAAACACGTCACTCTGCAGGGTGAGAACCAGGCTGTGGGCCTGGATCACCTTCACCTCGTCCGTATTGATGGTCTGCACTCGGAGAGTCACATCACTGCCATTACCCATTGTCAGCAGCGTCTCCATACGCTGCACCAAACTCATCGAGTGGTTCAGCACCGTAGCAGCATTGTCTAATGCTGCTTCTTGTTTCAGGGCAGCTGAGGGAAAAATAGTGCAAGATGGTGGAGAGTCTTGTCAGAAACACAAACATCACTATTTAATTGGAATTGGGGAAAAGCACACCTGAATTTGGATAGTACCTCATACTCATTCTCAGTCACTGTTTTCTTTAGCAAAATTTGCATCAACCTTACAATGTTTGTCATGTGCACATTTTCCCTACACCCTAAATCACATTTAATACAGCAAGAACGGGAAAGTCGCATCCAAAACTTTCATTTAAACCACATCTGATAGTGTGTCTTGGGGGTTAAAAAAAAGCAGACTTGCACATCCTTGTCTTCTTCTGCTGTCAATTAGTAGAGTAAAAGAGCAACAAGCCAGGTGACTGACTCAAAAAACCTCAGATACTAGGTGTACAAAAAAGAATCCTGAGTTTGCAGCGCCATTGCAGATGGCTGCTTCTATGGGCCCTCTCGAGCATAACTACAAGTGGCACACACTAAAGAATCACACATGAAAGATTCAGCACGGCAAGTCGCTGTTTCCATTCTGCTTTGCCACAGCCATCAGCAGCCTTGTTGGCCTGGTACTGGGGGTTTAATGAGACACAGGGGGAGCGTACTTGGCTCCCTGGGAAGCCACACTGTCTTCATTTCTACACCACAATCAAGTGCCCCCACTTCAAAGTAACCTTTGTCCAATTAGCCAGCCAGCATCCTGGGCCATCTTTGCACAGAGGAGTGTATAAGGGGGTGTATCGACAAATGATTCTGGCACAGTGTTCCCACATGAAAAAGCCCCAGAGTCTTTGCAACATGGGGAAATATACATCTTGTATTTCTATTTGTGACATAATTAACTTTTGTCAGATTCTGTTAGAAAAAAGGGCAACATCTCCGAGATTCAAATCAAAGTATAGACAAGAAGAACTTATGAATAAAGAATGTTTCAGCATACTGAAAAGAGCTGAAAACATTACATCAAACATTTCATACATATCCAGAATTAAATGAGTCTAATTTAACAGCAGCTAATGTGGCCTTCAATGGTTTAGTCAAAAGCAAAGTCAGATCTTTTTTAAGGAGTAAGAAAGAGCTTTCCCCCAGCACTTGTACTGTGCTGTATTACTGAGCTGGAATAAAGCCAAGCAGCAAATGGACTTGCCCGTCTTTCCCTGCACCCGGCAGACAAACAGATGAGGACAGGATGAGTGGAATAGATAAATACCCATCTTTTGCCCTGAGGCTGGGCACGAGCCACACATTCATGCTGTGCCCTACTACCCACTAACGGCATGGGGGAACTGGACTAAAATAGAACAACACAGCTTCCCTAACAATGTAAGATTTTCATAAAATATGTAAAAGTGAAAATAATGTTTAGTTGCAAAAAATGTGCTTAATGATAGCATTTGTTATCTTACCTCCGCTAACTGTGACAGAGTGGAAATGCAAGAAGAAGAGCAGGGTGCCCACATAGACCCAGGCAGGAATCTCTTGTTCACATGAGCGTACCATATCTTCTCAGTTATTCCCTGCTTCTCTTCCTTTGTCCTTTCCCCCTTGTCTTCCTCTCAGTGTGCCACTCTTCTCCTGACCCTTCTTCTTGCTGCTGTTGCCTTTGCCGTATGCGCGCAGAAAGGTGTGTTGCCCTGTGTGCTGCCCGGCTCCCTGTCCTGGACTCTTTATGTAGGACGCTGGCCTTTCCCTGGCGCATCTCACAACCCCACGGACTCCATTGATTGGTGGAATCTGGCAGGGGCGTTGCTATAGCGACAGCTTTGATTTTGAATTTCTCCCTTTTGGATGTTACATGGCATTGATCAGTGGCACCGGGCCAGCCAAGGACTCAGCTTAATGTTTTTTTACTTTAAAAGTCAGTGGGGGTTAGGCACTATTAAGAATCAATAATAACAGTGTTTCACATTTTAATGGAACTCGAATTGCAGCAGACCGCTGCACTGAAATTTTTTTTGTTTGTGGCACCCAAGTTAAGTACAATCAGTGCCATATAATTAGTCAGTTAATTACCACTGGTTGCCATTGAGACTATCTTCCAAAAGTAATTGAAACTCTAATATGTGTGACCAACTGCAGTCAATCAAATTTCATAATTCATTTATAGGATAGTTTTTCAGCTGAGTGCAATTATTTCTCTGATGGCATGTTAATCCCACTAATGTGAAGATAATTTCATTGGTCCTGGGTCTACTCATCAATTTGAGGGAAGCTTTGTCAGTCAAATTCAAGTGCCAATCAGGATTTTACATAGTCCCACAGGGTTTACTGATGTTAAAATATACGTATTTATTCAATATCCATTTGAAACAAGCTTTAATGTGGTTTCCTAATGCTTCATTAAATAAATGCAAAGCTATTTTCAGGTGTACTCTTTGCATCACCAACCTTGCACAATGTAAAGGGCTTAATGAATGTGCGTGATAAAATTTCCTAATGGATGTGGAGTTAATGATCTGCCACTTGCAGGGAACATACTAACCTCCAAGCTGTAATAATCAATATGAACTGATATAATGACTCAAAGTGAGGTCTACTGCCACATCACACAAGAGAATCCTACATCCTAGAATAGCATACAGTAACTGGGGTACAACAAAAGTATGTTTCAAAGTGAAACAGCAGCCGTGACAACAACACATAATGCTTCTGGTGATAGCCTCAGGGGCTTAATGAGATGTTTACAGTACCATTGAAATAAGCCTTTATTTACCACTCAGCTACCATCGATCTCTCAGTCAGAGATGGGTCAGTCAATACTGAGACCCCTGTTAAAATCTTCTTGACTGTAAAGTAGATATAGATCTGATACTGTAAAAAAATCGATGCATCTGACTTGGCCATTAGTTCACTCACAACATTTATACTACCATGAGGCACCGTGATAAATGTGTTTCAAACAGATCACAATCTACCTACTTTGGGAAAGACAGGGAAAGACATCATTTCAGGGGAAATAGGTTGTAGTAAAGTCCCGAAGGCTGCCAGGCTGCGGAAAAAATGCAGGGGATGAGATGTCCTGTGAGACCCTAACCTGAGTCACAGCTATGAATAACCTGACACATTCTCGAAGGAGAGCAGTGCTGCTGAGGTGCCCTAATGAAGCCTGCTGCAACAAAGTGGACAAGACAAGGCACAAGAGCTTGTGGCATCTCCTTTCTGTGGATCGCTGGACATCTGTGTCAGACGGTGGACATAGATACACATAAATAACCTTCATGAGTGTGTATTGGATAAATAATAATGAGACTGGTGTCAACATACTGATTTACCTGAAATAATAGAACAGAATTTTCTATGTTAGGGTTTGTGTTTGCCGTATGCCAACATGATTCAGGCCACTGTTAGCTACAACAGAGTAAACCCAAAGCCCTCTTTATGCGTCCATCTGAAAAGGACATGTCCTTCATTCAGGTCACATTGCTTTCTCCTTTGATTTAACTTCCTATTAAGAATCTAACAGGACCACAAAGCAAAGGGATGAATTGACAAGCTGCTGGGTTTGTGAGAGCACCCCTCAGGAAGAGATCCATTGAGGAATCAATGCACCACAGGGGGCTCTATCACGCAGTATAAACAGTACGTTTAGTGCAGGCTGAATGCCAGAGCTAGCTTCAGGAAGGTGTCCTGGATGACCTTACTCTTGTGCTGGACCCGAAGGGGATGCACCAGTTAGCCAGGTCTCCAAAACAAAATATACAGCCCACTTCAAATGAATGTAAATGTGCAAAATGTCTGTAAAAACAAGCAAAGGTATTATAAAACAGCATGAAGTATGAAAAAAAAAGCATCATATTTAGTCTAACAATGATTTATCATTATAAACTGTTCCTTGGAGCATCACAAATGCAGAAGCAATGTGCCAGTGCATGCCAGTAATGGAATATTTAGGTCGATTCCTTTTAGCGATTGCTCATTTGTGGCACAGCGTTTGTTCAGGTTTAAATTAAATCAAATCAAATCAGGAGCAAATTTAAAACAACCTGAAACTACCAAAGGGCTAGACCTGTTATCATTCAGGGAGCAACAACAATCTGTGCAGAAAGCAAGACAGGATAAGGACTTGTAAAATCAGTTAGAAAAACAAACCGAGGCTAAGCAGGATAGCAACTTGGAAGATCAATGTCTAAATAAAATAAAGCTAACACAAAATACTAAAACATTACAACCATTAAGAGCAACCAAAAGCCACTGAAAACATGCACATCTGGAGATTAAAACAGGCAATGGAGTGGGAACATTTGATTGATAGAAGAAGGCTGTTCTGAAGTTTTTTCCATTTGCTACAGGTTGCAAGTACAAGTTTTACAATTACAATTAAACAAGTAAAAGACGGTTTGCGAGTGCATTAAGGTAAACATAGAACAAACAAACAAAAAGCATAAAGAGCAAAAGGAGAAAGACAGAGCTAACGATCATCTTCTGCTGTTATTCTAATCCGACAGCAAACTATTGTTTTGCACAATTCGTCACATCTACACAATTAATAGTGCAAAACACAAAATACTACAGAAAACTGCATCATATAGCTTTTTGAGATGATAAAAATACAGGCATGGATTGAATGTTTTATATTTACTACAGTAATTCAGAAATGTTCAGATGTGTAAACATCTATTGAGTTATTAAGTTTGTGAAAAGAGACAATCTAAACGTTTTAAATCAGCAGTTTTGGTTATTGTTCATATTTATCATGTGATTGTAAGGTGGCATGGCCTGCACAAGATCAGTAACTTCTATTTTGTTGCATAATCCTATTTGACTGTGTTTAACTGAAATAACACAGAAGCCAACCTCTCCTGCAACAGTGTTTTCCACCAGGTGGCTCTGCTAACTGGGTTCACAGTCGCCTGCTGGATGATGACTGCTCTGAAGTCTGTATAGGAGAAAGCAAGCATAGCCAAGAATTTGGATTTGATTTTAGATGATCATTATTTATTTAATCCTTAAGGGTGTGCTTAATGGCATAACAGATTAAACCTGAAATATCCTTAAACTGAACTTAAACTATATATGAGCTTTTTCTCCTGCAAAGTTGGGCTTTAAGAAGAGTGGAAGTGGGCCAACTCAAAAACCAAGCTGAAGCTGATAATTGAATATTTTTTAAATAAAAGCGCTTTAAGAGGCTGATTTAATCACTGAACCTGTGAACGGAGTTAATCATCAATCTTCAGTGTGTTTCCAGTTTAGAGCATGTTACACACTCTGTATACAAGCGCAGGGCCTATATATCTCACTAGAGAGGTGAGTGGCCCCTTTGTTTGGATGTAAGCTGTCTGAAACAAATAAGTAGGTCGGGCGCTAATCTCACAGAATATGCAAAGCTGCAGGCACCACAGAGGTAGGAGAAAGGGGCAGAGCGGTTTGAGCTGAGTCTTTAGCAAAAGCAGGTTATTACATTTACAGAATAATAACATCCATAGCGTACTGTACAGCTGCTTTGATAGGACTACCGATCAATCGAGTCTAACATGGATGAATAACAGAGAAGGAGAAGCGGAGGATTGTTCGTGATCCTGTCCGGAAAAATACACGAACTGCTGGATCAAAATAAATGAGCACTTGAACACACCGGTGTTGATCGCAGCATCTGCAACGAGGTTGGTAAAACTCAAAAGAAGGGAATCGAGCAAAGCAAGTTTGTTTCCTGACGTCGGTTATTCGCACCGGAGAAGTCTACCTGGGTCACCTGTTGCAGCAGCCGAAGCTGCTGTCATTCTCAGTCCTGGTAAGAAACCCTTGTAGCCATTATTGGTCGCATTAGACCAAAACTCCAATGATTGCACTCATTGTGTTTGTTGTGTAGCTTAGAGAGAGCATATGTCAACCATATCATGATAGTTCAACCTTTTTTGTTATGCCAGTGTGCTATTTTAACACACAACATGTGCACTGTAAGCAACAAACAAAAAAAAACAAACTGAAAATCTAGTAAGGGAGTAACAAAAAAATTCAAAAATAATGCAGTAACTTCAAAAGTTATTTTATATGATTTAGGTTCAAGAAAACAGTGGAATTTTATGGTCACACATTGTTAAAGAAAGAATGACTACTCAAAAAAGACAGATTTTTTTAGGTTAATGTGATTTACAGTTACAGTTATTACAGATTTGATCTGTAATTTAACAAAAAAGGAGAAATTTGTAAAATAAGAGTTAAAATATTTAACAATTTTTCCCTCCTCAAAAAATGAAAGAATGTCAATTTTTGACAGTTTTGCAAGAATTTGTGCTCCTTTGGGAAAATAAAGTATGTCTAAGAAAAAAATTTGTCTTCGGTTCTATGACAGACAACCTAGTGTACTCTTTATTTTTCTGAGCTGAAGAAAGAAAAAAAATCTCATCTCAAAGGCCTAAAGCATTTCCCAAATCATTGAATTGCCATGAAAAATATTTGGTTTTAAAATACTTAATACAAATGCATTCTGTCATCAAATTAAATATGATTGCTGAATGACACCATTACATTTGCTGGAACACAGATTCCAGGTGGGAGTACTTATTATGTCCCATGATGAAATGTTGTTGATGCTTCTACTAATTGGATGGTCCTGGAAGGATAGACTGAGCTGTGACTACAAGTCACTGTAGAATGGCTCCATTTCATAAGTAAATCCAAGGGACACAATTCTAGATTCTTCAGTGACTTAAATGAATTTATTTTAATGAATAGCAATTTGTGTGACACATTCAAATTTGCCACAACTGAGACCAGTTTTGCAGTGAAACGTCACTGGGTTAGCACAGCACGTGTTTGCTATTGTTCATTTACTACACTGAAATAATCTTGGGAAAATATTTTGCCATTAGGTGCTTGCAAAGTCAGTTTTTAGTCTTGTTTTTACTAGTCCCGGATGCAAATAACAGAGTAGTTTTGCATGCATATTTGAATAAACTAAATATTTTTGTTGCAGAATTTAAACAAAAGTCTGCAGTGAAGCAATGAATCCTACTAGTGCGCCAAAAGGATGTGGCTCCGGCATCGGCTCCATTTACTACAACCTGTGTGACCTGACCACAGTGTGGGGGGTTGTGGTGGAAGCCGTTGCCGCTGCTGGTGTGGTGACTTCCTTTGTCCTGTTTGTCATCCTCATGGGCTGCTTGCCGTTTGTGACAGACAAAAAGAGAAAGGGTATGGTAGCCCTGCAGGCCAGCATTTTAGTTTTCACACTGGGACTCTTTGGACTTACTTTTGCCTTTATCGTGAGCCAGCACTCCACCAGCTGTGCTGCACGAAGGTTCCTGTTTGGAGTACTCTTCTCAGGGTGTCTCGCTTGCCTGGTGATGCACGGGCTGTGGCTAGCCCTGCTGCAACGGAGAGGACGTGGGCCTAGGAGCTGGATGCTTTGCCTGGGCGCCCTGGGTCTCTGGCTGGTCGAGGTGATCATCAACACTGAATGGCTGATCATCACTGTGGCCAGGAGCCCACCTGGAGTAGACAATGCCTCTGACCTTTCCTGCAGCATCGGCAACCAGGACTTTGTGATGGCTCTCATTTATGTCATGGTTCTGCTGCTCGCCGTAGTGCTGATGGCAGTACCCGCACTAACACACAAACATAAGCAGTGGCGCCGAGATGGAGCTTTCATCCTGGTCACAGGGCTTCTCACCATTGCTATCTGGGTAACATGGATTGTCATGTACATCCACGGAAACCGAGTGGTCGGGAGTCCGAGCTGGGACGATCCTACTCTGGCTGTCGCTGTGGTGTCAAATGCCTGGGTGTTCCTCTTTCTCTACACAATCCCAGAAATCTGCTTGCTGACACAAGAGGACCCTGACCAGGAGCAGCCCCACGATGGAGACGTCTACCCTGCCAGGAGTCTGGTTTATGACACCATCATTAAGGAGCCGGAGCCAACCCAGCAGAATGTGTACATGGAGAATAAAGCCTTTTCTATGGATGAGCCTCCAACTGGTACAGCATAGCACATTATGTTGTTTATCAATATTAATCTTGCAATAATAGGAGTAACTGCTTTCAGCTTCATTCTGTATAGATGGGTGCTCAATTCCTCATATCAAAGACTCAAAAAAATCAACCAGACAGATAGGATTGATGTATGTGTAGCTATGCAAGGAAATATATCCTGACAATCAAGGCAGCAGTAGACCTTGTGATGGCTCTTGATCAAAAGATAAAGTATGAGAAACAATTGATAGATTATTATTTCTGACTTAGACAAAATGGCATAAAGTAGCTATTTGTCAGGTTCTAAATATGGTCTTGATATTGTGACTGAGTATTTTATTGAAATACATGTGAATAGCAACTGGCACGGAGGTCAGATTGGTTACTGTAGTGATATGACCTCGAGATGTGCTTTTTATTCATCCACGTCCCCTTACTAGGACAAAAAAAAATCTGATCTGCGTACTTAATGTTGTGCTTTGCTGATAGTAAAACATGATGCAGTTGCACTAGTCGCTTACTTGGAAAAAAAACAAACAAAGACAATATTACAGTATAAAGTCTGTAAATGATAACATTTATTTATTTCCAAACAACACTTGCTTTGAAGTCTGACATTGTCAGCACACTCCAAACTACAGGACCTCAATGAGTACATCAACCAGTATTAGCCTCCTCACTACAACTCCCTGTAGGGACCACTAGTTCCATTTTTTTCCCTTTAATTTGTCACATCTTTTTTATTGGTATCACTGTATACTGTAACCATCTATCCGAATTTTAAGTGGATATTAGAAACTACAATGTGTTTTCAGAAATGTCAGAATATTCAGCTTGTGTGTGATTTACCAGAAAATAACATCACTAGTCAACTGAGCCAGTTTCTCCAGTTATTGCTATAGACTGTTGTCCAAGTATCCTTGGGAGATGTATTGAAAGTGTTATATTTCAGTTTTTCACATCTGTTGTGATATAGACCTTATGCTAAGTGGGATCTAAAACCAAAAATGCTATCTTATGACCATTTTTTAACCACACCTTTTGTTCACCAGTATCAACAAAGCCGGTATCTCCATATGGAGCTTACAATGGTCAATTGCGAAGTTGTGTATACCAGCCCACCGAAATAGCCCTGATTGCCAAAGGTCTAACAAAGGTGAGTGTGGTAATGCTGTTTCATACCACAAAACATCCCCTCTTCCTTACATCTGAAAAAATCCCGTCTATGCATGTTTCTACAGATGGACCAAGACTCGATAATGCTTCGAACGACACCCCCACCTTTGAATCCAGGAAGTAGCAGCTCCCTGTCTCGCTCAGCTGAGTCCTTAGCACCCTAAGGACTGTCAAAGGTTGGCAGACTGAGTCAAGAGCACATTGCACTGTCACCTACACACTCGGTTGCTACAGCAGTGAAATAAATCTCGACTGCCTGCGGGTCTGTTCTCAGAGTTCCTAGTATCAGATGTTTTATATCACAATTTTTCTTCCTTAGAATGACGCTTAAAATAGTAACGGTTGAATCTACAGCAATATGTAGGAATATGACCTAGTTCCTCTCACAAACTACTTCTTATACGTTTCTCTGATACTCACACACTGCTGGACCAAGTGTTACAAGATTCTAATAATTGACAACAATGGAGACGAATGACTTCTGATGGGGTTATTCCATCTCAAATCATCAGGGGCCTTCTGCATGACTATCTCCGATTTAGCTGAAACATTTTTATTATGTGCATATTTAAAATGGTATTTGTGAAAATTTTTAGACGATTTAGAAATATTAATTCAGAATCTGCAACACTGGACACGTAGATCAAATAGTCTCTGATAATGTGTGAAATAAGATGGGGAAAAAAGGAAGCATCAAGAAAAGCACACATTAACCCACAATAAAGTATGTCAGGAAGTATTATATCAATCTAAAATTGAAAAACCACCTTTATAAATATGCATGTTTTATTAAGCTACAAAAGAAATTCAGTCCAATCAGAGATAATTGAGCAAGATTTGTTCTAAAAAATGGATGATCTGAGATGGAATGACCCTGAGGTTAATGTACACACAGCCAAAATAGATGATTATCAAAAACTTGTGCCTCAGTGCCTTTTTTTTAAATGAAAATTGAACTACTTCTACAGTCTATGTACCAGTTTTGCTCACTTGTGGCTTCACTATTGGGCCCCAAACTAACAATTATCTAAAGGGTGACATGTTTGCGTCTCTGTGGGAACAAACTTGACTTACCTTCTAGCTGTGAGAAAGACCAGAAACTATTATTTTTGCTATTTTGACCCTTTCCAAATCTAAAACCCAAAGTGAAACTATGTATTCAGTTCACATGTGAAGAAACAGTAGACAAGAATCCGATGCAGAGAATTTAGAGTAACAGACTAGTCACAGCTGTGTGCAGTGCAAAGTGAACATAATATACCAGAAATCGTGAGAATATCTATGATTCTTCTCTTTACACTCATAAACCTGCTGCCTGTTATTTGTTAATCTGTTCAAAACTGCATAAACACGCTGTGTTCACTTGTGAAATTATGTTGTGATTCTCTGAAAGCCATGTGATTTTCTTGAGTTTCGGATTTTTCAAAGTGTAATTTTATGGAAAGATATACATTCTAAGTTATGAAACCTATAAATGTTATGTTCATTCTGTGTGGCTCTTTGGATCTTAAAGGCGACAGCTCACAAGGACAGCAATGTGGGATACTGAAAGAGGAAGTGTCACAGTAATTATCCTGTTTACTGCCCTGAGCAGTCATTTCCATAAGTTTCACCTGGTGGTGCCACATGCTGGGACTGCCTCTCCGACTGTGATGTATGGCTTTATACGGCTGCAAGAAAACGATCCTGGGTGGTACTGACTGATATTGTCGTAATGTTGCCAGATTCAAATAGCAAAATCCAACAATTAATCAATCTAATGCTCGTTCTTGTTTAAATTTAGGGCTGTAATAGTCTTGGAACTCCTACGTGCGTGTCCTAATATGTTTCGTCAGTATTGTCGGAAACAAACAAACAAAAAAAACTGTTTTAAACAAATTAGCATTTACAACTGCTTTGACTTGCAATGAGTTCTCCTCCTTCTGAGAATTATTTGCATACAATTCGTCACACGCACGCAGGCTTTGAAGCGCTTCAGAGTGAGCTGTGGCTGCCTCGCTGCAGCAGCAGGCAGAATCAGCTCGCTCCTAATTAGTCCCACCATCCTGCGCTGACAGCAGCCATGAGCGCTTGCTCATGAAAGAAATTGCTCACAAACTGGAAACCAAACGGCACAATACTGTACGACAGAATGCATGTGCAAATGTTGAGGTTGTATTTTGTCATGTCTCGTGTATTGAACCCTTTGCAGAAAACATGCAGATAAGCAGAGGAACTTGTAAACATCCTGATGGTAAACATAAGTGAAAACTGTATCCAAATTTAAACAAATGAGAACTCATTATTTAAAGACAGACAATCATTGGGTCTTTGCATTTCCAATCAGTTCTGCTTCTTTACTTATAATCACTGACCCAATTAGCTTCAAACCGGCAGAAAACATTACAGGCTGTCCAGAGGAGTTTCGGCTGGGTATTACTCATCCCATTGTGGGTAACTGGGATAGTGTTGCTCTGCTGAAGGGACATTTTGAGTGTAACAAAAAGTCCTGGTCTATTATGTGAGATGAAGTCAAAAACAGCACCCCCCCCCAATCTGAATAGCTGTCTTGCAGACAGGTGGTTACATGACCAATGGGGAAGGTGCTTAGCTCAAGGGAGTCAGCACTCCCAATCATCAGCAGCTGTTCCCCCTTAATACATTTCCTTGTCACTGTGACAACGCTCAGAGGCCAAACACAAATGGAAAAACAACTGAGGGTTCTACCAGTCAAGTTGATTAAATAGAAATGACTGAACTCACAGACCAGACCATTATTACAAGGTCATACCATCTGGTGATATTGTTCAGTTGATCACCAATTGCAGAAACATTAACAACATAATGTTTGTTTTCAGATGCAGGCTTCTTTGAATGATTAAGTTGTCAAACAGCACATCTAAATTTATACAGTTTGTCTCAGAGACCAATACTGAACAAAGGCCTTGTTCATGAGGGTAAACCTTTCAGGGATTGCAAAAGTAAATAGCTGTGCCAGGCTCTAATAAGTGTTCCGCATTTAAAAAGGCTAATGTGATTTATTTATCCCAAGACTGAGGCTCTCCATGAGGTGCAAAAGGAAATAAGATCCTAACATTTTTTTTGCCAGAATATCAGATGTTTATTCTCTTTGCTGGGGTTAAAAGTGAATTTGGGAAATTTAGAAACAACAGCCAGGAAAACACGGTTGGAAGATGAACATGCCATATGGCAGAAAACTCTGTATAAGCTACTGAACAGGCCTGGTGGTGAGATTTGTATTCTTATCAGCTGTTTCCCCAGTCAAGAATGACCTTTTCAACTTTAGTTTTTGAGGTAATATGGATAAGAAGTCCATATTAATTAAAAGAAAAAACCTGGAAAAATGGGAATTTGACAGCGAGGAAACTGTGCTCTGATGAGAACCATTTGACATAATGAACGACATCTAATAAATAATCTTTATGGTGATTTTTTTTCTTAATTTCTTTATATATGTTGTGAATTGTCTTTTTGATAGAAAAATAAGACTGACATACGGTAAAAACAAAGAACATATATCACCAATAGAGTTTCATGTGTGATATGGCACAATGTGTCACTAATAATATATTTTACACTGGGTATGTTCTGTCAGCTCCACACTACTTAGAAAAACAACTTTCTACAGGAAGACTGCCATCTAGTGGGAGCACAGATGAGTCTAGCTTTTTCTCAACATTAATCTTAATAATTTTAATGTCTATCACATCACAGATGATGCCAGAGTGGCTGCCTAAAAATTTAAACATAAAAACAGCGTAAATACAAATGCACACTTGTCACCGAACATCCAACACAGTTGCAGAGTGAGAAATCATCAAAAGATACCTGTCCACATGCATTTTCCAGCAGTTATGGGTGATCAGGTTGTTGTTTCCGAAGGCACTTTAAATGCAACTAAACATTAAAATGTCCTGTGTCTTATGAACATGAAAGTGGCAGGGGACTGTTATTTACTACCCACCTTTTTGCTGATTTGCGAATACAAATGTTTGTGTCTTTCCCTGATTGTTCACATAATTGTGGAAGCTCCCCACGTGAACATCACTTCCAAAATAACACAACACACACTGTTGATGGATATCATGTCAGTCTGTGCACATCACCGCTTTGTAGTCATTGACAACGACTGCAGCTGGGTTCATTAGAAATCCTCAGTTTAGTGGCTTTAAATGTCACTGCAGGTTCTTGAGTTTTTCCAGATTAGCAGTCCTGGCCTCATGCTGCTGCTGTTTCTGTTTCTTAAGCAGACGGTAGGCCTCCACTGCTCGCACCCGCTCCTCCTCCATGATTCTTTGTCTGGCCATGGAGGGCTTGGTTGTGGAGGCTGCAGTGTGGCCCAGCAGAGAGTTGAGAAGCAGCTCCTTTGCTGCTTTCTGGATAACATAGACGGACAAGAAAAGCCACAGTTAACCACTTACTCACACATCAGGAGTGATGTTAACATGTGCTCACTGTATAGCACAGTTACCTGAGGTTTGAGCTGAGCTTTCTTGGGTTTGACACTCAACGATGGTGGAGCCATTGAAACTTCACCAAAGGCAACAGTATCTACAAAACAAAAAACATCAGTCGAGTACATAACAATCTTTATGCTGACTTAACTATGACTTCTTTAGCTTGCTTAATTTGAAACTTTCAGGTACTGTGGAGCAGCCAAAAAATGTGGAAATACAGCAACTGATTGCTATAGTAAATTTTTGTACAAATAGTTACTTATTTGCAAAATTATGAAATACATAGCAACACTAGTATTAATCTTGAGATGTATTCGTGTACATTCACTCTCCTTTTACTCCAGTCTATAGAAGGTAAGTTTAATGGTAAATATCTTGCACCTTAACTTTTAGATGCTCCACTATACTTACAAGCTAGTTGTTATTTTTATGGTCTTTTTTGCAGAAAATAATGCTTGCATGAGCAAAAACTGTGGGCCATTGCAGTGTGGGTGAAAATTGTCTGGCAACTTCCTCCTGTCTGCCTTTCCCCAAAATGCCAATCTGACATCGACAGCAAATTCATTCACTCCCACTTATACGTATACATTTATAGATTTCCCTGATACTGCTGGTGTATAAATCATTAAAAGGCCCAGGAACGATATGCTGGTCTGATATAATTTGGCCCAACACTGTAACAGCAGTCACAAACAGTGAAAGTGCAGTGAAACACAGTGACACTTAAATACAGCACAATTTTGGTCAATGCCATTTAACCTTTGATTAAATGTTTCAGAGAAAAAACATGCATTCCTTACCTATAAACATCTCTTTTTCCATTTTGGTCTCTTGTCTGTCCAACTTCTTCTGATGAAGCTTCTGTAATCTCACTTTATCATGCCTGTAGCAAGACCACAAACATCAAATAACGAAGAAGTATTAGTTGTACAATCAAAGAAACATCTACCACAACTTCTCTGTACCTTCTAACTGTTAATCAATCTGCATTCTGAGTTTTATCATTTATAAGTTTGGTGTTGAGTATTTTGGAAACGTAGCTGTATGTTATAAACCTCAATATGTTTAAAAAAAGATTTTTTTGCATTCAGACATATAAAAACACCAGGACCCAAATACTGACAAAGAAGACAACAAACCAATAATGAAATTAGAACTGATGAGGAGAATCTGTGCCATAAGAAACATGTTTAGGAAGCTGGGGTTTGGCTGAAATCTGCTTTGCTAATTTCAAGTCAAAGCGTACTCACTCCTTCTTTTTGTCAGACTTTCCCTTGCCGGCAGGTTTCTCTTGTTTGTCTGCATCCAGCTCAGGCTTTCTGTCTACTTGGTTCTTGGTGAGGAAGAGGACGTGTTTCGTCTCATTGTCCATGCGCCTCAGGTATGCTTTCACACCTTCCTGCTTTCCTCTCTTGAAATGTGGGACAGGGATGTCTCCATCCTGGGAATCCTCTGCCTTGCTGTTCGGCGAAATGGCTAAAGCCATGCAAGTTTCTTAAGTGGCTAGAAACATACGCTTAACTCTTAAATGCATGAAAAGTCGTATAAAAAATGTATTTGCTCACCTGCTTTTAGCTTCTTGGAGTTCAGTGATCCCTTTTTCATTCTGTGCTTGCTCTTCATTATCTCTCGGAGCCTGAAGGGGATGTGTTCGAGGTGGTCCTCTTCTTTAGCTTTCTTTGGTTTACCATCTCCTTTAAGCTTCCTATCATTGACGTTTAGACTCATTACAGTACAAACATGATGGAAAGGGGATTACATGTATGTTTTTAATGGCAACTGATTACAGGCGAATTTCTCGATTAATGACAACAATTTTAACTCGCTGTATCTGGCTTTGGTAGCTCCAAAGTCACTTATTAGAGTGCTAACAACAATTAGCTATTCTTGCTAGCTAGCTAAACTAGCAGCTTTTCTTTTACACGTTAGCTCGCTTACGTTACCTTGGCTGTTGTCCGGCTTTGCCTGCTCGTTTTCCCGACTCGTTCGTTTTGTTCTTCTTATTCTTCCCCATACTACACTGTTTTAATTCAGTGCATTACAGTATAAAATAGTATCACATGTGGAGCAGCGTGTTTAACTCAGCCTTCAACCCACCAACCAGAGAGGAAGAAGAGGTCTCACTCTGTGACTTTTTGTCGAGTACTGAAGTCGTTTGCAGTTTGTTGGACGGCATTTAAAAGAACAGAGAGCAGTTTTGTTCAGTTTCAGATAAATAAAAGAAACATTCCTATAAAACAGACGGATACAGTTATGAAACAAGTCTTGATATCCACGAATGAGGCAATACATATATAAATGAATTTCATAATTAAATGTATAGGGTTAAAAAATTTTAAACATACATTTTTCTAATGAATACTTTTTACTTCATGGGACTTTTATTTATTCATAATATTTATTTATAATTCATAATGGACTTGGCTATGCATGTATTAGGGTCACGATATCAACTTCTTTCCTCCTTTTTTCACACAGCCTTTTTTTTAAAAAATAATAAAAATAAAAAACAAGATTCTTTGGGTTTCTGCAATTCAGGTCCTAAAAAGCGATTTAAACACAAGTGATAGCTGTATCTCGAGACTGGAAGGTGATCTACATAAAATGTTTGAATTAGCCTCAAAAAGTACAGAAAAGATTGCACTTATGCGTGATTCATGTGTAATAATTTGTCCCTGAGTGATGCACTTTTCCAAGACGATCTTTATTGTAACGGGGATCTGATTGGCTCAAAGGACTGTTGCCCCTCCCTGCCACCGCCAGAGGGCGTCAACACACCAGATTTGGGCCACAAGTTTGTCTTTTCAGTCACAGATAACAGTTTACTTGACTCAATAGACTCCTTGTTGTGCTTTTATGAATTAAGTAGCTAAATGTATAACACCGTGAAGATAATTTCGAGCACAATTAAATAAAAAATTTAAATACTAATTTATGCACTAACTTTGCTCATAAACAATGTGTAAATAAAACCAAACTGTGAGCAGTGACCTCTGTATGAAAGGTCATTTCTGGCAAATTGCTGTCTGCAGGGCATATGTTACCTACAGTCTTATTTAGAGTTGAGACTGTGGGTTCCACTGATGCATTTAGGACATGACCTATGTCTAATTAGTCAGTTGAGTTTGACTGACAGAAAATTAATGGACAATTATAATAAGCAAGAAACAGTTTAGTTGTTTAATTAGATGGACATGCACAGTGATTGCTCATTTAAGCTTCTAAAATTGGTTTATTTGCTATTCTCTGTTTTAAGTTATTAGTGTAATAATATTATCATTTTATTGAATATCTTTGAGTTTGGAACACTTACATCAAGTAGTTATTTCATAATTTATAAGTACAAATTATTTATGTATACTGCCACAATGTACATAAAATATCATGTCTTCACTATGCAGAATGACAAACAAAGCAGACAAATAATGAACCACAATGTACATTATTATTAATTGCAGTCCCAGATTTAACACCATAATCAGCTGTCATCTGTTTGTCGACGTGCCCCACATTCATGTTTCCAGCAGCATACACACTCCCAAGCTTCCAAGGTTTTCAGTTTATGTAGAAGACTTTAGTTCAGCAAGCTAAATGATGTAAAACAGTCATTGTTTATACACCATTAAAGTCCAGATACCTGACTTAAATGTATGCTTTTTGTCTGCAGAGTATTTGGTATGCAGAGAGACAGTGAGGGTGAAAAAAACCATCGTCCATACATGTGACCCATGTGTGTGCATGTGAGCAAACAGTACAGATTGCAGCCAGACACTGCCATAAACCATTAAATGAATGGACCAGGTGTGTGTTTATGTGTGTGCAGGCGGCTGGAATGGATTACCAGCTATAATGCAACTCAATCTGAGAGACTGCTGATGAAAGGAGAATGCTACTGGTCATGCTGGATTGTTCTCGGCTGCAGGCGTTACATAATATTTGTAGGTGGTGGGAAGATACTGATGATCGTGGAACATGTGGTGAGAACATCCCACAGCTCAGCCCCTTCCAGAAACGTGCAGCTTCTGGAGCATGACTCATTGTTGTCCTTCAGGAAACATGTGCATCTGTCTCTGCTGTTATGTTTCTGTTCAGAAAATAAGTCATAATAAATATACAGGCAACTATTGTGCCTTCAAATTCCTGTCAGTCAGTCAGTCATTCATGAATGTATTATTTGATATACAGTGCAAAAAATGTGTGTGTACAAGTGATAAGGACTTCACAGTTTGTTAGCTGATAGCGTCATAATCTGATCAGAGTTTGAAGCGTATAAAAGGGCAGCTCATCACTGAACAGCGGCCCAGACCTCTACGATACAACCAACAAAGACACACAGCAGCGCAGGCGGTGAGTAAAAGCAATACCTTAGATAATATCTTTGAAGTGTGAACTGGTCTCAGTGTGTTTGTGCATTTTAGACAGACTGAAACATTTTCACACAATGTTTAGAATTTGTTATTTTCTTCTTGTTTGCCTTTTGGACCAGATTTTTCTTTAATTTGTTCAAAAATGAAGTATAGACTTTTTATTTCACAGACTTAAAAATGATTTGAAAATATACATCTGCTCAGTGCTCACTGTATTTGTTGCAGCTTCTTGCAGACCACCCCAACAGTTCTGCTACTAAATTAGCTTTTATGATGCAGAGTCAGATTTTTGGACTCAGTCAGTGAGGTGTTAATTAGATCCATGACTGACTGAGGTCATTGCTGCGGTTGTATTGTACTGGAGTGCATCATATTTAGATCTGTTTTTTATGTCATGTAAGTTCTCATCTATGTAAATAAGAGAGATGATAACAATAGGAATCACCTCAATATATAAATTAGTTTAACTAAGACTTCAGTAATGAACATATTTATGAATTTGCACTCTCCTGACAACAATTCCAAAAGCTGAACATTAAAAGACTTGCAAACACATTTAAGGCAGAGCTGTTGTACTGTATTAGATTGCATGTGTAAATATATTTCTTGAACAGTGACTCCATACAATTTTTTTTACACATAGCTACATTATCCACACAAAAGTATTTCTTAAAACCACCAGCGTTATATTTCATTACTCTGTTGTTGCTTATTATTTAATCATACCCATTCCCTAGTGCAAATAGTTCTTTTAATAATGTTACTCCTGTCACTGGTAAATAATCTGAGTACTCTATGAGCTACTGTCAGGTTAGGTCACTAGCAAATTCAGCATGTTTTCATAGTAATCTGATTACAAAGACACTTCGAAGATTAGAGGCATCGTGGAAGTTTGATCAGTAACGTGAGCATGAGATTATGGGAGCTTGTGCTGTTTGCACCAGTTGTTAGATAACAAGGTTAGAAGTGTTTCTAATAGACAGAACAATTCATTTCATTTTTTTTTTTTTGTAGGAAAATAGCAAAACACAGAGAATTAGAAACAGATTTTAATTGTTGTTGGTTTCCAGGAGCCATAATAAGCAAAATGTTTTAATTTTGTTTCAGGCTTGTGTCATTATTTGTGACATTGTTACTGTCCCATTATAGTTTGAACAACAGAAGCATGAATTTTGATGTAGCCAAACCTGAAGCAAAGACTGGCACCAAAGCTCCCCTCAGAGCAGTTGGTCCTGACAAGGGACCACCCAGGTTCAAGCAGAGAAACACCCGGCAGTTCAAGAGCAAGCCCCCCAAAAGAGGAGTCATTGGGTATGTCTCGCTTACATACATGTGTGTCATCTTGAAAGTATGTCTTAAAAAACAGATTTAAACCACAGTTCTTTTCTTCACCAGCTTCGGAGAGGAGATCCCTGGAATGGAAGGCCTAGGCACTGGTAAGCAGAATTACAACAGTATGCTATAACACCACTTACATGCATATCAAGCAGCTTTTCCTTTTTACATCATTCTATTTGTTCTTTCTTTTATAGACATCACCGTGATCTGCCCATGGGAAGCGTACAGTCATCTAGAGCTACATGAACTAGCTCAATATGGAATTATCTGAGTCTATTCACTGTGAATTTTTTTTTAATTTACCAAAGAGAACTAATGTGACAAGTTCAGCCACTGGAATTTCAGTAACTAATTTCACACTCTAGATCATCAATAGTGACTTTTTTTTTTAAATTGCAACCCTCCTAATTAAAATGTAATGTGTAATTTCTGTCATGTATGCCTGCGTATTGAGAATGCTGTTCTTTGAGACATTTTTTTTTTTACAGTAAAACTATTTTCACAAGATTCTCAAGCTGCCATTTTTATGTCCGGAAGCCACTGATGCTGGATGAGTTACTGCCTGAGGCTACAGTGGGAGCTGGAACTGAAAGCTCGGTTACTGGCCTGCAGGAGTTTCTGCACAGTTGTCAGCACTGTATTCATTATATTTAAAGTTGGAATAAAGCTTTCAATTTTAAAGCAGTTTTAAACATTTTCTTGTGCATCATTTATTTTTGTACATGCCAGGGTGAATGTCATGTTATTAAACCACACTGCTGTATCTGAAACATTACGTAATTCCCAATATGATGCTTTATTTCCCCTTTTAAAAGAAATGAGTAGTGCATGTGAATAGCAGAATAATCTGAATAGTGCATAAGTATTTCAGGGTCAGCGAGAACACTGCCTAGTTCAGTGTGATACCACTCTTGTGTTTTGTAATAAAAGGGATTCTACAGCAGTGAAAACAGCCAGTTAGCATTCACAAACATGAAACAGGACAGAAACCTCCAGCTCCTTTAAAACTCACCACTTAACAGAGTATTTTTTGTTTGTTTGATATTTTCTGAGACAACAATTTTAAAATAATTTTACAGGGATTATGCAGCTTACATGTTTGCTGGACAGAAAATGTTTTTACAACTTCATGCTGACAACTAGACGAGACTAGAGCGTATTCATATCATTTATTTTTACCATTTAATTATTGTACTGGCGAGACATTAAAGTTTTAAGCTCGTTTCTCCAATGTCAAATTATTCCCTTAAAAAAGTTGCTCCTTTGTTTTTATCTGTGGCTCATGAGGACAGCTGATTAGTAAAACAGTTGGCAAATTACATTGTTTGTTTCACAGCATTCTATTAATTTGGTAGCCTATGCCATGATAAAAGGCTTAAATATGTTGTCCAGAAAAAGTGAAGGATTTTGCAGCACAGCAGAGTGGTCGGTCCTGTGGAGAACTAAAGTTAGAGAAGGCAACATTTAAATAATTTTGTTGTTGTGCTTTAAAATTTTAAATGCGGTCTTACTCCTTTTCACATTCTTCGTTGAATTTGCTGGCCTTCATTTAAATCGCTATTGATGAAACAGGTGCAATCGTATGAGTCTTTGTAGTCAAGTTCAATTAACTAACTGACAAACAAGGTCAGTATTAAAAAAATAATAATAATAATAATAATACCAGCCAGAGCTCAATAAACAGTATACTGTTTTATTCATCATCCCATATTATATGTAAACCTTTTGCCATTGGATGCTTTCCAGTAGTCGTGTAGTGATAAACAGAGTCATAATCTGGACTCCAATTACAACCACTGCAACAGTCCCGATCAGGCCCTCATGCTGCTCGATCCAGCGAGAGATTCCCCCCAGACAACCTCCCAGGAAGATCACACTCTGAGCAGTAAACTCATCTAACAGCTGGGCTCCGACACCACACTGAGAGTTCCAAACTGTTCCATTCTCCAAAGGGTCCACGCAGCATGTTGCAGGGACGCCACAGGCCAACACTCCTGGAGCTGAGCAGTTGTAATATCTGAGGGATAAATAATATATAGTGACATAACTAGTACCACATTTATTTGGCCAAGACCCACAGGTCATGATGTACTTTTCAAAAGGCAAATATTTCCAAGTTAGTCACACTCTACTCACATGTTGATCTCCCAGTCGCGGTAGTTATCTGCCCCGCAGCACTGCAGATTTGACTGAATCTCATCTGTGATGAACCTCAGATCCAGATCATCTTGGTAGCCAGCCATGGCAGCTAACATCCCTGACCGCAGGTAGCCTCCAATCTGATCTTGCATGCTATATGCCAAAATGGCAAACAGCACCTGAATTGTAATGAGCACCAGCACTGCGGCTGAGAACAGCTTCAGTAAGCAGCAGTTCTCTCTTAAGGCACCGACGCACCCTGACAGGCAGAGCATAGTGAGAAGAAGGCCCAGAGTCACAAGTATCAGCATTGGGTCAGTGCCGATGCTGCTGATATTCTCCTGCTCAAATGATTCTTTGCTGATGAGGCCCCACATCCCCAGGCCAAGAACTACCAACCCAAGGACTGTGAACAACAAATTGCACAGGAACAGGAAATATTTTAGAAAATAGTCCATTAAGGAATATTTATAGCGGGGTTGCATCCTTGTAAATGCAGGATTGCTTTGGTCCTGTCCATTGTTTGCCTCTGCTTGAAGGTCAGTGGTGACATGATCGAGCTCCTCAGCATCCTCTTTTGCAGATCCTTCCTTTGAATAGAAAAGAATTCAACAACATATCATTGTTTTTGAGAACTGATGTCACCTTAAACATGTATCTACATGTCAAAAAACGGAAGAACACATTATTCCAGAAAGAATTTAACTTAGTAAAAGACTTACCTTTGGTATGAGTGGACTGGACTCATTTTGTGTAGTGTCTCTCCTCAACCATGGCCAAGGAATTCTTTTTATTACCATATATCTCCTCATGTTGTCAACCACTGGGACTTGATCCTCCCTGTGTTGTTCACTGGGCAGAATAAAACAAGCTAAAACGAAACATCGGGTGAGCACTCACAATATAGTGCAGGAGAGCATGTGAGCTTAGGTGGAGTAACCATGCTGTGTTTAGCCTCAAGCTTCTGGGAGGCGTGGGATTTCCTCATCATGTGAGAGTCACAGTGCAGGGATTAGACGGTCATCTGAGCATGTATGAGAGTCTGCACACACACAAGTGTGGAATTCTGTGTAGAACAAGAGACCTGTGTCTTAAAATGAGACTTGAAAAGCAAAAGTGAGAGAAATATTCTTGATTTTATCCATCTGACTGTGTCTGGAAGCAAATAATGAAAAATAAAACAAATCATCAAGTCAGGAAAAATAATTTGTTTTTAAAAGTCTACAGGTCAGATTTCCAACCCGAAAATATCTACTGATTGAACTACATTCTCTACAAAAAGTATTCACCCTATTCAGTCATTTTAGCCTTTTTTGCTAGTCAACATTGAATCGTGATCAATTTCATTTAGCAAAAAAAATAAAAATAAAAAATTCATCTCAATCTCAAAACATTACCACAACGTAATTAATTCATCAATCAATCAGCCAAAATAAAAAACACAAAAAAGCGGCTGTATAAGCATTCATCTCCTTCAAGTCAAGTATTTAGTAGATGTGCTTTTGGCTACAATCACAGCATTCAGCCTGTGTGGATTGGTCTCAATCAGTGTTCCAAATTTGGACACTGCAATTTTACTCCACTGTCAGGTTCCACTGAGTCGTAAGTAAACAACCCTTTTCAAGCCCATCCACACATTCTTAATTCGACTGAGGTCTGGCTTCTTGTTTTCAGATTATTTCTATGAGGCTTTGGCTGTATCCTTCCAGTAAGCATCAGGTTGTCCTCTGTGATTTCCTCTCCTTCAGCAAAGAATGGGCAATAAAATCATTTCAGCCACTGTCATTCTTTCTTCTTGCTTGAGATGGACAAGCCATCCAGGGCATTCTGCTAAGAAGCATCCACACATTGTGATGCTGCCACCACCATGCTTCACAGTGGGGATGGTGTGTTTGTGTTAATATGCACCAAACATAGTGTCTCGTCTGACTGACACAAAGCAAAATGTTTGTCCATTCAGACCAAAGAATCATCTTCCGGTTAACTTCCGAGTCTCCCACATAGCTTCTGATGAACTCTGGTTGAGATAGTCTTTTGCCACTCTCCCGTAAAGTTTGACTAGTGAAGAACAGGCAACACTTGCTGTATGCACAGCCTCTCCCATCTCAGCCACCAAAACTTGTAAATCCTTCAGGAGAGTCTTTTTCTTGCACACTCACTCAGTTTTGAGGAAGGTCGGGGCAGATTTACTCATGCACCACATTCCTCCCATTTTTTACGAATTTACTTGGCTCCAAGGAATCTTCAGTGCCTTGGGAATTTCTGTGACCTATCGCTGGACTTATGTCTTTCAAAAGCCTTTTCACAGCATTGCTTGGAGTGTTCTTTTGTGTTCATGGTGTATTTATAGCTCGGGGTATTGATTCTTCAGTGACTGGACCTTCCAGATACAGTTTTTATATATCAGTTACTTGAGACACATTCACTGATCTTTATTGAACCACTTGTGTGACTTCTTCCATCATTTGGCTACTCCTGTGATCAGTTTGGTGCGTTGCTTTAAAGGGGGTGAATACTGGTGCACATATTGGACATTTAATATTTTTGATTAGCTGACATTAATTTGTAAAAATCTGTTCTCGTGTTGACATGAAATAAACTTTTTTTTCTGTAATTCTCATCAAAAAGATGAATTATATTGACCATGATTAAATGTTGAAAAGTAATATAAGGAGAAAACTTCTAGGAGGGGAGAACACTTTTTATAGGCGTTGCAAATTCTGTGGCAAAGTCTTTTCACGCATACTTTATGGGTAACATAGTGTACATACCAAACCAGTTATATTAAAGGAGACATATGTGTTTAATTTATGATCAGTCTCATCTGTTTGCACTATAGTTTTGAGTATGTTGATTGCAGTGGTTCAGAACATAGGGTTCGACTTCAGCATATAAATCTTTGGTGATGCAAGATGATAACAGGGAAGGACAGTTTTAAGTTGGAAACACCATTTCCCCTTGTCATTTCAAGAGTCTTGTATCTGTAGACTGCATAGAAATGATATATGTGAACTCTGGTCTGAAAAGTAAAATGAGCACAGAAGTGTCTGCATTTTCTTTGTTTGCCTGTTTGCAAAACAGTCAGAAGGGGTGATGTCTCTGATTGCAAAAACATGTCTGACTATGTAAATAAAAAAAGGATCCTACCTCTCCCTTTGCCTGTTACCTAAGTAAACATTTTCACTTAAGTTCAGTTGATTATTCTGGGACTTTTTGCTGAGAGAATGGGGAAAAATGTAAATTATGGATCCAATTAGAGCAAAATTAACAATAAACAAAATGTGATTGACAAGTTGCTATCGTATTGCCGTATGTAGCTTCTTCAAGTTCTAAGGCAGATTTGCCACTCACACATCAATTCAATTCAATTCAATTCAATTCAATTCAATTCAATTCAATTCAATTCAATTCAATTCAATTGTCTTCATATAGCACCAATTCAAAACATACACCCCCTGTCAAAAGTTTTAGGACAGGTTCTAATTTATTTGAATGAGAAAGTGTCCTAAAACTTTTGACAGGGGGTGTACATATGTCATCTCATAGCACCTTACAAATTTTAAACAGAGAAACCCAACAAATCCAAAGGCTTCTTTGAATTACATTTGAACAAGCATTTACCCACAGTGGAAAGGAACCAAAAACCTCCCTCTTTTCACATCAAGTTTTAAAAGACTGAGATGGCAACAGCAAACTTCCAAATCTAAGGACTTTAAATTGGTAGTCCACAAACCAGGGGGTGGTCATGGTTGGTACGTCCATTTAAAAAACAAACAAACTACAGGCTATGATCCAGATAGAACCCAGATAGCGTTTGATCTCTTTTGGTTCACACATAGCTACTTATATACAGAATGTGTCAGATAACAAATCTGATGACAATTTATCTCAGTTTTCCTACACATACACCAGTGTTTCTAACTTTGTTTGCTAAAACATGCTTATTGAAGAATAGCCTGTACCCCAAATATTTAGTTATGACAATAGCAGGGCAGCTACCTTTCAAATATATAGTCTAGCATAAAACTGCAAGTTAGTCAACGATTTTGTTATTTTTTACATCTCTGCCACCACTAACCACTTTCAGCAATGTCAGAATCCACATAGATAAATTCTGTTTTCTTGTCTGAACTATAAACTTCAGATGTGACTGTTTTCTTATCCGCTCCAGGTTTCTAAGCACTAAACTTTATTGTATTGCAATCACATGATATAAATTTTTCTGCAAATAATCAATGCTGGCTGCTTAGGTAACAGGTCAACAATACAAATAAGAGACAGAGATCTAACATCAGAAAAACACTTACCTAAGTGTTACTGTGTGAGTTTTATTGCTCACACAGTTTTAAGGCTGTTTTGTCTAATAAAGACAGCCTGGTCAGCTGGCAGTGGTATTATGGACTGGAATTGATCTTTCCAGCCGGAGTATAAGAAAATCATGCGAAAGAAATTCCACCAGCAAGAGTTCACAAAGTCCAGATTATCTCAGACAGAGAACAGAAAAGCATTGTGTCTATTAAATATAAAATTTTCTACTTTGATTCAAGTTCAAAGTAATGCACATTAAAATTATTCTATACTGTAATAACTGAACTGAATGCACAGAAACGTCAATCAGTATTTCTCTGGACAGCGAGTCAACCTGCTTGGTACTTCCACCTCACTGCTGCAGCTTTGGCCAGAAACAGCAACTTTTTTATATAATCAAAGTGATCAGGGCTTGTGAAAGTTCCTTATTACAGGATTCTTGGCTCGGCTATCACTGTGCACAAAGTACCAACAAAAATCACCATGCAACACTTTCCCTCACTATTCTATTTTCACTATTTCACTTTATAGTTTTGTAGATTCACACATTAAACAAAAGCCTTCTGTGATTGTTTCTGAAAGTAGCAGTAAAGTGTAGCTAAAGACTCGTGATTCTAAATACATAGAGCTCAAGCACACAAGTCTTTTATCAGCCAATTCTGCAAGTATCAAGACAGACGCAGTACTAATATATCTTATGAAACAACACAGTCAGGAGAGTCAGCTGATTTTAACTTTTTTGTTCGAGTATGCAAATGGGGTGGATAAAACATTCTCAAAGGTAGTTATCATTCAGTTTTGTTGGACTGCAGGGGTTCATCTTGCCTCATGTCAGTGTTGCTTTATAGATCCTATCAACATTAACAGTAACCAAATAGCTCTATTAATAACTCTAAGCAAAATAAATAAAATTAAGGAAATATTAGGATTATTCCTCTTTGAATGATCTTTGTTATTAGGCATTTCAAAACAACAAAAGTTGGGGAACTGGGGATCTTCTTGCTGCATGGTGAAAGTGCTAACTGCTACGCCACTGTGCAGCCCCAGGAGTAAACAGTGCATAGATAATTAATGAATGGATGATTAAGACATTGCTAAAAGCCTTACTACTTTGATTGGCATATGATCCAACCTATTAATTTACTATTTAGCATCTATTGATTGTCTGTGGGGGCTGCACAGTAGAATAGTGGTTAGCACTTTCACCTTGCAGCAAGGAGATCCCCGGTTCAAATCCCGGCCGGGGCCTGGCATCTTTCCGCATGGAGTTTGCATGTTCTCCCTGTGCACGCGGGGGTTTTCTCCGAGCACTCCGGCTTCCTCCCACAGTTCAAAAATATGCTGAGGTTAATTGATGACTCTAAATTGCCCATAGGTGTGATTGTGTGTCTGTATATGTAGCCCTGTGACAGACTGGTGACCTGTCCAGGGTGTCCCCTGCCTTCGCCCGAGTCAGCTGGGATAGGCTCCAGCACCCCCCGCGACCCTAGTGAGGATAAAGTGGTGTATAGAGGATGGATGGATTTTTACTCCTCAGTAGGGCTGTGGGGGCTGGAGCCTATCCCAGCTGACTTAAGGTGAAGGCAGAGGACACCCTGGACAGGTCACCAGTCTATCACAGGGCTACACATAGAGACATAGAGACAAAGAATCACACTTACATTCACACCTATGGACAATTTAGAATCACTAATTAAACTGAGCATGTCTTTGGACTGTGGGAGGAAGCCGGCGTACCACAAACTCCAGACCCAGCCATGATCCCTTGAACATTTTAATGTGAATTTATACTGAATTCTGAAGAGCGGTGTTGATCAATAACCAGCTATAAAGATTACAGAAAAGCGGCCGTATGTTTGTAGCTGCTGCATTTTGTAAGGTGTCAGCTTGCCATAAATACAGTCAAGAAGCATTTTAGGTTTATCAGTCGCGGTGTATAGAGAATGGATGGATGGAGAGTGTGAAAGAAGTACATTTGCAAAATTAGCAGCACATAGTCGGCCTTAATAAACACACCGGTCCAAACAAATAATCATTTATAAGATTCACCATTTCTTTAACTGCCTCTTGTGCTTTAAAGTATAAAAGTGACTCTCAAGGCTCACTTTCCTCTTGTCAGATTTATCTGGGGAATTGTTAAATGTCAAATGAGGTAAAATAAAAACTAGCAACATCCGCCCGGCTATCTGTTTCTGTCCATAAAAAATGTGCAGGAAGCATCGGAATCCTCATGGTGCATCTTCTGTTTGGCATCAGTCTTTGAATTGAAGTGCTGATATATTTCAGCTTCACTATCCGCATAACATTGCTCATTGATAAAGTCATTATGCAGTGATGTGCTGCTGTGAGTCAATAACAAGCAGCATAAGAGAGAGCTGACACTGAGTTGAAAACCAGAGAAGAAAGAGGCCTGGCTATCAGTCGCTGGCTCTGCAGGTTCGCTGGCTCTGCAGGTTCGCTGCTGTCATTCTTTCCTGTGGTTGTGCCGGATTGAGCTGCAGGGACCTGGAAGGGAGTCAGGCTGCTGCTACAGAAAGAATCGGTGGCTGACTCCAGATGGGGCTCTAAAAAGCTTGGAATTAGTCCTTCTGTGAATCTGTTTCCATATTAATGTGCATTAATGGAAAAACTAATTGTGATTTGCCATGCTCAATCGCACTGACCTCCCAGATAAATGCATGGATACGGTCACACAAGTAAGAGTTTGGGCTCTTTTGACAGTGAAAACGATATTTCTTGATATTGATCTACACTTATAGTTACTTCTCTATAACAAAAAATTCAGTAACTGGTCCAGGAAAGCAACCAAGTACATCTAGTCAAGTTTTTCTATTTTATGATTCTTCACTCTTTTATACATTTCACTGATTTTTCAAAATTAATATTTATTTTGCAGCAGCAGTTATGGGCTGGAACAACATGAAAATGAGCTGTTTGGCACATTTACAGGGATGCTGATTAATTTGCATTGTCCCTGAAAAATAAACAAATAAACAAAATAAATGGTTCATTTAAAGTTTTTATATTGACAAAATTTACCTGATCAGCTTTTGAAATGTGGTGCTTGATTTTTATAGATTTATCTGTGTAATACTACAACGAAAGATTTAAAAAACATGCATATCTCATACAATTTAAGGCATCAGTAATAATAGCCCAATGTTAAAGGTTATTCTGCTTCATATTAAGTGACTTGCTCTCTATAGTTTAAGTAATATTGTGGTAAAAAATAATGCATGTACACTTCTACTCAGAAAAAAAATATCTTTTTTCTCGACTACAAATAAGATACCTTTTCTTGCAGCGCTCTGCTCCATGTTTCCACTGAGACAGAGGAAAGTAAAACTGGAGAAACAATCAGCTCCAGTTTCCAGGGGATAAAATGCTGTTAAATTTAATTGTCAGCTCTACAGTTAAACCATCACAAATTTACTGTGACTGGCTGCCGACAGGATCAGAAGTTGGAGGTGATTTGGATGTTTTTGCTTTACAAATCTCACACTTTTCTTGTTTTATAAATCTTTCAGAAGGACTTAAACAAGGATTTAGTTGCTGCTTGTTGAACGGAAGCCAACATCCTCTGCAGTGTTGTCAGCACTGAAGATGTATGGTACAAATGGGCATGATGTTCATCCTGCCGAGAGCACATAGTACAGTATGTTGTCTCCGTGAGTTTAAAAGGTAGTGCAGATGGCAGGGACTGTAGCCCAGTTAGATTCCTTTTCAGAGTTAGATTCTTGAGATGGACTTGCCTCAGCTCATACATCACTTCAGCTATCTGCAGTCATCCGCACAGGCAGAAACGCAGACTTTCAAATGGAATAAGGAACTTTGATTTGAAAGTGAATAAGAACCAGAAATTTTTTGTGACAAAAATATATTTAATTTCAGACACAGGGCAGAGGTACTCTATTTGCCAAGTCTTTACCAATGCAGGGAAATGTGCTTTTCGGATGCTTATTTTGCACATTTTATTTTTTGTGTTTTCAACTGCAATCGCTTAAAATGAAAACATGTTGCTTTCCCCTCCATCAGCAGTGAGATTATTTCACCATAAATTATCTACAATTATCAAGAGTGGATCGATGTCAGTGTGAGTCAACTAATGGAGTAAATCAGTGGTGAGAGAATCCCATGGGGGGCGGCATATTTTTATCTTTATTTTAAAGCTGACAACAAACCCTGGCTCACTTCTCAGTTGAGAGTAGAGGTAGCTAATCTCTAAGTAGCCTGTTCATTAAAAAGGTTTAACGGTGCGTCTTTCTTTCATCAAGTGAGTGTGGCTCTCCAGGTTTTGATCACTCCTGACCATTGCCTGTTGGATCCGTCTGAGCCCAGATGTTTAGCAGATTGTATTACAGTAGGCAGCAAGAATGTCGTATTGGAGCCATCCAGCTACATCAAACACCTCTTCTGGATCTGAGCCTTCAGGGAGTGCAGTTGCCCAACACCACTCACAACAGCTAAAAGTCATGTGGAGGATAGACAGGGGATTATTAGGACCTCCCGTTCACACTATGTGTTATTTATTGTTGCAGCAGATGGCTACAAGACGCATCACAGAAGATGCTTAGGTGGAATGTGTGTGCATGAGATTTTGCTTTGTGTGTCTTTGAACATAGCCGTGTGCACATTGTGTCACCGCCCTGCATCTCTGACGTGGATGGGGGCAGGTGGGAGAGAGGCTCCGTGAGTTTAGGGAGGCAGCTATAAGAGCTGTTGCAATTGAAGGATCGTACCACAGAGAGTGTTCTGCTGCTCTGACCTGGAGAGACCCCTGGAACTATTTCACAGAAAGGTAACGTAAAACTCAGAGATTCTTGCATTCTTGCGTACAGTACAGTAAAATAGGCTTAGATGACAAACTTTTGAACACATTCCTTCAAATATATGTTTGTGCCTGTCAGGAAATCATGATCCATCTGCTGTTTGTGGGAGATAATCTTGCTGTTTTAATTTTAAAAAAATAATTAACAGATCAATAATTTGCAGATTCAGCTATACATGGAAAGTCCATATATAGCTGAATCTGCAGGTATAGAGCAGGTATAGTGGGTTTTATCGGGCTTACAGAGAGCTAAGCATGTGTGTTTTCATGTTGAATTCCCTGTTGTGTTTCTCAGCAGTCCGTGTCTTGTATTTTTGTTTTTGTTTGGTAAGGAAGATGAGGATGAAGCAGGTTTTGGCTCTGCTCTGCCTGATCTCAATGTGTGGGGCTCAGAAATGGAAACAGGAAACCTCACGTTGGGACCCCAAAGGTCTGAGCTGATGTGTTGTCCACAATCTATAAATGATTATTAATATAATAGAAATGTATGTAGAATTTAGGGTGACTATTGTCCTGCAGCCTCTTACTCTAAATTTCTGTTTGAAGCAGAAAACACCGATGGCAAGACTTGTTCCAACATGACTCAAGTACTGGACAACTGGAAATTTGCTATTTTAACCCAAGTGAAAGACCTGCTGATCAATGACCACGCCTCTGTTCTCCCTGAATATAACAGGTGAGTCTGTTTGCCTTCTGACTGGACTGACTGTACACGGCAGCAATAGTACACAAACAGGCTGGCGCAAAAAAAAAAAAGACAACCCAAAAAAGCAAACATTGAGTAAGAGAGAGGTGAAAGAATAACAACCCTCTGTGACATCAGTTCTCAGAGTCATTTAAAATTAGAGATTATGTAACTTGCTCTGTTCTGCACATGACCACGGCCATGTCATTGCCGGTAATGTGATCCATGATTGCTGAGGTCCACACAAGGCCAACTCTGCTTCATAAATGACCTCACTGGAGTGTCTGCCAGGAGAAAATGGGAAATGTTTCAGCCTCGTGTTCTGGTGAATACGGGGCGTCTGGTAGACATTACTCCAAGTTGTTGAACCTTTTTCTGGTGATGGGGTTCTGAATCAGGATGACAAAAACTGGGACTGAATGATTGTTTAATTGTAAACATTCTAAGGAAGCATTTCACGTGGACGCTCTGCATGCTCAGTGTCCTTTCTTAGATTTTTTTGCTTTCATTTTTTTGAGCAGGACTTCCGTTTTTCATGTCTGTGACCCTGATGTTTCCTGCACATGATGCTGTTCCTGCTTAACAACATTCCATGACTTTCACATTCATGTTGCCAATTTGCCTTTAGTCTCATTTTTTTTTTTTTTTTTGTCAGTAAACAATGTTCTCATGTCATGTGAGCTCTTGAAGTAATACAGTTCTCTGAATGGTCACTCAGATACCGGAATCATTTACTCATTGGTACTTTTCCAAATGTTCCCGCATGTGTCCAGGATCCAGCCTCTCTCAGATGCTCTGGGAGACCTCTACAGGCAGTTCAACAGTCTAAAAGATGAGCTGGGGCGTCTCACCACAAAATTTGACAGAGTGGAAGCTTTCGTTGATGAACTTAAGGAGGGCAGATTCAGCCTGCGCCAGCGGCCCGTACAGAGGATTCCCCCCAGCTTTGGTCTGAGGTCTCCACTGCGAGCTCAGATGAGGGCTCCTGACAGGGGGCTAACAGTGATCAGAACGAGGAGGAGAGGCCCACAGAAACCTTAAACCACTATCCCCTCTGCCTTATAAATGCTGACGTATTAAACAAGAGTTAATATGTTTATATATTTTTCAAAATAAGATGACTATTTTATGTTATTTTATTGATGCGTGTGATGTGAGAATAGATCACATAAATGAGACAGATTTCATGGTGCATGGTGTAGAAACGACCTAAAAAAATCTGTTCATCTTCACCTTCTCTGTGTAAGGTCACATTCAACCACAATGTGGCAGCATTTATCACATTATCTTGACAATCATCCTGCTGCTTTCTGTGTATCAATAGCTGGACATTAAGGAACATAATGCTGGAAAAGTAGTTTATTAGAGTTATATAATGCAGTATGTAGGTTATGTATGGCCTTGGTTTGTATTTCATTTGTTTACTCAATAAATTATTTAAAATTAATTCATGTTGAACTTATATCAATCATGATTTAGTAAACTTTTACAGTGTTCTATGACTTCAGATGCACAGGAGTGGTGACAAAGCTGCCACAAAATACACCGTGTCTCTGAAGAACCAGGACATCTGGACATCTGGACAAATGACGCAGGGTATCAAAACTCCAGCCCTGTAATTTATGATAGCAGGAAACCCTAAGTGGAATACAACAAGTTCTAAACCCAATTTTTGATGTTCTTTGACAGTGCATGCCATGTCCAAAAATGCATGTCAAAAAATAGCTTATTAAAATATAGCTGCATTTTATCTGTCTTCTTGTAATTTGTTCTTGCTGCTCCCATCAAATCGAATTAGAAAAAAAGACAGGAAAAGTCTTTCCTTCTTTCTTTCTTTCTGTATTTCTTTCTAAATATACTGCAGGCATTTCAGGGGATTTCTACAACATTTCAAAGTTTATTTGATTGGGGACAACCCTCTGAAAGGATCAAGGAACTAGTTCTAAGAAATGAACAAGCATCATGCTCGGTTGATGAAATCAATTCCCTCAAGGATAACAATACGTAAATGTCAAATGCAACTGATATCATTGCATTATTGTGCAGAAAGATTTTCACCAACACTGACAATCATAGATAAAAATTAAATAAATATAGAAATCAGTGTGAATTATTGGCATGGATACTGCCAAAGCATCCAAATGAATTAATTAGAAGATAAAGTACAATTTATTACTAGACCAAATAAATTAAATTGTAAAGACGAAATTAAAATTCTTGTCTGATCTCGACACTACAAAAACCAAAAATTGTCATGAAGTATGTACCAAAGCTCCTCCTCCCGTCAGTCACTCTCAGTTTCAGTGGTGTATTAATCGGCTCCTCCAGCTCCTAATCAGTGCAGCCTCTAAACCTTCAAACCTGTCACCAGTGAGATCCAAGACCATCAAACACTGACAACATGCTGGTGACTCTCTGCTCTCTGATCACTGCTCTGACATGTGAGGAGGCCGACTTACTGCTGATCTGACCTCATGCTGGATTCATCAGTCTGTGTGTTTCTTTTAAATTCATACCATCTTGTTGTTTCCAGGTGTGAGTGGAGTGACAGTGGTGACACAGAAGCCTCCTGTTGTGACGGTGAGGACAGGAGAGTCAGTCACCATGGAGTGTAACTCTGCTGTGGATGGACCTCGTATCTATAAACAGATTCCAAGAGGAGTTCCTCAGTTCGTCCTAAATTTTTATCACAGCTTTAGTGCCCCAAAATATGGTTCTGGTTTTTCCTCTCCCAAGTTTACAGCTAGCCATCAGTCAAACTCAGATTATCGTTGGAGCATCAATGATGTAGAGGTGGGAGATTCAGCTGTCTATTACTGCGCAACATGGGACAGCTCTGTTAATGAGTGGGTATCACAGTGATTTACCCTGTGACATAAACCTCCTCACTGTTACTTCTGCTTTTTGTCCTGCTGTCACATCTTGACTGCCAGTGAATGTTTCCTTTAACGTCCTCATACATATGTTTTTCTTCAAAATTGAAAATGTATTTTATTGTAATCTCCCAAAAAGAAATAACAAAAACAACACTAATAAACATATTCCACTAAAAGAACAGGATATCCTCTGTTAAAAAGGTGTAAATAGCATATGGCATGTACAGTAAATTTGAATGTTTCTGGTCACTTATTATAAAAGAATCAAGATATAGAACACCTGCTACAGAAACAAGAAATTTCACCTGTCAACCTTAAATTAATCGTGATTAATGTGATATTTGGTCAAATAAGATTGTGTATGTGATAATACTTTAACATGATAACATAATATGTTTTACACAAAATTAATTAACACAGATCCTGGAGTTAATAACTGGTGGAAAAGGAGAAGAAACTATAAACATTCACACTTTAAATGAAAATGTTTTACTGGCTAATTATGCAGATTCCCAAAACTGAATTCAGAAATATATGGTGTTTCTATTAGATTCTACCCAACAATTCCTGACTTCAATTTTATTTGTAGAGAACTTAGTAAAAAACTATTTTTAGAATTTTTTTTATTTTTAGAATTTTTAGAATAGTTTATTTAGGAGTGAAAACTCTATTTCATATTGAAACTCCTCCTCTCCTCAGTGTCTTTATAAGTCTCAGTCTCTCTCCTCTTATGAGTCCAACCCTGCTCATCTCTCAGCTGCACACTGCAGAACATTTACACTGACAACATGCTGGTGGTCCTCTGCTCTCTCATCACTGCTCTAACATGTAAGATGTCCTTGTGATCACTTTCACAGTCCACATTTTCAGACTTAAATCTCTCATTAATGTGTTTCCTTTTGTTTGTGTGCTGACAGATGTGGATGCAGCCAAAGTGTTGACCCAGACGCCTGCTGTTCACACAGCTTCTCCAGGACAAGAGGTTGTTCTCAAATGCAACATTGAGAGACCTGAAAGCTATTATGTGTCCTGGTACAAACAGGTTCCTGGTGGGACTCCTCAGTATGTTCTGAAATTTTACCATTCTCACAGTTCACCCAGCTTTGGAACAGGGTTCTCCTCTGACCGATTTAACTCCAAAGCCTCATCAAACATAGATTATCAGTTTGTCATTAAGGCGGCGGAGGCAGGAGACTCAGCTGTTTATTACTGTGCAACATGGGATGACTCTGCTAAGGAGTCGGTATCACAGTGATTCACACTGTGACAAAAAACCTCCTCACTGTTACTTCTGCTTTTTGTCCTACTGCCACATCTTGACTGCAAATAAAGCCTTCAGTTCAGTATATTATAACCTCCCCACACATATGTTTAATGCTTTCAAAATTATAAATCCTTTTTGTGGGAATGTCTCAAAATAAAAATAAAACAAACCAACATTAATAAAAATAGTCCACTAGAACACAGAAAATCCTCTGTTAAATTCTGTTAAAAATAGCATGTATACTGACAGTCAATAGGAACGTTGAGGTAGAAATCTACGCAGAATTCTACTTGTAGGGGGTTGTAATTATTCATTGTGGATTTACTGATGATCTAGTGCCCTGGTAGTTGAGATAATGATGAGTTGCCATTTTGTCATGATTCATTGCACATGGGTTGGTCACTTTGCGAAAGTGAACCAAACACACACCAAGCAATACTCAGTGAGTATCTGCACAATTTGAGAATGGGTTTTGAAGGCCTATATAAAGGCCCAGAAAAGGCCACCATTGTTAGTCCAGTGAACAGCATCATGCCGCGTCTATCACATGAACAACGTCTCCAGGCACTGGGTATGGTGGAGGCCGGTTTGAGCTACAGTGATGTAGCCAGGCGTATGGGCTGTTCCCAACCCACAATCAGAAGCCTGGTCCAAAGCATGCGCCGACGGATTGCTGCCTGCATCAAAGCAAATGGAGGCCATACTCGGTATTGACTGTTGGGACTTTGTGTTTGGCAGGTGCCTTTTTTTTTTTTTGTGAAATTCTTTATTTTGAAATCATTCTTGAAACTTTAGATTTTTGTTTCTGTATGCCAATATGCTAAACAAATGATTCATATGAAGAAAATCCAGTTTCAGGCTTCAAAATAAAAATTATGTTGAAAAATATGGTCTCAAAGTTTTTAATGACTGTCAGTGTACAATAAATTTTAATGTCCTTGGTCACTATTCTGAAAGACTCAAGCTATAGAAAATCAGCAACAGTTTCTCAGTTGCAGATTTGATTTCAGATAATCTATAAAACTTGAGATTATTGCACAAAACTTTTAACATGTCCGTCAATTTTCAAATAGAAGAAAATGCAGACCTTTTAATGACATTTGTTCAAATTACACTGTGCACATGATCATATTTTTTTTGGCCTTTTCTAGGCTTTATTTGACAGGAGAGATAGAGAAAGACATGCAGCAAAGGGTCACAAGTGAGAATCAAACCCAGACAGCTGCGTCAGAGGCCAGCCCCTATGGTTCACCTGCTCAACCCATTGAGCTATAAGAGCACCCCACATGATCATATTTTAACATGGTAACACAGTACGCTGCACATGTTATTAATAGCCACAAATCCTGGAGTTAATGACTTACAGAGGAAAAAAACTCAGGGATTTCTAAAAACAATAACATTTGTTTAAACAAACACTAAAGTAAAAATTCATTCTTTTATGTCTCAAAAGACGCTTTACCTACACACGTGGACAAAATTGTTGGTACCCCTCAGTTAAAGAAGGAAAAACCCACAATTCTCACTGAAATCACTTGAAACTCACAAAAGTAACAATAAATAAAAATTTATTGAAAATTAAATAATCAAAAACAGCCATTACTTTTGAATTGTTGATTAACATAATTATTTAAAAAAACAAACTAATGAAACAGGCCTGGACAAAAATGATGGTACCTCTATAAAAGATTGAAAACTATTTGACCAGAGTGACATGATTAACTCAGGTGTGTCATTTAATTGACATCACAGGTGTTTCCAAACTCATAATCAGTCAGTCTGCCTATTTAAAGGGAGACAAGTAGTCACCCTGCTGTTTGGTGAAAAGGTGTGTACCACACTGAACATGGACAACAGAAAGCGAAGGAGAGAATTGTCCCAGGACATCCGAAAAAAATTATAGACAAACATCTTAAAGGTAAAGGCTATAAGACCATCTCTAAACAGCTTGAAGTTCCTGTGACAACAGTGGCTCATATTATTCAGAAGTTCAAGACCCACGGGACAGTAGCCAACCTCCCTGGACGTGGCCGCAAGAGGAAAATTGATGACAAATTGAAGAGACGGATGGTTCGAATTGTATCCAAAGAGCCCAGAGCAACCTCCAAAGAAATTAAAGGTGAACTCCAAGGCCAAGATACATCAGTGTCAGATCGCACCATTCGTCGTTGTTTGAGCCAAAGTGGACTTCATGGGAGACGACCAAGGAGGACACCACTGCTGAAAAAAACTCATAAAAAAGCCAGACTGGAATTTGCAAAAATGCATGTTGACAAGCCACAAAGCTTCTGGGAGAATGTCCTTTGGACAGATGAAATCAAACTGGAGCTTTTTGGTAAGGCACATCAACTCTATGTTCATAGACTCAAAAACCAAGCGTACGAAGAAAAGAACACTGTCCCTACGGTGAAACATGGAGGAGGCTCAGTAATGTTTTGGGGCTGCTTTGCTGCATCTGGCACAGGGTGTCTTGAAAGTGTGCAAGGTACGATGAAATCTGAAGACTATCAAGGCATTCTGGAGAGAAATGTGCTGCCTAGTGTCAGAAAGCTTGGTCTCAGTCGCAGGTCATGGGTCTTCCAACAGGACAACCATCCAAAACACACAGCCAAAAACACCCAAGAATGGCTGAGAGAAAAGCGTTGGACTATTCTAAAGTGGCCTTCTATGAGCCCAGATCTGAATCCCATTGAACATATGTGGAAGGAGCTGAAACATGCCATTTGGAGAAGACACCCATCAAACCTGAGACAACTGGAGCTGTTTGCTCATGAGGAGTGGGCCAAAATACCTGTTGACAGCTGCAGAACGCTCATTGACAAATACAGAAATCGTTTAATTGCAGTGATTGCCTCAAAAGGTTGTGCAACAAAATATTAAGTTATGGGTACCATCATTTTTGTGCAGCCCTATTTCATTAGTTTGTTTTTTTTAATAATTATGTTAATCAACAATTCAAAAGTGATGGCTGATTTTGATTATTTAATTTTCAATAAATTTTTATTTATTGTTACTTTTGTGAGTTTCAAGTGACTTCAGTGAGAATTGTGGGTTTTTCCTTCTTTAACTGAGGGGTACCAACAATTTTGTCCACGTGTGTACGTAGTAGAAATGAATGATGCTTCCAGTACATTTGTCACAACAAATCCGAGACTTCAATTTTATTTGAAGAGAGCTTGGAGATTTGTGAACTGAAAATATGCTAACTTTTGATTTATTTCAAGTTTATTTACTCACCATATTGTCTTGTTTACTCTGCTTATTTGAAGACATACGAAGATACATTTGCAAAAATCCTCCTTCATTTGCAAAACATACAGAGTAACTGATTCTTGAATTTTAGAGGAGCTGCTTTCTGTTTCATATTGAAACTCCTCCTCTCCTCAGTGTCTTTATAAGTCTCAGTCTCTCTCCTCTTATGAGTCCAACCCTGCTCATCTCTCAGCTGGACACTGCAGAACATTTACACTGACAACATGCTGGTGGTCCTCTGCTCTCTCATCACTGCTCTAACATGTAAGACGTTCTTGTGATCACTTTCACAGTTCAAATTTTCAGACATAAGTCTGTCATTAATGTGTTTCCTTTTGTTTGTGTGCTGACAGATGTGGATGCAGCCAAAGTGTTGACCCAGACGCCTGCTGTTCACACAGCTTCTCCAGGACAAGAGGTTGTTCTCAAATGCAACATTGAGAGACCTGAAAACTATTATGTGTCCTGGTACAAACAGGTTCCTGGTGGGACTCCTCAGTATGTTCTGAAATTTTACCATTCTTACAGTTCACCCGAATTTGGAACAGGGTTCTCCTCAGACCGATTTAACTCCAAAGCCTCATCAAACATAGATTATCAGTTTGCCATTAAGGCAGCAGAGGCAGGAGACTCTGCTGTTTATTACTGTTGCACTTGGGATGACCCTGTGAAGGAATATGTATCACAATGATTCACACTGTGACAAAAACCTCCTCACTGTCACTTCTGCTTTTTGAATCACTGCCTAATCAGCAAACACTGCCCAATACTACATATTAAAGTGATAAAAGCTGCAAATAAACTTGCTAAAACTGGCCATTTTATAGAAAAATAACTCACCCCACGTCTCATGTCATATATCAATGAATACATTAATTTTTGATTACTTTGAATCTTTCTGTTTTTGTTGAACACTGCAGTGAAAAACCACCACCATACCAGAACTGAATTATATTTAGTCATGTTGTAATTATACAAAAGTTGCAATAAAATTTTTGTTCTTCTGCAGAATTTTTATATTTATTTATAATGAAAACAAGCTACTTCAGCTTTTAATTTTTAATTAAAAAATCCCTTTTTAAAATTTTGTGCAAGGAGAAATTTAAATATAACATCACACAAATATAGTGAGATGAATAATATAATATAATATAATATAATATAACCTACTGACCACTGAAATATTGCATAGTTTATATAAAATACTTTAACCTGACATACAGTTACAAAAATCTTAACACAAAACGTCTATTTACTGTCCACTAACTCAAAACACAAGGGACTGGTTCAATAATAACACTTTGCACACTAGAAAATCAAACACTTCTAAATAAATCTAAACTTCAAAAACATCGACATATTGAGAATCACAAAAACATTTTTTTTTGGATGTGATTGTGTTGTGGTCAGTTCAGCTTTTACTTTCATTATTATATCATCATCAATCCTATATATATTATACATGCAGAAGTGGGCAACTACGACTCGGTCAAGAAAATAGAGAACACTTACAAACTGGCAACACTTATGCATGAGGAGTGGACGATAAAATGAGGATCCCTTCTGTGTATTTATTAACTTAACATCATGTTTGAGACCATCTCCAACATGAAAACACAATGATATAACAATCACTGGGCGCAGCAGTGTTCTACAACGGGGATCAAATGTTGACAGTGAAAGTTGGTTTTGACAGAATGTTTCAGTTCCACTCCCCCATTAGAGACAGTTGAGAGGTTTTTGTACGGCCGTGTATACAAACTGAATCACTGTGGTATTCGGACCAGGAACCAAGCTGACTGTGACAAGTAAGTACCTTTAAACCTATCAAAAAATGTAAATAAATGAAAGAAAATCAAACTGACAGAAAACAGTCCATTGTGTATGAATGTTCCTGCTAGTTTAACACATTTAGTATGTTGTTAACTGAATAATAAGATCTGTGCATCTGCTCAGCTGCCAAACTGTATCTTTGGCACCTTATTTGCCTTATTTGTGTGATATCTCGTCTTTTTTTAAAGCTGTCTTAGTTCAGTTTTTGTTCTTATGAAAATCTGTGTACATGTTTTTCAACTTGCCTGCAATGTTTTGGATTAATTTAGTTTGTTACTTAAATTTCGATTCCATTTCATCAGTTAAATTTATTTGTGTATTTTAAATCTGCCTGTATTGCATTTTGAATAACTTCTGTGCATTACAATTTACTCGCTAAGAAATGACTGAGGCTTAGACTTAGATTTAGCCTTTATTGTCCCTGTGGGGAAATTCCTTTCCACAGCACCATTCCACTTGATATACATTGACAGGACAGTACAAAAACACACATTCTACAAAAACATTGTTCAGTGTATAAGTGTTCTTCTCACTCTGGCCAGATCTCCTTGGCCTTTTGCTAAGAGTTTCTATATTAGATGTTTTTGCGTAGTCGTGCTTGTATGCATCTCAGTGTTCTGTATCTCTCTCAAGAGGTCGAGAGGAGGGGGGTGAGGTATGTGTTCAGCTGTTGTGTTATGTCCTATTCTATTATGTTTGCAACTCGTATAATGGCCCTGTTTAATTCTGTGAGGTTCGGTGAGGGAAGATAAATTGCAATCTTGCTTACTTTGACAGAAAGATCTTTGAAATGCTTTCTACACACAGTACCACGTTCTGTCTGGAGAATGTGATATTTTTATTAGAGACATACATGGAAATCTAAAGCAGACATCCCAGCTATGTTAGATAATGTGTCAAGAATATTGTACATTATGATATCAATGTTATTTTACCATATCAGTTTTGTTTAGTTTGGGAAGACCAGACACTGTGTAACTTCTCACAGAGGCAGAATTTCAGTGCAGTTATTGCATAATCAACTCACCAATTAACTTGACACAATCATACCTTATGTTTCTGATTTCTATTGTCTTTTGATTTTGCCATCCTATTTACTTTCAGGCTCCAGCCTCCGTCCTCCTGTCCTGACAGTCTTCCCTCCGTCCAGCGTTGAACTCCAGTCCAACAAAGCCACTCTGGTCTGTCTGTCCAGTCAGTCTGGGCCTTTTGCAGATGTCACCTGGTCGGCTGCTGGGAGTCCAGTGAGCAGTGGGATCTCCACCAGCACCGCTGTTCAGAAACCAGACCAGACGTTCCAAATCAGCAGCTCTCTGGACATCCAGACGTCAGACTGGAACATGGATAAGGTTTACACATGTAAAGTGTCTTTGGGGTCCCAGGCTGCAGAGAAGAACATCAACAAGTCAGGCTGTTCCACTCAAGAATAGCAGAGGACCAGAACGGCCATTTCAGATCTGCTTCCTTCTGCAGTTTGCTTTTTTCAGTGTTTAGATAATAAAAAATACTTATAATACGTGCTGTGTCAGTTTTGCATTGAACAAAATAATAAAAAATTAAATTGTAATTAACAAAAATTACAGTGTTGGTATTTGTGTTCCATTAAATGACATGAAAAAATAATATTTTAACTGTTACCTTCATCATAATTTATTTTCTGTCTTTATCTCATTGAAATTGGTCAAAGGAGAATTCAGAGCCTTCACTTAATTACAGTCAGAAATGTCTCATTTTAGAAATACTTCAAATTAGTTACAAATTTTAGTGAGGAAAAAAACTGTTCTCACAAATGACTGTTTTATTTTCTCAAATCTGCTTAGCATTTTCATTTCATTGTGAAATATCTGATAGTTTTAACAGTTTTTCAAATGATACAAATTTTGACAGGAAATGTTTCAGATACTGATTATTATAAGAAGCCGCAACCTTTAAAAACTACTGCTTTAATGTGTTCCACTTCAAGAATTCAGTCATGTGTTTTAAATGGAAAACATAAATCTAAACAGTCACTGAAGTTCACAAATGAATTTAGCGCACTAAACAAATTGTTTTTTGAAAATACTCGCCACTCTAAGCATCTTGAAGTTATATTAGTGCAGGGATGCTTTCCACTACTGCTAAATGACAAAAACAACTCATTCTGAACACACAGACGACACTATCACTAGTCACTTCTTGCTTGCAGCACATGCACGGCAAATAAAACTGTTTGATGTGATTTCAGTTGCTTGCAATAATTCAACCCTTTCAAAACTCAGATTAAATGGGTTGTGAATGAAACTGAAATTTCATCCTCTGTCAGTGAAGCATCACTCATCTCCTCCTCCCTCCCTCTTCCCAGGATGCACCTGCAGGCCTCTTCTTCATATTTATAGCTTCATGTAAATGAAGTGGTCAAGCGCCAACGCTCTGTAGAAAAAGAGGCAACTCTTTCTGACAGCAAATGCACCCAAGTTTGTGTTATTAACCTTTGGTCAGTTATTGAGAGCTAATCTTTACTTGTAAGTGTACCATTTCAGAGTTTTGTTACTGCAATTAATTTTCAAACTCCAATAAATGCAAGTGACCATGAAGATTCAACATATGAGACATGGAACCAAACATCTCATATAAAAAATTATAAAAAAAGAAAAAAAATGTATGTTACATTTACTCCCCTTTAAAATTGCCCCACTGTCTAAAACCTACATTAAATATATATATATATATATATATATATATATATATATATATATATATATATATATATATATGTATAGTCTTTTTTACAGTGCAGGCCAATTTACAAATATGTGTTGTTTTTAAAACAATTATATCAAGGATTAAAAAACAGTAAATATATTTGTAACTGTCATTGAATAAATGTTCCCAGTTCAGTTGAATTACAGATAATATCTAGTAGAATCACAGAATAAAAGGAATTTACATGTTGACAGTAGGAAAAAAGGTCCAACTGTACATAAGTTTCATTTCAACAATATCCATTTTTAAAATAGTAATTTGTTCTTCTACAATATGTCACTATAAAAATAGACAGTTTTAATGTATTTAAGTCAGATAAAAAACAAACATAATCTTACAGATATTTGCTGTTATTTTCATAGCTGTTTGATACTTTCACAGTATGAGTCTTTTTAAAAATATATATATAACTGATTATTTATTTATTTATTACAGTATACTTTCAACTAAGGTGAACTGTTTTGTGAGCCAGTCAAACCTTATTAACCACTACGGTGCAGATGTTGAATATGAGCTCTAAAACGTTTAGAAAATGTCACATTAAGTCGATCTGAAAAAGACTGTTATGGCTATTTGTACAAATCTAGTTATTAATTACACTATTGAGGCAGTTTAGTTAGAGCTCAGCTTGTTTAATGGTTAAACAAAACTTTTTTTTTTCAGACAAAACACAACCAGACTAAATAATTAATAATAGTAATAAATAAATAGTTTGGTTTAATATGTCACAGATTGTTTTGTTTATAACATGATAATCTCAGTTAGTTCACTTATCTCAGTTTAAAATTTGGAACGTGGGTAAAATGTGATTGAAAGATAAGTGACAGAAGTTACAAGAATATTAAAAAGGGACTTCAGTTCATTGCGGGGCTCCTGCTGCACACCTTCAAGTGGGTGGTACATTTGAATTGTGTGGATTGACAGTTCATAAAGTGACACGTACTGATGTGTTTCCAAAGATGCAAAAGGTGACAAGCAATTCCCACCAGAGAATCTAGTCAAAATGTGACCGCTTATTCTGAGAACAAAATTCAAGACATAAATTCTTTTATCCACAAGAGGGAGGCGATTTTCAGTTAGTTTAATCTGACCAGAAACTTTACTAGTTCTAATGTTCTAGCTAAATAAGAATCACTGTACGATGATGGACTACAAATGTATTGTGTAACTGCTGTGAATTAACTCAAGGTATTGTTTCATTGATCTGTACATATGTGAGTGTTTTTTTGTCTCGGTCTGCACACATTATTTTACTGAGGAGGTTTCATTTCATTTTCACTTGAAGAAAATAAATCAAAGCAGGATTTGTTTTTAAAGAATGCTCTTATTAAAATGACTCATACAACACAGCAATGCTTAAACAACCTGGCATTATTTTAAAACATAATTTCACATTTCTAGAACTTGAGAATGTGAAACAGCACAAGCCTGAAAAAATCGGACTCGTCTGCCCTGCCTTCATTCTTTGCTGCAGCCAGACATGGTCATGTTTCTCTCTGAGCTCTGCGAGCCCAAAGACACTTTACATGTGTAATCTATGTCCTTGAACCACTGCGAGGGTTCAGTGGACAAATAACTGCTGATTCGGAAAGTCTGATCTGGTTGCTGAACAGCAGCGCCGGTGGAGATATCACCGCTCATTGGACACCCCTCACGCAGCCAGATAACTTCTGCTATACCCTCAGACTCTCCGGGCAAAGTGGACAGACAGGCCAGAGTGGCTTTGTTGGACTGCAGCTCAGTGCTGGATGGAGGGAAGACTGTCAGGATGGGAGGAGAGAGGCTGGAGCCTGCGGGTGCACAAATGAAAAAGAATACAGGAAACATATATTAACTGGTGTAGGAAGAAATTAACATGAGAGACACTGAAAGTGCTGAAACTGATGGTAGTATTTCCCCCTGTTGTTCCTGTAATTGCTATTTAATTCCATCCATTTTTTTCAATAAAATCTAGAAAATATTGCCACTTCAATTTCTAAAACTGATACATCAATGAATTTAAATCATCAAGATAAAAGAAAACATGGAGTAAAATGACAGATAACTATAAATAAATTAACATATACTTAAATTATCATCATCAGTTTCATCTTGACTTCAACAAAAATCGACCTTCTTGTGTGGACTTCATTATTAGTATGTTATCTGTGACACTGCGTTTTAGTGTTCAGATTTGAAAGATGACTGAATGTAGTCGTAATTGTTTTGCAATTTTAAAACAGACAAAAACTAACCCAAGCATTAAAAAAAGGACGCAACTTAAATAATTCAATCCAACGCACTTCTCTATAGAACAAATGTTTATGCACGTAGCAACAATACCTAAATATTTTTCAAGAAATATTGCCATAAAAGCCTGTTTTTTTGTAAGAACAGAAAAAAGCAAATAAAACAACTCTTGCTTCATGAAAACTACTTGCTGGTCACAAGCCTATGATTATGCAAAATTTATATTGCAGTAAATAACAAAGCACTTATTAGGATCTTGCAAAAAAAAAAAATCCTACAAATAACCACTGGTAATATGTAGATTCAATATTTTGTGTAAATTTGAAAGAGAAACAGAAATATATGTTGTTTTTTATGATTTTAAAAGTACTTGTCACAATCAGCTTGGTTCCTTGTCCGAATACCACAGTGATTCAATTTGTATACAAAGCTGTACAAAAACCTCTCAGCTGTCTCTAATAGAACTGAATGGAACTGAACCATCCTGCTGAGAACATCTCATACCCATCATCAGACTGCTAATATTCCAAAACATCCCTGGATCTTAGAATAGAAAACTCTCTTTTACTTATATGCAGAGTCAGAAACAATCAGACAATGATAGCAACAAGGTAGAAGCATTATATTATTCCTGATTATATTTAAGGGGATTAGAAAGCAGAGCACAAAAAGAGGTTTCTGTCACAAATCACTGTGATACGAATCTATTCACAGAGCCGTCCCATGTCACACAGAAATACACTGCTGAGTCTTCTTCCTTCATATTGTTAATGATGAAATGATGTCCAGATTCTTTTTGATAATTAGATGTGTGTTTCAAAAAGGAGAAGTCAGGGCCATAAGTTGCAGACCACTACCCATGATAGTGCACCAGCACAAACTGAGGAACTCCACCAGGAATCTGTTTATACCAGCGAGCAGAGCAGCGCTTTCTGTAACAGCCCCCAGGTTACAGTCCATGCTGGCTGTCTCTCCTGTGCTCACCGTCATAATTGGAGGCTTCTGTGTCACTACCGTCACTCCACTCACACCTGGAAACAACAAGATGACATGAAGTCGAGCAAAATCGCACATGCTGATGAATCCAACATGAGGTTAAAGCTGCAGAAAGTCAGCCTCCTTACATGTCAGAGCAGTGATGAGGGTGCAGACAGTCACCAGCATGTTGTCAGTGTGTGATGGAAAGTGACTTTACTGCTGGACAAGCTTGAGGATGTGGAGGATGAGGGGAAGAGATGTTGTAGGAGCCTTTTAACAGAACACTTAAACTGTGCATGACTGCCAGGAGGAGGAGCTTTGGTTAAATCTGCGTGCTTTGCTATATTTTGACACGGTGTCATACTTGATTAATTCAAGTTAAAAATATATTTATATCATCATTTAGCTCAACAAGGAAAATAAAATATTTCAGGATAAAGCAGCTTTGGCTGTGCACGTGCAAGAGATACATTTTCCATCATCGACCAAATTCTAGCGAAACGCCAGCATATTTGTGCTTCTTTTCACATCGAGTTGACACTTGACCTCTTCATTTACATGCAGCAACAAATGAGAACGGGAGGCCTGCAGGTGCATCCTGGGAAGGAAGAGGAGGAGAAGCGACGTGACGCTTCACTGACAGAGGATAAAAAAGTCACTTTCAGTTGTAGCTCATCTTAGCAGATTTTTTGAACAGCCCAATGACAGACCGAGAAATATCACTACATTTTTAGACTGCCATGCTTTTATTCCAAATGTTACAACTTTCTGAATTTACAGGAAAGCAAACTGGAAATTAATTCTAACAAATTAAAAATTGAAAAGTGACAGTGAGCATAATCTAGAAATAATTTAGTTATCTGTGACTTCATCTCCTACTGTGTTGTAGCTTTAAGTCTTATCTTATTACTCCCTTTAAGATTTGTCTTCTTGTTATTGTCTTTTATAGTGTTATAAGTACAAATTATGTTATTTTAAATGTGTCTTTAAAATTAATTAGTCTTTAAATTGACTTTGATCTTCACCCTGGGTCTGATTGTCAGTAGAGTAAACAAGACAAAACAATAAAACCATGGCCGTAGCCAGGTATGAGGTCAGCGAGGTCCGGACCTCACCTATTCTTTCCGAGTTTTTTTTTTTTTTCGCCAAATATGCCCAACTGAATAAAACATAAACTCATAAAAACTTGAAACCTCTCTGTGAAACGTGCTTGTAAATTTTAAATTGTGGTAAACATCCATGGGCTTTGTGTTCTGTTTGTGCCTGTGTGCGTGTTGCGGTGAAAAGCTGTTTGATCAGCTGATGCACGTACCCGCAAATGCGCCCTGTGACGCGCTTGGCAGCGGGCCAAACCCCGTTCAAAAACTAGTGTTTTTATAATTAGCACTTTGTAGACCACATCCCCGCCCATCTACACCAAGGTGACAACAATATATATTTTTTAGATAATTCGGCACTAGTTCGGCCTGTCAGATCATCTGATCAAAGAGTTTAATTACTTTTATCCACAGCGGAGAGCGCGTCCGGCGCTTTTTTATTATTATTATTATTTTTTTTTTTTGATGAGCGCCTGGCTCATCAGACAACATACAATGTATGTTGAAGATATTTCTAACCTTTCCAGTGACGACTTGTGCCTGTCAGAGGTCATTCTCAGCCATGCGAAGACTTAAGACATGGCTTAGATCTACCATGTCCAACGACAGACTGACAGGCCTGGCGATGATGCATGTGCATCAGAAAGTGGAGGTGAACCGGGAGAATATCTTTCGACGGTGGGATGCCTCTGGTCACAGGAGGATTCAGCTAGCCTTTGATGTAAAAAGTTGATTTGTTTTTTTGAAAAAATATACATTTTTGTTTGGAAAATGCTGATTTCACATCATTAAAAGATATTTAAACAACAAACATATTGTGTGACTTGTAGCCTAAAAAATATATATAAAAATAAATATTTTTAAAAAACATTGAAAAATTTTCGGCGCACGCTTTGCGCGCGCATCATGGACCTCACCTTTTCCAAAATCCTGGCTACAGCCCTGAATAAAACTGAGTGAGTGTTAGAATTATTGCATTTGCTGTGTACAAAGCAAAAAAAAAAACAAACAGGCACATTTGAATTTTTTTTTTATTTTCATTTAGTGGATGAATTGCAAAGCTGATGAAAAAAGTTAACTGTAACAACATTGATTATTAGCAAATGTTCTAATACATAAAAGTTGTAACAAGCAAACAGCACAAACAGTAAAGAAGCAAATCTCAGACGCTCTATTCTTGAGTGGAACAGCCTGACTTGTTGATGTTCTTTTCTGCAGTCTGGGACCCCAAAGACACTTTACATGTGTAAACCTTATCCATGTTCCAGTCTGACGTCTGGATGTCCAGAGAGCTGCTGATTTGGAAAGTCTGGTCTGGTTTCTGAACAGCGGTGCTGGTGGAGATCCCACTGCTCACTGGACTCCCAGCAGCCGACCAGGTGACATCTGCAAAAGGCCCAGACTGACTGGACAGACAGACCAGAGTGGCTTTGTTGGACTGGAGTTCAACGCTGGACGGAGGGAAGACTGTCAGGACAGGAGGACGGAGGCTGGAGCCTGAAAGTACATTCACCACAAAGACATTCAAAATTACAAGTTCAAAGTAAAATTCAATAATCCATATTTAACATGACAAAATGAATGTTTTGTGCTGACAGTGCAATCCAAGCAGAGAATTTAAAATTTGAAATTTGTGAAACATTTTCAAATGATCACTTGAAAAATGATCAGTCCTCCCTTTCAAAATAAAATCTCTCAAAAATAAACTTATATTTTCAAATATTTGATTGGTTCAGTGCATTCCAGTTGGCTGAATTTAGTATCAACTGTGTGACATATTTCTCAGGCAAATTCTAAATTATACCTCAACTCTGCAGAAGTTAGCAAGTTAACATTAATACAATAATTCGAATACATTCACTAAAATATTTATAATATATATATATATATTTAAGATTTTAACAGATCTTAAAAGATATTAAATTAATAGGCACAATCTTGCAAATGTTCTCCACTGAAAATGTAAAAACCTTTGATTTGCTTTTTACTATTTGGAGAAAATGTCTCAAATAGTGCTATCAGATTTTCTTTTTATCACCACAGACACTGCCTGGTATCAAAGCAGAAACTACTGTTGTTTAACTGACCAACATGGTAAATATTTTAAACAATTAGTCACATATGCATTAGTTTCATGTTTTTCTTCATCTACAGCAGAAAAAATAAAATGTGTCTGGCTGCATAATAAAGTTTAAAAGCACTTACTTGTTACCATCAGCTTGGTTCCTTGTCCGAATACCACAGTGATTCAGTTTGTATACATGGCCGTACAAAAACCTCCTGACTCTCTAATGAGGGGAGTGGAAGTGAAACATCCTGTTGAGACCAACTTTCACTGTCAACATTTCATCATTTCAACGGTCTGCTTATATTCCAAAACACTGCTGGAGTTTTTCAAACACTCATATCCCTGTAGGCAAATGGATTCAGTTCCAGATTTAGGGAATGAAAGTGTTTAATGTTACTGAGAATTCATAAATGCTGCAGTGTTCCCATGCAGGTTTTTGTCACAATATAAATCACTGTGATACAGCAGCAGAAGCAGAGTCATCCCATACGCTACAGTAATACACTGCAGAGTCTCCTTCCTCTGTCTGCTTAATGATGAGCTGATAATCTACACTTGATGAAGCTTTAGAGTTAAATCGGTCTGAGGAGAACCCTGTTCCAAAGCTGGGTGAGCTGTCAGAATGGTAGAAATATAAAATATACTGAGGAGTCTCATTTGGCTTCTGCTTGTACCAGCTGACAACATTTCCATCATCTCTTTGAATGTTGCAGTTGAGAACAACCTCTTGTCCTGTAGAAACTGTGTGAACAGCAGGTGTCTGGGTCAAAACAATCACTGCATCCACATCTGCAACAAAAGCACACAAAAACACATCAGTGAGAGGTTTATGCCTGAAAATATGGAACACAATAAAATCAGAAGAACATCTTACAGGTCAGAGCAACGATGAGAGAGCAGAGGATCCTCAGCATGTTTTCAGTGTTTGGAGTAAATGTTCTGAACTGTGTGAGTGAAATGTGAGTAGGATTGGAGTGAGAGGAGAAAAGAGTGTGAAGCTTATAAAGGCATTGAGGTAGTAAGGGGAGGATCCTTTCCAGACTGCCTCAATTTAAAATAAGCTACAATAAAGATGAAGTGTTTGTATTTCAGTTAAATGTGTGCTTCACCATTTTAAAAAAACGTGAATCAATGGAGCTAACAGTGAACAACAGCATAAATAGAGATTTGATTTGTGTGTTAGTTTTATTGTAAAATGCTTCAGGGTTTTTTTTCTTGTCTTTGGTGTCTGTTTCAAATCACCCTCCACAATATTTAATTTTGAGCCAAATCTGTGATTTGACAGTTGGCCATTTACAGTTTTTCTCAGTTGATAAGACACTGTTCCTGAAAAATAGCACACATTTCCCAACACTCTGCACAGTTTTTTTTATTTGAACACAATTCACAAAGCACTGCACACTTGTGTGAAAATCACATTTTACAGTTTTTCTCGATTGTGAAGACACATTCCTGGAAAGCTGCTCTCCTTTTCCCTAAACTGTGAACACAAAACCCAATTTTCAAGCTACATTCACAAAACCTCTGACTCTTCTTGCAAAACCAAACTTTCTCCCCAAAACAGTTCAATCTGTGCTCAAAACTGAACTTTGCTGTCAAGTCATGCCTCAAGTCAATCAAAATTAAAGACTCTACTGAGTAGTCACTAAACACTACATAGAAAAAAGGAAAACACAATGCTCAGGACATGAATAAATGTTTATTTAGCCTAAATGCATGTTGCAAAACAAAATACCTGGGCATTTGTAACACTTGTACATAGAAAAAAGAATTTGCAAAAAAACAGAAATCCTGTGCATTCACATGTAGCACTTGTACGTAAAAATAAAGCACAAAAAATATACAAATGAAATACAAAGAAAAGAAGTGCATTACTCTGCCACAGCATCATTTCTCCGTACTGGGTAAGGCCATAGGACTTCATCGACATCACAGGCCACATTTTCTCTGGCCAGGCAACAAGGGAAAAAACCCTGGCATGCCGTATCCATGCACCTCCTCTGAGATTTCTATCCATTGAAGTGCCTCACAAACCAGTGCTCTGGCTTATATGTACCCTCACATCATTAGCCACAAGTGTGATCAATTTTGAGTTGTTGTGTTCAACCAGTGACATCTGAGCTTTAACTGTGTTTGACTTTTGCTCACCTGTGCTCACCATTACGCAACACAGGTGCATCACAATGACAATGTGTTGACAAGATGTGTCTAAACAGGTGAAAAGGGCTCATGGTTTTTCCAAAAGACTGACTGATTCAATAAGTGGGTTCAGGCAACTGAGAATTTGGTTCAGACAATAGAGTTTAGTGTTTTAGCAATTGAGAAAAACTGTATTGTCAAAATCTGAACTTTGTTTTCAAAATTAAGACACACGAAGCAAAACTAGGACACTGCACTGCTAAATACAAAAAAAACTTCTCTCATTTTTTACACTTCACATGAAGTAAAAAAAAAAGATAAAATCCTCAAAAATGACCATTTAAACACATATATCCTATAAATGAATCAGAGGGGGCCATTGCAGTGCCTGACTATACATTACAAAATAAAAATAATGTTAGACAAAAGAAAATACAATACTGTATTGTACACAGTAGAGTTTGCAAATATTTACACCACATCTGCATCAATTCTTCAGCCTGGTCAAACCACAGGACCTCATCAACATCACAAGCTGTGTTTTCTCTGGAAAGAAGGACCTAGTGTGTCTGATCCAGCCCTGACCTGCATCAACAGAAACATCACCACATGCCAAGACCATTGATTGCATGAGATTTTCCCAAAGTATGGCTGCTGCTCATATACCTTCCACCTCCATGTAGAGAAGAATTCTTCTATAGGATTCAGACAGGGAGAATATGGAGGCCGAAAAACCACAATAACTTGGGGGTTCATACTGAACCATTCCCAAATCAATAGTCCTCTATGAAAATTAACATTGTCCCAGATGTATTCATGTGGCCTATCATCAGAATCCAACAGAAAAACTCTCTGGAACATACGCACACAAAACACAGAAAATGTCAGTCATGTACACTTTTTGTAATCTTACTAGCACTTGTAAGCAGAATTATGCATTAGATTTTTTACAGTATTCTCAGAACATTTCTAACTGCTTGTATTGTTACAGTATAGACATGTCACTGAAATGACAAACAACATTTACATACTATGTAAAGTAAACCACAATAAACCTGAAACAATTTACTTTATGCACCATCCTAACCATGTGCTGACCTCAACAACAGATTGCATTCTGAACAGCTAATGCTGTTTCTGTGAGGATTCTGTCCCTTCTTTGTTGTTTTGTTCCTTTGTCTCTCCCTGTCTGCTACACCTGGTCTCTGATTACTGTCAGCTGATGCAATCAAGCCAACTCCTTTCACCTGGTCCCCTCCTCTACTATTTAAGCCCTGCCTTTCCCTCAGTTCTTTGCTGGCCCATTGTAGGACTCACATGCAGCTTCAGACTCCGCTCCCCTGCTTTCCCCTCTCTGGATTACTTCCGTTTTTGGACTTCATTGCTTGCCTCCCCTTTATGGATTTAACCCTTTTTGGACTTTATAGTTGTGAAGGACTTCAGCTCGTTTTCGCCTTGCCATTTGTTTCCCTTTTGTAGCCCTGTGGTTTACTGCCGTTTAGTTCACCTGTTGCCACTTCAGTCTCGTTTTCAGAAGCTTTATTTACAGTTTTTTACAATTGCTTAAACATGATTTTGAAAACAGGGCTTGGAATTTCAAAACACTACACACGATTAGCACAACCACACACACACAATATGGAAAACACTTCAGATCCTGTGCAAAATGAAACACTATTGTAAAAACTATATACACATTTATATAAACCATACTATGTTACCATATGAAACACACACATTTCATAAGGCTTAGTTCTGTTTGAACCAGTTACACACTGCTGTGTTTAACTTAAAACACTTTTAGCAGTTCTACCTCTGGTATCTCAATCTCAATTCTACCTTTGGCAATTCTACCTCTGGACCTCTCAGTGAATAGATTACTGTAAGTGAAGTACACAAAGACAGTGTAAATATACAACATAGTAAATTCAAACACATCACAAGATCAATGCTGCAGACTTTTGAAAATATGATTTAATTATCTTCATATAACCACATTCAGTCAACATAGACAATCACAAAAAAACATATCCCAACACTGTAAACCCACAAAATAGACAAATAAAAATACTGTACTACCAGTACAGGTTAAAAATATGTAAAGAAAATGAAGAAAACAAAACGAAATCTCAGTAAAATAAATTAAATACTAAACATCTCTTCGCCTAGCTGGATCTGGCCAGAGAATTTTATTTGCATCACAGGCAATGTCTTCGTTGGCAAGACAACGTGGGAAGAACCGTCTTGAATGACGGATCCATCCTTGCACAGCTGCAGTGTCAATTTGGTCACAAGCCTCTTCCATGGCCTGAATGAGGGGCATCTGGGTCTGGGGCCGGAGATCATAAACTTTCCACCGCCATGCCGACAAAATTCTTCGATGGGGTTTAGAAATGGAGAGTATGGTGGAAGGTATAGGACTTTAAACAGTGGATGGTGCTGAAACCAGTTCTGGCCAGAGCAGAGTGGTGGAATGACACATTGTCCCAGATGACAATGTAGTGGATCTGGTGCATTTGGTTATTTACTGGGAGGAGGTTGTGCAATCTGTCCAAAAATCTGATAATTTGATCTGTGTTGTAAGGGCCCATATTGGCATGAGGGTGGAGGACCCCATTCAGGGAAATGGCTGCGCAAAGGGTGATGTTACCCCCACGTTGCCCTGGGACATTAATTATAGCCCTGGGGCCAATGATGTTTCTGCCTCTCCTTCTGACTTTGCTGAGGTTGAACCCTGCCTCATCGATGTAAATAAATTCATGTGGGATTTCCTCAGCATCCATCTGTAAAACGCTGAAACACAGTGAAAGACAAGATTGTGTAGTTCAGCATAGGTCTAGTATGCAGTAAAAATTATTACGTGTGCAGTATGTAACATCACAATGTTAAAGTGAACAATACATACCTCCACATACTCATGCCGCAGCTGTTTGATCCTCTCTGAATTCCTCTCAAAAGGTACTCGATGCAGTTGTTTCATGTGAACTTGATGCTTTTTCAGGATGCGTGCTATTGTTGTCAGACCTGAGACCTGATGGACATTATTGAAAATGGTATTGTCACTAATAATTTTGGCTTGAAGCTCTCTGAGCCTAGTGGCATTATTGGCCAAAACCATGTTTATGATTTCTGTCTCTTGCTCTGGTGTGAATATAGGTCCCCTTCCTCCTTGTCGTTCTCGGCCCTCAATCCTATGTAGAAAAAAAAATTCATGTAAGCTATTGTAAAATGACACAGGAAGAGGTATCAAAAGTGCCGATATGGTGCATACAATACAGCAAGCAGCTGATTACTGTTGACAACTTCTTTTTTTTACCTGTTTTCTTGTCGAAATGTCCTTATGACAGATGCCACTGTAAATCTGGAAAGATTTGGCTGAACTCTCAGTCCAGCTTCCCTCAGCATCAATCCATGATTCATGACGTGATCAACTAGTGTTGCTCGAATCTCATTAGACAAATTTGGTCCTCTTCTTCTTTGAGGGTGTTCTCCTCCTGCTTCAGGTCTTCCTCTTCCTCTTCCTTGACCTCTGCCTCTACCTCCTGCTCGTCCTCCACGGATTCCCCCTCTCATCCTCACTCGTCTTCCTCTGGCTGCTTCCATTTTGGTGGAAAGCAGGTGAACTCACCTGTTGCATTTTTATAGTGCTCAAACCTGATTGGTGTGTCTACAATAAAGCAATCGTGTTTGCACACTTGATGTGGGTGTTTAACCAAATGGCTCATGGGTGTGGTGATTTGTCCATCAGTGCTGTGGAATTGCAAGGAAGTGACATCCTGATATACGTCTGTGTCTAATGTATACAAGTGTGTTTAGTGTTTTGCAAATGACTGTGTGTATTGTTCTGCAAAAAGTGTGAGGCTGACTTTGTGTTTATTGTGGTGAAAATCTGGTCCTGTGTTTTGCTCCTTGAGTGTAAGGTATTGATAATTATGTGATTCTTTTGTTTTTAGTGTTTATGCAATCATAAAAAACTGTAATAAACCCTTTTTTTCATCATATCTGATCGCCTGTCTGCATCTGGGTTCTCCACACGCCCCGTCATGACAGTTTCCCAGCAGGTTTTATAGTGTGCAGTTCATTGGCAAAAATGTTTTCAGTTTTGACCTGCTGTGTCTTAATTGTGACAGCAGTGTTGGAACAGTGTCCCATTTCTGCTTCCGAGTGTTCACTTTTTGAAAAATGTGTGCTATGAGTGACAAGTGTGTTCAAATGAGCAAAAAATGTGTTCAGTCTTTTGCAAAAAGAGTGCAAGAGTTTTTGGAAGCTGTATGCAAACCATGAATAGTGTCCTGTTTTTGAGAAATGTGTGCAGTCAGTTGGTGGTTGTGTGTAGTGAATGGAATTTATTGTTTTATCAATTGAGAAAAAGTGTAATGACCCTCCATGTGTTCTATTGACAATTTGCAGAGGATCATTATTACACTGAGATCAACAGGTGATCTCACATTATTTTAAAGTCCTTGTTTTATGCAGAATTTATCATTAAATCAATAACTGACAGCTTTCTAAGCAACATTCTTCAGTAGAATGGGAGGAAGAGCCTTCAATTATCAGGCACCTCTCCTTTGGAACCAGCTCTCAGTTTGGGTTTGGCCTAGGCTGCTGGGGGACCTCTCTCGATGCACTAAGCCCTTCTCTCATTACCTATATATTTACTATATAAACTATTATTGCATTGCATTCATTCTGTTTGCCCTTGTGTCCTTTTTCCAAGTGTCCCTGGTCCCAGAGCTGGATGCTTCTGAGTCTCCATCATGTCCACTGTGAGATGCTGCTGATGACTTTCCTCCAGCCCACTGCTTCCAGCTGCCCATTTTCACCGGTCTGCTCTGCATCAACCTTACTATACATGATATGGTCATCTCCACAATGTTTGCATCCTACTACCAGCTATATATGTAGTATAATTACAGTTTTTCTCAAATGCTAAAACACATTTCACAAACGTTTCCTCCATTTTCCCCAGTGTCTAAACACAACACACTTTTCTGAAGCTACATAAACACAACCACACCTTCTCACTTCAAAACTCAAACTTTCACACCAAAAGAGCAGCTCGAAGCTTTCAAAAATACAAACACTATACACATCATTACACACTACATCAAAATAATTGAAAACCCAATGTTCAATTTGTGAGAAGGTTCTTTGTTTCATTACTGCCAATGCATATTTTCAGAAATTTTAACGGATCTTCTTAGAATAGATCTCTGCAGAAGATTGGACATTTAGATTTGTGAGTTTCATATGAAGAGTATAAATCTATACAAAATATTGTATGTACACGACTGTGCTGTAATACAAGTTACAACTCAATGTAAAAACAGAATCTATTGCACACAACAGTACTCACTGAAAATATGTTCAGGGTGTGAAGTTTTTTATTTACTATATTCACACCACACATGCACCATGATCACTGTGCGGCGTCGGGCCACATCACCTCATCCATATCACATGCTATATTCTCCCTTGCCAGGCACCGCCGGAAAAGTGCCCTGGAATGGCGAATCCATCCTTGGAAGGCCTCCACTGAGATGTCAGCACAGGCCAGCTCCATTGCCCTTAGGAGGTTCTCTCTGGTGTATGGTTGTCTGTCATAAACCTTCCATCTCCATGATGAGAAGAACTCCTTTATAGGGTTCAGGAAAGAGGAGTAGGGTGGCAGACAGATGTTGAGAAACTAGTTACTGTTGGTGGTGAACCACTCTCTGATTTGGTTTGTTCTGTGGAAGCGGACATTGTCCCAAATGCTCATATAAATGGGATGTACAGGGCCAGGATGGTGTTGTTGGTGGTCTAGGAGGATGTCTCTTAGCTCCTCTAGGAAGGTGAGGAGATGTTGGGTGTTGTAAGACCCAAGGACAGCATGCCGGTGGACAAGCCCCTCCAAACCCATGGCCGCACAAAAGGTAATATTACCCCCCCCCCCCCCCGTTGGCCAGGATCCTCAGTGATGGCTCTTTGGCCAATGATGTTATGGCCTCTTTACTTTCGTTTCTGCAGGTTGAACCCAGCCTCATCCAGGAAGAGGTCATGAGGTCTGGCAGTTGCATCCAACTGGAATATCCTCTGTGTAAATGTGAAAGTGCACAGGTGTTCAGAACAGCAGTCATTGTCATGCCATGGACAATGGCTGAAGCATGAGGGGCATGGCTCAGTGGCCGTCTTGTAACTGGAAGGTTGCCGGTTCGATTCTCGGCCTGTCGTGCTCATGTCAAGGTGTCCCTAAGCAAGACACCTAAGCTCTAATTAATCCTGATGAGTCGTGGTTAGCGCCTTGCATTGCAGCTTCCGCCATCAGTGTGTGAATGTGTGTGTGAATGGGTGAATGTGATGTATCATGTAAAGCGCTTTGGATAAAAGCGCTATATAAATACAACCATTTACCATTTACAATGACATGGTCAATGACTGTTGCTTGCATCTCATCTGTAATGATGGTGCGAGGTTGTCTTGCTCTTCGTCCTGGACCTTCTCCTCTCCCTCCTGGACCTTCTCCTCTCCCTCATTGGCCTCCTCCTCTTCCTCGTTGGCCTGCTCCTCTTCCTCCTCTGATTCGAACTCCTCATCCTCGTTGGCCGGCTCCTCTCCCTCCATGGCCAGCTCGTCTCCCTCCTCTGACTCGAATTCCTCTTCCCCTGACTCTGCCTTCATCCATTGCATTTGTTTGGAATCTTCAGCAAATTGTGCACTCTGAACTTGCTTTTATAGCTGTGGTCACATCATTAGCAACAAGTGTCTTCAATTTCGAGTTGTTGTGTGTAATGAATGACGCCAGGTGTGTTCATTGTGGTCAAATATTGCTGACTGTGGCAAGCATTTTGGATCACATGAGCTTTCATTTGAGAATATGAGCAGAGTTCTTTTGCAACTTGTGCTTTGGCAAGGCAAAATGTGTTTAGATTTATGTGAACCGAGGATTGTGTTTTGTGAATTGTGCCTTCATGTGAAATGTGTTTACGATATTGGTAAATGAGGGCTAGATTTATTAAATGTATTTAGACAACTGGTCATTTGGTTTTGGAGGATTGGCTTTTGTGTTTTAGCATTTGAGAAAAACTGTAATACCAGAGCCTCACATCGTATCAGTAAATTTATGAATCAGTTTAAGTGTTGGCTTGTACTTTGTATGATCTATGTTACTCTGATCATCCATGTATTCCAGTGTGTGCTGTATGTTTCCTTGTCCCCCACCCCTCTACCTCTTCTGTCTCTCTCAACCCAGCCAGTGAACAGCAGATAGGTCCCCCATATGAGCCGAGTTCTATTGAAGGTTTCTTTGAGTTTAAAGGGAATTTTTTTCTTGCTGCTGTTGCCTTAGGGCTTGCGCTGGGGGTTCAGGCGCATAATTTCTGTAAAACGTCTTGAGGAAATTTGAATTGTAATTGACACTATATAAATTAAACTGAATTGAGCCGTCGCCCAAAACATTTCCACCACTTTTATTTAAACGCTTTGTAGACCGCAAAGGAAGAAGTAATGAGGTGTTTTTTTTTTCTGCAGGAAACATCTGCAGATTTTGCATTCATGTAACAGCATTGTTATGTGCTACTTAAATTTTATTTCTCTGTATCTCACACAGCGGTAACATGCATAAAATAAGATATCAGTGTATTCAAATCAGACAATATTTTTATTTTGCTATAGAGTTGGAAAGGATGTAATGAGGTCAGAGCAACTTACAGTAATTAACGAATCAGTACACTCTGATCTACCAACAGTACAGTTTCAAAAGCAATTAATATTTACATTAATTTGGATTTTTTAAGCTGATTTTCAAGTATTACATGATCATTTGAAAGAACTTCATATGGGTGTGAATGTCTCTCTTCTTGCTGCATGTGGCACCAACATACGATACAAATGAACAAAGGGAATTTTAAGGTCAGCAAATGTCAACACTATTGAAGTTCTTCTGACCTTGGTCATTGCACTACCATGAAATCAGTGCACATACTGTAAATAAAAGAAATCCATTTATTCTTGATTTTTTTTAAAAGAAAGATTAGCAACTAACAGGGGATCGCAACCCAGTTTTACTTGGTTTGTTTTTAATATGTTGTCATTTAGGTGACTGGATCAATAATGATTTTAAAGTATAAAATGATAAAAAAATAATATATGTATACGGTAGGTAAAATCAACAATAGCTACTTCTTCATGTTCAGTCATGTCAGACATTAGTGATCTTGTACATTAAACTGGTCTTCTGCATGAAGGAAAATGGCTTGTAATCATTGCAAGAGTTCCCTGAATGATAGATATAGAGAACATCAGCCAGAAACTCCAAAAGCAGAAGTGTTCAGGAAGGTTTTTTTTTTGTCACAGTATAAATCACTGTGATACTCTCTGCTGAGCAGAGCTGTCCCATACACTACAGTAATACACTGCAGAGTCTCCTTCCTCTGTCTGCTTAATGATGAGCTGATAATCTACACTTGATGAAGCTTTAGAGTTAAATCGGTCTGAGGAGAACCCTGTTCCAAAGGTGGGTGAGCTGTGAGAATGGTAGAATCTCAGAATATACTGAGGAGTCCCACTTGGCTTCTGCTTGTACCAGCTGACATACTGACCATCATCTCTTTGAATGTTGCAGTTGAGAACAACCTCTTGTCCTGTAGAAACTGTGTGAACAGCAGGTGTCTGGGTCAAAACAATCACTGCATCCACATCTGCAACAAAAGCACACAAAAACACATCAGTGAGAGGTTTATGCCTGAAAATATGGAACACAATAAAATCAGAAGAACATCTTACAGGTCAGAGCAACGATGAGAGAGCAGAGGATCCTCAGCATGTTTTCAGTGTTTGGAGTAAATGTTCTGAACTGTGTGAGTGAAATGTGAGTAGGATTGGAGTGAGAGGAGAAAAGAGTCTGAAGCTTATAAAGGCACTGAGGTAGTAAGGGGAGGATCCTTTCCAGACTGCTTCAATTTAAAAGAAGAAAAATAAACATGAGATGTTTGTATTTCAGTTAAATTTTAGCTCCATGATTTTTATATGTGAATCGTTTGAGCAGAACCACAGCATGAATAGAGATTTTTCTGTTATCAAAAGAGCAGATTAAAAACTCGAAGATCAACTGGTGCAGTTTCATATCTCACGTTACACCAAGGCATCTGATTTATTACAGAGAGGTTCTGTCACAGTGAAAACAACAAACTAAATAGCAAATAACATGTCTCTTCAGTTACAAGTGAATCTGTTGTGATTGTAGACATGATCAGATTCACTTTTCCTGATGAATTTATTTTGTTTGGTTAAAGGGTATCTGATAAATTGGCCCTTTATTTAGGAATTTGTGTAAAGTGAACACAAGGTTAATATGGAATATAGAAATAGACACAAAACTGCTTCATACTGTCATGCCCATATTTGTTGATAATTCAAAGTCAAAGTCAGCTTTATTGTCAATTCTTCAATATGTACATGACATTTCAAGAATCGAAATTATGCTACTCTCCCTTCTTGCAACAGTAGACATTAAATAAACACTTGGAAGGTTATGAGATAAAGAGATGTATAAATTTAGAAATGTAATGTACAAAATAGGATATAAAAAGGCAAAAGCTAAATAAATTAAGATCTAGAGAGCAAAAAACATGTAAGCTAAGAACAAGGAAGCAAAACTAGAACCAAGCAACAACTAAGAACCAAGAAAAGCAGAACTGAGTGAAATGTAAACACGACCATGAAATAAAGTGGCGGATTTAGTGCAGAATATTCAGAACGGTGAAAATGAGTAACAATAGTCAGAGAAGTGCAAATATGTTTGACACTTAGACCTTCCTTGAAGCAGAAGGACTCTTGTTTGAAATATATAATACAATATATAATACATATTTGAAATATATTTGAGTGAACAGTTGAAGTGTCCAAAGCGAACCCAGTAAATCAGGGGATTTTCAGGGTCCCAATGGGCTCCTTGTAGTGGACTGCTTTGCCTGATTTCTGATCCAGTTAGCAGGTTTGAGGGGTTACAGTGAAACGTTGGGAGTGAAGTTTTGTTTGTGAGCAGCAAGATCAGAAAAAGTCCTTGAATTGTGTTCTAAAATGCAGTTATGATCAACATATGTTGTTCATTCATTTGAACAACCCATCGTAGAAAGGCAACAATATCCAGTGGATTCAAATTTGATGAATTTGGTGAACAAAGGAATCTTATCAATTCAAGGATGTGGAATTAAACAGATGAAAAATGTTGATTAGGAATATTAACGCTTCAGCACAGCTCCAGGCTTGACAAGACTGTTTCAAGTTTGAATTCTGAAATTAAAATGTCTCAGTCGATTTGTATTTTTAAGAAAAGTGTGAAAGAGTTGAAGAGATATGATACTTGTGAATAACCGGAAATTGTTGTAAGAGATACGATGCTTGTGAATAACCGGAAATTGTTTTTCTTTTTCCTTTAGATCATGTTAAATGTTGGTTAAAAGGGCTGTGTGTGACAGCCAAACACTACTGAAATGTGTTAAAATTATTACTGATAAGGGGCAGAAATTATAAGCTATAGCTTCTCTCTGCTCCTTTTCATTCATTTAACATATGCGGTGTTGTACTGTTTTTAATGAAATAAATAAATAAATAAATAATAAATAAAATTTAAAAAAAAGTTTCAGAAAGCAGAAGTGAGCATGTTCAGTGAGGAGGTTTTTGTCATGGCATGAATCACTGTGATGCGTACTGATTAACAGAGCTGTCCCATGTTTTACAGTAATAGACTGCTGAGTCTCCCTCCTCCACATTGTTGATGATCAAACGATAATCTGATTGTGACTGATGAGTGGATGTGAACTTTGGTGAGGAGAAACCAGAGCCATAGGTAGGAGAGCTAGAACTGTGGTAAAAATATAATACAAACTGAGGAACTCCTCCTGGAATCTGTTTATACCAGCGAGCAGCACTATTGGTAACAGTCCCCAGGTTACAGTCCATGCTGGCTGTCTCTCCTCTCCTCACTGTCATTACAGGAGGCTTCTGTGTAACCACCGTCACTCCACTCACACCTGGAAACAACAAAATGACATGAAGCCAAGAGAAACACACAGAATGGGGTGAAAATGACAGTAAGTCAGCCTCCTTACATGTCAGAGCAGTGATGAGAGTGCAGAGAGTCACCAGCATGTTGTCAGTGTGTGATGAGAAAGGTCTTGTAATTTAAAAGGTAGCTGCTGACAGATGAGATGTTTTGGAGAATGAGGAGAGGAGGAGCTGGAGGAGTTATTTATTTCAACACTGAAACTGAGAGTGACTGACAGGAGGAGGAGCTTTGGTCAAAATCTTCATGTTAGTGAGTTTTTAATTTGGGGGGAAACATCTGTATTTGTAACTCCTGGTGTAGGAGATGTTTCCCGAATGATCCTGATGAAGATTCGCCACATTTCTCAATAAATCAAGCTTTCCAGAAGCATTTTTGAAAACAGACAAAGTTAAAATTATTCTAAGAATATCTTGCCAAGCTTATGTACAATTTATATGATTTGTACATCAAAGTGAGATGTCCATGAATTTAATTGAAATATCTCCAGTCTGGGACAGTTCCTTTGTATTTCAGAGAAAGCTGGATTTTGCTCATTTACACAGAGCTGTAAATGTGACGAGGAGGCCTGCAGGTGTTTAATGGGATGGAAGTGAGAGAGAAGAGAGGAGATGCTTGACTGACTGAACATGCAAATTCATGTGCAACTTAGTGAGATAACGACCACAGTCACTTGTTCCTCTTTATGTTTGGGGAGTGTTGTGTTTGCAACTATTGCACTGTTACTATTATTACTGTATATATTTCTTTTCCAAATTAGCAGACAGCATTTAAAAAAACAACAATGATTTTAACTCCTATCATTACTATTCAAATAGGTATTCAATTTCATTGAATGCATTCATTTTATGGCCAATGTTAAACTGATGACAACAAGGAAAATGAATGACAGACAAGGTCTGTGTTGTAGCTTTAGTTCTTGACATCTTATTATTTTTTTCACATTTGTCTTGTTATTTTGTTCTATAGTGTTATAAGTACAAATTCTGTTGTTTCAAATGTGTTTTTAAAATAAATTTGACTTTAATTTGACTTTGACCTTCACCCTGGGTCTGATTGTCAGTAGAGTAAACATGACAAAACAATAAAACTGAGTGAGTGTTCGAATTATTGCATTTTCTATATACAAAAAATAAAAACAAACATTTGAAAACATTTTTATGTTTATTGAGTGGATCAATTGCAAAGCTGAAGAAAAGACCTGACTTAACAGAAAGAACATAGATGACTAGTACATATTCTAATATCTAAAAGTTGTAACGAGCAAAGAGCACAAACAGTAAAGAAGCAAATCTCAGACGCTCTATTCTTGAGTGGAACAGCCTGACTTGTTGATGTTCTTCTCTGCAGTCTGGGACCCCATAGACACCTTACATGTGTAAACCTTATCCATGTTCCAGTCTGACGTCTGGATGTCCAGAGAGCTGCTGATTTGGAAAGTCTGGTCTGGTTTCTGAACAGCGGTGCTGGTGGAGATCCCACTGCTCACTGGACTCCCAGCAGCCGACCAGGTGACATCTGCAAAAGGCCCAGACTGACTGGACAGACAGACCAGAGTGGCTTTGTTGGACTGGAGTTCAACGCTGGACGGAGGGAAGACTGTCAGGACAGGAGGACGGAGGCTGGAGCCTGAAAGTATATTCACAACAAAGACATTCAAAATGACAAATTCAAAGTAAAATTAAATAATCCATATTTAACATGACAAAATGAATGCATTGTAGTATAAACATGCTGACAAAGCAGAGAATTCAAAAGCAATAGAACAATTTTCAAATGATCACTTGAAAAATAAACAGTCCTCCCTTTCAAAATAAAATGTCTCAAAAATTAAGTTACATTTTCAAACTTTTGATTACTTCAGTGCAATCAAAAGTTTCTAAGTTTGGTTATATTTACTATCCACTGTATGAAATAGTTTTCAGGCAAATTCAAATTTATATCTGAACTGTGCAGAATATAATAATATTACATAATAAGGAAGTTAACATTAACATCACAAAATGTAAAATACAATTACTAGAATATTTTTTAAAAATTGTAACAATGGCTTTAATAAGTCTAACAAAATTAAGAATAAGTATAAGCACAATCTTGCAAATGTTCTCCATTTAAAATTCATAAGCCTTTGATTTACTTTTTAGTATTTGGAGAAAATTTCTCAAATATTGTGATCAGATTTTCTTTGTATCACCACAGACACTGCCTGGCATCAAAGCAGAAACTACTGTTGTTTCACCAACCAACATGGTAAATATTTTAAAGAATTAGTCACATATGCATTAGTTTCAGTTTTTTCTTCATGTACAACAGAAAAATAAAATATGTCTAGCTGCATAATAAAGTTTAAAAGTACTTACTTGTGACCATCAGCTTGGTTCCTTGTCCGAATACCACAGTGATTCAGTTTGTATACATGGCCGTACAAAAACCTCCTGACTCTCTCTAATGAGGGGAGTGGAAGTGAAACATCCTGTTGAGATCAGCTTTCACTGTCAACATATTGTTCCCCGATATGCTACTTTTATTCCAAAACACTGCTGGACTTGTTTTAAACTTTCTTGTCTACACTTACTGTCAGCAATGATTCCTGTGAAAGTCATAACTTGCGTGTCAATGGTTTCCATTTTCTAGTGAGCATATTGTGTCTTTTAGGTTGAATCATTTATGCACAGCAAAGGGATATAATTACTCCAAGGACAGTGCTGAGGATTTTATGTAACAGAATTAGAATTCTGACATTAAAATTTCCTCACATTAATTAATTTGTTTTCATGCTGTAGAAGTTATTGTCAGTGGATTTATTGTGTGAATGATGGTATGAGGTTGATTGGATGACTGGATGTTTTATGTGCTATATAGGTGATATGTGAAGGGAAATTAGCTTTGAAAGTCATATTTAACAACAAAAAAATCTCAACAGATTCTTCTCTGTGAAAGGTAAGCACAGCTGTGGCCTCAGAAGCTATTAGCCCCTCTATAGCAGAAACACCTTAAGTTTTATTTCGTTTTTCTCATAATTGTCAATTTCTGATATCAGTGTGATGACATTTTTACCATTCATTCATGCAAAACTCCTTCAGGTGAAAACTGTAACAGGGTTTTCTTGTGTTCAATGTCTGTTTTCTCTCCTCTTACAATATTTCATTTTGATCAAAGTCTGTGCTTTGACTGGGCTGTTTGATGACCCTCCATGTGTTCTGTTGCCAATGTGCTTCATGACCACTGTCATGTTGAAAAGCCCACTTCCAGTGGAAAAGATGACCTCACATTATTTTCAAACACTGATGTGAGGTACAATTCATTGCTAAATAAGTGATTGAAATTTCTATTTCTATTCCTATTGTGGACATCTGTAGACTTTGTATTCATGTGACAATATTATTACGGTGCCACGAAACGCAGCAGAGTTATGTGACGATTGACGTACGGTTGTCTGTGCACAACTTTACTCAAAAACGGAATGACGGATTTGGATGACATTTTCAGGTAAGGTCAGAAATGACACAAGGACCACCTCATTAGATTTTAGCAGTGATGCGTCTTATAGTTTGAATCCGCGGATTTGTTAAGGATTTACGTAGCACTGTGAGATTCTGGCAAGACGTCACTGTAACTATAGCAACAACTGAACACTACGTTAGCTGCCTGCTGATGTTCACATGATTGAGATCCTATTACAAATCCACGACTGTGGACTGATTTTAAATGACACAAGGAACAACTGATTTAAATTGTGGGGGTGTTTCCAAGACCCATCAGTAACACCACCTGCTACCTATTTAGGTCACGTGATTCGGTATTTGTACGTAATGTACACATGCCTGTGTTCAGCGCAAAGTCATTTTGTTTGTGAGTGCATCTATGCTAAATGGCCTCATTCTATGTTGTCGAGATTTCTGATCATCAATAACTAATAAAAAATGCTGCATTTCTACAATAATATGCTGCGTTTCTGACTATGCCATATAAGGGAAGGAACAGCTTTGGTGGAGTACTGCGCTCTCTGAGTGCTTTTCTTGTTCTGTGCTCATTCAGTTTAATTTCTCTCTCTGCTTCACAGAGTGATAACATCATAGCATAAAATGTGGCACCAAAGTCTATTTCAAGAAGACAAGAAACGCCACTTATTAGCAACCTGTAATAATTTACAGATCAGGCTGCTTTGACAACAATCCTGTTCGAATTAATTTCAATTTATTTATTTTTGTCGATTTACAAGTAGTATTCCATCATTTGAAACAACAAAAGCAGAAATGTTCAGTGAGTGGATTTTTGTCACAGTACAAATCACTGATACTCTCTGCTGAGCAGAGGTGTCCCATACGCTACAGTAATACACTGCAGAGTCTCTTGTCTCTGTCTGCTTAATAATGAGCTGGTAATGTACACTTGAAGTTTGATGAGCACATTCCACAACCGACTTCAATTGTGAAACATGAAACGTGGGATGAATCCTCATAGTAGGAGGTAGTCGAAGACGTACCCAACTGGGGTTGACAATGTGGTCCACTTCAAAGGGTCTGATGAATCGAGGAGCCAATTTCCTGGACTCCACATGCAGAGGGACGTCCTTGGTCCAGAGCCAAACCTTCTGACAGGGCCGGTAAGCCGGGGCAGGCCTCCGATGGTGGTGGGCTTGGGTCCCACTACCCCCCATCCTTATCCCAATTGACCCTGTCTCATGTCATGCTTTGCTCGTTGCGGGTTTGTTTTTTTCAGGTTCCTTCTCAAATTGAACCTTTTTTTTTTTCATTTTACCCTCTGCTATCCCTACCCCGATCCCTAATGTCTTTGTTTTTTTCCTTTTCCTAAGACAGGCAGCACCCTTTAGGTGCAGCAGCCTGAGTTGCTATTGGCAAGGCAGCTCAAATTAGTTTCACTGTATGTGAAAGTGTGTAGTGACAATAAAGTTCTTTTCTTCACCATCGTTTGATAAGCCCACAAGCGTGCCTGCCGTGCTTGTCTCCAGGTGTCTCGCATCCGACCAGTGAATGGACTGAGGAAAAGTTAATCTCCAATTCCTGGGAAGTGAACAGAGGTGGCTGGTAGCCCAGTGAACAATGGAAGGGGGACAATCCAGAAGAAGCGTTGGATAAAGAGTTATGCGCATATTCAATCCAAGGAAGCTTCTCACACCAAGAGGAGGGATTCTCTGAAACCATACACTGCAAAAATGTCTCCAAGGATTGATTAGTGAGCTCTGTTTGGCCATTAGACTGAGGGGGAAATCCTGAGGTAAGGCTTACTGTAGCACCTAAGGCATTACAAAAAGTTCTTCAAACCTCAGAGGTAAACTGCGGACCCCGGTCAGACACAATATTCGCAGGTATCCCGTGGAGTCGAAAAACATTCTGGACCAGGACCTCAGCAGTATCTTTAGCTGAAGGAAGCTTGGGCAGAGGCACAAAATGAGCAGCTTTGGAAAAGTGATCCACAATGGTAAGTATTTCAGTGTTACCTTGGGAAACGGGAAGTCCAGTAACAAAGTCAACTGCAATGTGCGACCAAGGATGCTTAGGCACCGCAAAAGGCTGAAAGAGTCCTGGACTGACCTGGTTTGACGTCTTGCTTCGTGCGCAGGTGGTACAGGCAGCAACGAATTCCTTGACCTCTGCCTCCATAGTAGGCCACCAGAACTTCTGATGGATGACTTCCAAAGTCCGACTGGTCCAGGATGACACGCAATCCGTCAGAAGTGTCCCCATTGAAGAACGTGGGGATGGACAGAGTCAGGTACGAATAAACGTCCAAACAGACCATTACCTGGGTCCGGGTGCTGCTGCTGGGCTCGACGTGTTGAAAAATGTTGAAATTAAAACTAAAATTAAACTGCAACACAGCAGTAGAGAAGAATTAAAACTGCATCACAACAAGAAGAATTAAAACTGCGTCCCAGCAAGAAGGATCAGCTCTAGACACAGGAGCATGATGTGAGAATGATCAACTTGACCATTTTAGAGTCAGAGGGCTGGTTTCCAATGCACTTGGTGCTTACCGACACAAGTGGTCAAAACTGGTTTTAGCTGGCTGTAACAGTGTGTCAGGCGAGGTCATGTCAGGACAGGAGGGGGTACCTTGGGTAAACATGTATTTGTTGAAGTGTAAAGAATAAAAGAAATTATCTGATGAGGTGCCTCATGGTAAATAAAGGCTCTGATTGGTTGGGCAGTGAGACAGCTGGAGGGATTTGGCACACCTCCTGGTGGATCTGCTCAACTATTGATTTTTTTAGGAAAGCATGAGGAATTCAGACATTATTCATAACAGAATAAATGATGTAACTGTGTCAGACAAGTCTCAACTTGTCCCAAAAAAGAAGGATGGACCTGGGGCGTGGAACCCCAGAGCCAAAAAGTATAAATGTCAGGGCCTCGGAGGGCACAGACAGATTTACCCTGGGGTATCTCTGAGTGTTTTCACCTGTGCTGCACGGAATAAACACTTTATTTTTTAATCTGAAGATTGATCCGAGACTCTTCACTGTTTTTCATTGGTGAGACTGCTGCAACTATTATTTTTGACCAAGGATATTTTTTATATTTTTATTTGGTCCTGGAGGGTATGCTGGGATAAGATGGCCCCCACTCCTGTATCTGAGGCATCCACCTCCACAATGACCTGTAGGGCTGGATCCAGTTGGGTGAGGATCGGTGCTGTGGAAAACCTGTGTTTCAACTCACAAAATGCCTGTGCAGCCTCGGGAGTCCATTGAAACAACCTGCAAGTGGAAGTCAAAGCAGTGAGGGGTGAAGCCACTTTGCTAAAATGTCTAATGAACCTTCTGTAGAAATTTGAAAACCCAAGGAACGGTGGAGTTGTTTCCTGGTCTCCGGGACGGGCCAGTCCTGGACTTCAGACAGCTTTCCTGGGTCCATTTTAATCTGCCCAGGGGAAATAACATAACCAAGAAATGACACAGTTGTTGCGTGAAACTCACATTTCTTGGCCTTGACAAATAAGCAGTTCTTTAGTAGTCTCTCCAAAACTTGCCGCACATGGCCCACGTGCTCCTCCAGGCTCTGAGAATAGATCAGAATGTCATTGAGATAGACAAAAACAAAACGGTTCCTTCCCCGCCAGTGAGGTGACGTTCCACGTCCCCAGAGCTAGTCTACGCCACCAGGGGGCTGCACGCCCAGGCGCCCGCTCCTGCCTACTGCCCGGTGGGCATAGCACCTGACCCCGACTTCCTGCCCTGTAGGTGGTGGGTCCACTGGGCGGCCTAACAAATTCATATGCTTTAAATTTTAATTTATTAAATGATAAGATAAAGGAAGATATTAAGAGGTGAAATTTAATTCCGTTTTTTAGTTTTGAATCTTGGATTAATCTGTAAAAATGAACATTTTGCCAAGGATACTATATTTGTTCCAGACTCTTCCAATTGAGATATCTGATGTATAATTCAATGAATGGGACAAGTTAATATCACGATATGTATGGCAAGGGAGAAAACCAAGAATTATATGTCAAACTCTTCAACTGATGAAAAATAAAGGGGGACTTGCACTTCCCTGTTTAAAAGACTATTATTTAGCTGCCCAATTGAGAATTTTAATTTGTCTGTGTAACTCTGATTTTCATGCCAGATGGAAAGAAATAGAGGAGAATATATCTGGAGAGATTCCAATTCAGGTATGTTTAGGAGATAAAAAACTAATCAAAAAAATGATTGAAATGGGTAACAAATGGGTCAATTTATCTCTTAAAACCTGGCTACATGTAATTTCTAAGAGGGGTTGGCTTGAGGATATTAGGATTTTAGGATGGGGTTCATATGATTTGGATTTCACCCCAAATAAGATGGATGCGAGTTATAAGACCTGGGCTAAAAAGGGACTCTCATCATACTGTACCTTTTTTAATCACGGCACATTGAGTGATTTTCAATCCTTGAAAGCACTGTATGAATTCCATAACAATGATTTTTTCAGATTTCTTCAGGTACGACACCACATAAACAATTTAATCCCCAAGTGTTTGATAAGTTATTGAAAGTGTTTATACTACAGATTCTGGACTCAAAATCATTTCTAGGCTGTACAAAGGGCGACAAGAGACGAAACTCTCAAACGCCATGTATATTAAAAAAAAAGTGGGACCAAGAAACAAATAAGTGTATTTCTGAACAAGTTTGGCTTAGACACTGTGAATTCCAGTGGAAAATATCGAGCTCGTCCTCATGGAGAACTTTTGCTTGGAAGAGTCTTTGCAGATATTTTATTACACCAGTTCAGAAATCTCATCAGTCAGGCTCTTCTGATTGCTGGAAGAAATGTGGCTCAAAAGAAGCCAATCATTTTCACTTGTTTTGGGCTTGTCCTGTCATAACCATATTTTGTCAAAAAATCTGTACAGAATTAAGAGCTATATTTGGGTCAAAAATGTTTTCTAGCTGGGATGAACTTCTTTTTGGAATATCAGACTCATCATTAACTAATATGAAAACTAAATACCTTTTTGGGATACTGAGTGTGGCAGCGAGGAAAGCAATTACTAGGAAATGGCTCAGACCAGGCAGCCCATCCATAGAGGACTGGTATGATATCACTTATGATATTTCTGTAATGGAAAGAATTACTTTTTGTTTAAGGCTACAGAAAACTAGATTTGAAGATAATTGGGAACTATGGAAAACATACATCTCTTCAAGGTGCCCCTCCTTCACATGATTTTGTCCTACTACCTTTTATTTACTCATTGTATGTTTTAGTTTTTCTTTTTTTTCTACATGTAATTTACTAATATTTGGAAAGTATCCCCCCCACCTTTTCTTTTTTGAGTAAAGTGAATGAACACCTCAGGTTTTGTGTTTACCTGTGTGTTCCACACGTATATTGTTTTAATTGAAAAATGAATCACCCTGCGGTAGTAATTTCATTGATGTGAGAAAAAAAAAAAGAACTACAAATCGAAGCCGGAAAACGACAACCAGAATTACTCTAGGTAAACACAGAACTGAGAACTAGACTACTACTAGTGGCTAGGTGGGCTCATTACTATAACTCTAAAGCTGACTCACGATGGGTAAGACCCAGGCAAGAAAGGCTAGCTGATACTAAGCGACTCAAGATACAATATAACTAAGCTCAAAACTAAGACAAAGCTAAACTACTAGCTTGATAACCACTAAAGCAAGACTTCAACTCTAACTACAAGCACTGAGCTCGTAAGCAATAATGGAAACAACGCAAGTGACTCTAATAACTAAACTGAGAGAGGTTAGTTAAATGACTCTGGTAGCCTGATGCTCGGACTGGGCTCTGAGCTGGGAACCACTGTGTGCATGTGGTCCTGGACGTGTTGCAGCGGCGGGTTGGTAATGGAGGGATACCACGTGGTGGAGACGGCACAGGTGAGTGAATCCCAGGTGCAGGACCAAACCATGAGTTGGAGGCGACAGAGAATCCAGGTGGAACCAAGCAGGAACAGATGGATTTGGAACTAGGATGAAGGAAGACAACCAGAGGGACAAAAAGGTACGACGAATCAACAATACTATGGCTGGAAAAACACGAGCCAACTGTTACTGAGTGTGTCACGATCTGGCACTGAGAGGTGAGTGTCGTCTGGGTATTTCGCGGAGTGTGTGAGGCTTGATTGGCTTCACTCCACCTGCTTCTGAACCAGCTGATGACGATGATGATGCTGAACACCTGTCACTGCAGTTACTCCATAGACAAACTGAAAGAGGGAGAAAAGGGGAGGAGGAAGAGGGAGAGGGCACTATCTCGACCTGGCAGCTGACAACCTGACGGCTTTAGAGTTAAATCGGCCTGAGGAGAACCCTGTTCCAAAGCTGGGTGAGCTGTGAGAATGGTAGAATTTCAAAGCATACTGAGGAGTTCCATTTGGCTTCTGCTTGTACCAGCTGACATACTTTCCACCATCTCTTTGAATGTTGCAGTTGAGAACAACCTCTTGTTCCGTGCAAAACTGTGTGAACAGCAGGTGTCTGGGTCAATACTATCACTGCATCTACATCTGCAACATAAACACACAAAAACACATCAGTGAAAGTTTTATGTCTGAAAATATGGAGCACAACGAAATCAGAAGAACATCTTAGATGTGATCAAGGCATCTGATTTATAACAGAGGTTTTGTCAGAAACAACAAACTAAATAGCATATAACACGTTGTTGCTACACTTATATGAGAATCTATTGTTACAATGTATTTTGTTTCATCAGGGGTTATCTGATAAATCTGGCCTTTATTTAAGAACATGCTTCAAGTGAGCACAAGATTCTTATGGAATAAAGAAATAGACACAAAACTACTTAATACTGTAATGCCCATATTATCTGATATTTGACCTGAGTCCATGTTTTGGAAGAGTTTCGAGTTCTAAAAGCAAACCCAGTAAATCAGGGAATTTTGGGGGCATCCCAATGGGTCCCAGTGTCTTTGCAGTTGACTGCTTTGCGTGATATGTGATCCAGTTTGCACGTTTAAAGGGTTACAGTGAAACGTTCGTAGAGAAATTTTGTTTGTGAGCAGCAAAATGTCTTGGAAATATGTTGTTTGAAAATGCACTTATGATCAACAAATTTCGTTCATTCATTTGGACCGCTCAGTGGATTCACATTGTGATGAATTTTCAAGGCCAGAAATAGCGTTAAAACATCAACTACAAGTGGCCTGACAACATTGGCAATATGGTTGGATGATGCAGGACATTACACTGCAGGGCTGAGTTGTTGTGTGAAAAAAGAAATCTAATCAATTCAAGGATGTAGAAATGAACAGATGACAAATGTTGATTAGGAATGTTTAGTGCTTCAGCACAGCTCCACGGTTGACAAAGATTCTGTGACAAGTTTCAGAAAGCAGAAGTGAGCATGTTCAGTGAGGAGGTTTTTGTCATGGCATGAATCACTGTGATGCGTACTCATCAACAGAGCTGTCCCATGTTTTACAGTAATAGACTGCTGAGTCTCCCTCCTCCACATTGCTGATTATCAAACGATAATCTGTTTGTGACTGATGAGTGGATGTGAACTTGGATGAGGAGAAACCAGAGCCATAGGTTGGAGAGCTATGAGTGTGGTGAAAATATAATACAAACTGAGGAACTCCTCCTGGAATCTGTTTGTACCAGTAAGCAACATGGTTGGTAACAGTCCCCAGGTTACAGTCCATGCTGGCTGTCTCTCCTGTCCTCTCTGTCATTACAGGAGGCTTCTGTGTCACCACCGTCACTCCACTCACACCTGGAAACAACAAGACGACATGAAGCCAAGAGAAACACACAGAATGGGGTGAAAATGACAGTAAGTCAGCCTCCTTACATGTCAGAGCAGTGATGAGAGTGCAGAGAGTCACCAGCATGTTGTCAGTGTGTGATGAGAAAGATCTTGTAATTTAAAAAAGTAGCTGCTGATGGATTAGATGTTTTGAGGAATGAGGAGAGGAGGAGCTGGAGGAGTTATTTATTTCAACACTGAAACTGAGAGTGACTGACAGGAGGAGGAGCTTTTGGTCAAAATCTTCATGGTTAGTGAGTTTTTAATTGGCGGGAAACATCTGTATTTGTAACTCCTGGTGTTGGTGATGTCTCCCTGATGATCCTGATGAAGATTGGCTACATTTCCCAATAAATCAAGCTTTTTGGAACCATTTTTGAAAACAGATGAAGTCAAGATGATTCCTTTTTCATCAAAAGTGGAATATCTTGCCAACCTTATGTTTGATTTATTTGCACATCAAAGTGAGACATCCATGAATTTAATTGAAATTTGAATTTTTTTCTCTGCAGTCTGGGACTCCATAGACACCTTACATGTGTAAACCTTATCCATGTTCCAGTCTGACGTCTGGATGTCCAGAGAGCTGCTGATTTGGAAAGTCTGGTCTGGTTTCTGAACAGCGGTGCTGGTGGAGATCCCACTGCTCACTGGACTCCCAGCAGCCGACCAGGTGACATCTGCAAAAGGCCCAGACTGACTGGACAGACAGACCAGAGTGGCTTTGTTGGACTGGAGTTCAACGCTGGACGGAGGGAAGACTGTCAGGACAGGAGGACGGAGGCTGGAGCCTGAAAGTACATTCACAACAAAGACATTCAAAGTGACAAATTCAAAGTAAAATTCAATAATCCATATTTAACATGACAAAATGAATGAATTGTGCGGACAGTATAGGGACAAGGGACGGACAAGGTACGTTTTATCCGTTTGTTTCCTGGCTATAAAAGACACAAGCAGAAACAAAAAATCAAGCCGTTTTTTCTTTTTCGTTTTGAGCAAAAAACAAAAATACAGGAAACGGTTCTTTTTTTCGTTTTGAACAAAAAAACAAAAAAAACAGGAAACGGTTCGTTTTTTCGTTTTTTCGATTTCACCCCCAAAATGAAAATACGACTCCATATTCCGTTTCATTGGTGGGCGGGGCTTCGGAGCCTGCCAGTGCACAATAAAGCTCCTGCCCATCACAATAAAGCTCTTGCGCTGGCATTCATAGACAGACTGACTTTCATTGTATTGCCTGCCCCCACTGCACTTCCCCTAACTCTAAATCAAAGCAAGTCGTGTGCACAGTAATGACAGTTATAACCAGTGGTGAAGTCTAGTTTTTTCTACTGGGTATACTCCAACCTCATAAACCAAAGCCAGGTCAGGTTCTCATATATGTGCGCGTGCACTCACATGTCCACGCGCGCACACACACACACACACACACACATGTTTGTTTTTCTATACCGGTGGGGACTTACCATTGACTCCCATTCATATCTAACTCCTAACCCTTACCCTAACCCTAACCTTAACCATCACCAAATCAATGCCTAACCCTAAACAAACATTTTTGCACTTTTACATTTTTTATTAACAACAATATGGCCAAGAAAACGGTGTTGCCACCCGTGGGGACCTCATTTTAGGTCCCCACCGTAAGACAAGTCCCCACCTTTATAGCAAATAGTCAGGTCAAAGTCCCCACCTGTATAGCAGAAACAAGTATACACACACACACACACACACACACACACACACACACACACACATGTTTGTTTTTCTATACCGGTGGGGACTTACCATTGACTCCCATTCATATCTAACTCCTAACCCTTACCCTAACCCTAACCTTAACCATCACCAAATCAATGCCTAACCCTAAACAAACATTTTTGCACTTTTACATTTTTTATTAACAACAATATGGCCAAGAAAACGGTGTTGCCACCCGTGGGGACCTCATTTTAGGTCCCCACCGTAAGACAAGTCCCCACCTTTATAGCAAATAGTCAGGTCAAAGTCCCCACCGGTATAGCAGAAACAAGTACACACAACACACACACACACACACAGCAGCAGCTCCTTTATTTCAAACTACCAATTAGATACTTATAGACATTATAGCGTCAGCAGCTCCTCCTCCTGCCATCAGGTAGAGCTGATGTTTCCTCTTCATCAGGCTCCCTTTCCTAAATGTTAACCTTAGCTCCAGCTGTAGTGTTCCCTAAAGTGGCAGTATTCACAGGACAAGCAACAGGCTTATTAAAACACTGAAACAGTTTCATTTAGCTTTGCTTTCTTTTTCTTATTTTTTCTCCACTGACTGATGTTGGGTCATTAGAAGTTCTAGACTCATGTCCCTCTTCTTCTAAGCCAGGGGTATTCAGCTAAAATTCAGAGAGGTCCAGTCAGCAAAGGTCCAGAATATCATAATGTCTAACTTGAGTTACTGTGATATATGCTGATGTAACCTGGTAGTTTTATTAGAGTTTGCCTGTAATCAAAAACTGACCGTCAAATAAATTCAGTACGGTTCAAAAACATTTTGACATTTATTAATAAATAACTTATATATAACTGTATATCTTAAAATGAAGTGCAGAACTTAAAAAAGCATGACTGAACAACCTGAATCAACTTCTATACATCTTTAACAATACCTAAATCTCATAAATGTAAAGATTTGAACACTTTTACATTTTTGTCTGTCTCATATCACTCCCCTAATATCTCTGCAGCTTAATGGGAGAACTGAGCTGCTGCTTGTTTGAGCCGTTCTCAAAACATATTTTGATTATGTTCATAGTTGAGAAAGCTGCCTTACAGCTGTTTGCTGAGCCAAACATGGTCAGCATGTGACCACAGTCTGTCCTCTAGAGATGTATAAGGCACAAAAGATACGGTCCGAATTTCCATATAACCACTTAAAAATGCGCAAACACATGTATTAGTATGTTTTTTTGACATAATGTTCATTTTTCTCTGTGTCAGGAAGCGGTGAAGCTGTATGGGACGGGGGAAGGTGTCTGGCTGAGAACAGTGCTCACTAAAGGCCGACTGCGGTCCGGATCCGGACCCAGACGCCGTCTATACGGGTGTAAATTTGACAGGTCGCTTCTATTTTACCGGTGCAGCTTTCCAGTGTTTATCATTGGTCTATCGGCTCAGAAACGCACAGACCAATTATGTACGAGTTCAGGCATCCCACGTGACGCTACTCAGCCAATGACGTCGCTGAATCGCATCGCAGCTCTGTCTTCAAAAAGCAGCTGAGAGATGAGGGACAGAGAGGACAGTAGTGATGGAAGTTCAGCTCTTTTTAGAGAGCTTTTGGCACGGCTTCCAAAGAAAAGCCGGTTCTTTCGGCTCCCAAATGACTCCTAATTTATTATTCTTTGTAGTCTCATGTTTAGCCTAACCTGGCAAATATGAATGTTTGTGTTTTGACAAACTCTTTTTCATTCAGTGTTTTTATGAGAAGCCTTATAATTGACTCATTTTGTACATTTGCTCTGTTACAAAAACAGGTATTCTTACTTTTGTTTATTATTTCAACCAAACTTTTTTGCACAAAAAACAAATGAACAAAACTCTGCACATGAACCCACAGAACCAGAACAGAAACAGAACCAGACTCAGTATTCAAACAGTATAAATGTCCTCAGAGCAGGCTGACATTTAGAAAAATCAGATGGAGCTTGGATGGGCTGATACATTTCTTCTTTCAGTGAATATCTGCCGTGTTTTTGAGAAGATTCTCTCAGATGGAAGAAGTTGTCTCTCCTCCATCACCTTCACCAGGTGGGGCAGACTGAGGCCTTGTCCTGCTCCAGCTCAGTGGGTCGTCTGCTGGTTGGATGAGGGGTTCCTCTAGATATGATCCTCCATTCCCACATCAGCTGTAGGATTTCTCCTGAATCATCTTCTGTAGCTCTTCTATCAAAGAGGCTCCACACAGCAGAAGCTGAGGTTCCTCCTCCACTTGGTCCTCTAATGGTGGAGGTGTCAGACTGCTGCTCTTATTCTCTGAAGTGTCTCATCAACAGCTCTGTTGTCACTGAAGGCAAGCTTCTTTAATCTAGGATCCAGTAACATGTTTTCTGCTAGGACAGTGTTAAACTCCATACTCCATTAAATACGTTAGGAGTCGGCTCTTCAGATTCACTACAAAGCATCGGCTCTGAGAGTCGTATCTTTTGTGCCTTATACATCTCTAGAGGACAGACTGTGGTCACATGCTGACCATGTTTGGCTCAGCAAACAGCTGTAAGGCAGCTTTCTCAAATATGAACATAATCAAAATATGTTTTGAGAACGGCTCAAACAAGCAGCAGCTCAGTTCTCCCATTAAGCTGCAGAGATATTAGGGGAGTGATATGAGACAGACAAAAATGTAAAAGTGTTCACATGTTTACATTTATGAGGTTTAATTATTGTTAAAGATGTATAGAAGTTGATTCAGGTTGTTCAGTCTTGCTTTTTTAAGTTCTGCACTTCATTTTAAGATATACAGTTACATATAAGTTATTTATTAATAAATGTCAAAATGTTTTTGAACCGTACTGAATTTATTTGACGGTCAGTTTTTGATTACAGGCAAACTCTAATAAAACTACCAGGTTACATCAGCATATATCACAGTAACTCAAGTTAGACATTATGATGTTCTGGACCTTATGATGTTCTGGACCTTTGCTGACTGGACCTCTCTGAATTTTAGCTGAATACCCCTGGCTTAGAAGAAGAGGGACATGAGTCTAGAACTTCTAATGACCCAACATCAGTCAGTGGAGAAAAAATAAGAAAAAGAAAGCAAAGCTAAATGAAACTATTTCAGTGTTTTAATAAGCCTGTTGCTTGTCCTGTGAATACTGCCACTTTAGGGAACACTACAGCTGGAGCTAAGGTTAACATTTAGGAAAGGAAGCCTGATGAAGAGGAAACATCAGGTCTACCTGATGAAGAGGAAACATCAGGTCTACCTGATGAAGAGGAAACATCAGGTCTACCTGATGAAGAGGAAACATCAGCTCTACCTGATGAAGAGGAAACATCAGCTCTACCTGATGGCAGGAGGAGGAGCTGCTGACGCTATAATGTCTATAAGTATCTAATTGGTAGTTTGAAATAAAGGAGCTGCTGCTGCTGCTGTGTGTGTGTGTGTGTGTGTGTGTGTGTGTGTGTGTGTGTGTGTGTGTGTGTGTGTGTGTGTGTGTGTGTGTGTGTGTGTGTGTATACTTGTTTCTGCTATACCGGTGGGGACTTTGACCTGACTATTTGCTATAAAGGTGGGGACTTGTCTTACGGTGGGGACCTAAAATGAGGTCCCCACGGGTGGCAACACCGTTTTCTTGGCCATATTGTTGTTAATAAAAAATGTAAAAGTGCAGAAACGCTTGTTTAGGGTTAGGCATTGATTTGGTGATGGCTAAGGTTAGGGTTAGGGTAAGGGTTAGGAGTTAGATATGAATGGGAGTCAATGGTAAGTCCCCACCGGTATAGAAAAACAAACATGTGTGTTTGTGTGTGTGTGTGTGTGTGTGTGTGTGTGCGCGCGCATGCGTGGACATGTGAGTACACGCGCACATATATGAGAACCTGACCTGGCTTTGGTTTATGAGGTTGGAGTATACCCACTAGAAAAAACTAGACTTCACCACTGGTTATGACTGTCATTACTGTTTACACGACTTGCTTTGATTTAGAGTTAGGGGAAGGGCAGTGAGGGTAGGCAATACAATGAAAGTCAGTCTGTCTATGCCTGCCAGCGCAAGAGCTTGTGATGGGCAGGAGCTTTATTGTGCACTGGCAGGCTCCGAAGCCCCGCCCACCAATGAAACGGAATATGGAGTCGTATTTTCATTTTGGGGGTGAAAACGAAAAAACAAAAAAATAAACCGTTTCCTGTTTTTTTGGGTTTTTTTTGTTCAAAACGAAAAAACGAAAAAACGAACCGTTTCCTGTTTTTTTGTTCAAAACGAAAAAACGGCTTGATTTTTTGTTTCTGCTTGTGTCTTTTATAGCCAGGAAACAAACGGATAAAACGTACCTTGTCCTCCGTCCCATGCTGAAGAAGCAGAGAATTTAAAATTGGAAAATATAGAATTTAAAATTTTCATTTAAAAAATGTTAAGTCTTTCCTTTCAAAATAAAATCTCTCAAAAAGAAACTTATTTTCAATTTTTTTATCGGTTCAGTGCATTCCTGTTGACTGAATTTAGTATTAACTGTATGAAATAATTTTCCGGCAAATTCCAAATTATACCTCAACTCTGCAGAATATTAAATAAACATAATAAGCAAGTTAACATTAATATAATAATTCAAATACATTGACTAAAATATTTATTTATATATATTTGCACAACAAAGATTTTAACAGATCTTTAAAAAATGTGAGAATAAATATAGGCACAATCTTGCAAAAATTCTCCACTGAAAATTTATAAACCTTTAATTTGCTTTTTAGTATTTGGAGAAAATGTCTCAAATATTGTGATAAGATTTTCTTTTTGTCACCACAGACACTGCCTGGTATCAAAGCAGAAAATATCTTTGTTTCACCGACCAACATGGTAAATATTTTAAAGAATTAGTCACATATGCATTAGTTTCATGTTTTTCTTCATGTACAACAGATAAACAAAATGTGTCTATTTGCATAATAAAGTTTAAAAGCACTTACTTGTTACCATCAGCTTGGTTCCTTGTCCGAATAGACCCTGTGCACGTCAAAATGCTAACTTCCGGGTTCTGACCGGAGGGGCTTACAGGTCCTTCCGGAGGCTATTTCGCAGCATGGATAACATAGAATCAAAAAAGAAAAACATTGTTTTCTCGGCAAAACAAAAAATCAGATTTCAGCCTGTTCAAGGTCGATAGGGGAGGTACTGTAGTGTACCATTATGTTTGGCTTCTGGTGTTTATAACAGTTCTATAAGCTTTCACTGTTTTCCAAAAGACCGGCATTTGCGGGCTCAGTGGATTGCCAAAATTAGACGAAAAAAAATGTTTCACACTGAGCTGAGGATCGGGAATATTAGTGCATAGTCACTGATCAAACAGCAAATATCTGATAAACTATAACAACAATCCGTGCACTCTTCAATCATTTGTTATTCCGTTTTGACACCTAATAAAATATAGAAGAAATCCAAGCATTTGTCATTTTGTTCAAACAAAACTACAAATATAATATGTCTTGCTGCACTCGACTAACCCTTTAAGCTGCAGTCAATTTCAGACATTTTCAGTACAAAAAATCGCTAACATTTGTAAATAAAAATATGACAAGAAATACAGGGGATATTGGACGCGCATCGCGAGGTGCATTTCCTCGAAAATGACCTATTCGTGGAGTATATACCGACTTCAAGACATGTTTTGGACAAAATATGTTACTGGCTTGTTTCGTCTGGATGTCCAAGGTTGGATTATGGCCGTTTTTTGTGGAATATTTTCATCCGTGTGTAATAATGAACCCGGAAATGTGAGTCGCGCTGTGTACGTTGAAGCCGTGTATAGAGAACGGATGGATGGATATTTGTTGTTTGTCGGACAAATGTGTTTATATTACCCGCTGTGGTAATCACATCTGAAAGTGGTTTATACCGGCGGATTCATGAGAATCTAAGTTTTACATTGGCGTATAGTGTTTGTATAATCGCGTTTGCAGTTTCAGACATTTAGCAAATTGCTTATGCAGATCTCAAAGTGTACCGCGGGCGGCACACTGAAGCGCAACTGAAGCGCAACGGGCTAAGTACCAAAGACTAAAGTGTAAAGTGGATTCTAGTAGCTAACTAAGCAAAAAATAGTAATGTATAGATACTGGAAAATAAAATGATAAGGTACATGTTTGGCAAGCCCTACAGTTAAGCTAGCGCTAGTTATGTAGGATGCGATGCCACTTACCTTCAAAGTTATATGTGTACTGGGATATATAAAATTTGAATCCCTTTTCCCGTTTGCTTTGAGGAGCTGACGAAAAATCATCAACGAGACGATAAACATCGTCAACAGAAATTTTAGACAAGTTGCCTAGGCATCTGGAAAAGTAAAATGTACTGCTGGCTTCTTCCATTTTGACAGTGCTGTAAGCAGGACCGGAAGTAACTGTAGCACCCGGAGTTTTTCAACCGGAACTAGCACATGCTATCGTGCACAGGGTCTATACCACAGTGATTCAGTTTGTATACATGGCCGAACAAAAACCTCCTGACTTTCTCTAATGAGGGGAGTGGAAGTGAAACATCCTGTTGAGACCAACTTTCACTGTCAACATTTCATCATTTCAACAGTCTGCTTATATTCTAAAACACTGCTGGAGTATTTCAAACATGCATATCCCTTTAGGAAAATGGATTCAGTTCCAGATTTAGTGATTTGAAGTGTTTAATGTTACTGAGAATTCATAAATGCTGCAGTGTTCCCATGCAGGTTTTTGTCACAGTATAAATCACGGTGATACAGCAACAGAAGCAGAGCTGTCCCATACTCTACAGTAATACACGGCAGAGTCTCCTTCCTCTGTCTGCTTAATGATGAGCTGATAATCTACACTAGATGAAGCTTTCGCGTTAAATCGGTCTGAGGAGAACCCTGTTCCAAAGGTGGGTGAGCTGTAAGAATGGTAGAAATATAGAATATACTGAGGAGCCCCACTTGGCTTCTGTTTGTACCAGCTGACATAATATCCATCATTCCTTTCAATGTTACAGTTGAGAACAACTTCTTGTCCTGTGGAAACTGTGTGAACAGCAGGTGTCTGGGTCAAAACAATCACTGCATCCACATCTGCAACATAAACACACAAAAACACATCGGTGAGGTTTATGCCTGAAAATATGGAACAGGAAGGAATCAGAAGAACATCTTACAGGTGAGAGCAGCGATGAGAGAGCAGAGGATCCTCAGCATGTTGTCAGTGTTTGGAGTAAATGTCCTGAACTGTCGAAGTGAAATGTGAGTTGGGTTGGAGTGAGAGGAGAAAAGAGTGTGAAGCTTATAAAGGCACTGAGGTAGTAAGGGGAGGATCCTTTCCAAACTGCCTCAATTTAAAAGAAGAACAATAAAGATGAGGTGTTTGTGTTTCATTTAAATTTATACACTAGATGAAGCTTTCGAGTTAAATCGGTCTGAGGAGAACCCTGTTCCAAAGGTGGGTGAGCTGTAAGAATGGTAGAAATATAGAATATACTGAGGAGTCCCACTTGGCTTCTGCTTGTGTAACCCACCTAAAAACGGGTTAACTAAATGTCTTTATTGATTTTCACTCATAATTTGTTCATATTTCACATTTTGGGTAATATCCATTTTTATTTTGAAAACCGGAAGTTTATTTTGTAAAGAAACCGGAAGTAGTGCTCCATAACGCTCACTCTCGCTTAACATCGCTAATACGGACCGAGCACATGCTTCTGCTTTCTCCCGTGTGGGTATAAAACGAGGGAAAAAGGTGTGCAAACCTAATTCTTTTTACTGACACTTTAAAATTTGTTTAGTTCATGCTGTAAACATATGCAAATGTCATTTTAGAATGTCCGAGAACCATCAAGGAAGCATGTAACTTGTCCTGGCTTCTCTGGTGGAAAAAAACTCCTTCCTTGGTAAGCTCGTTCTGGAAAGTTTCCCAGTGATTGTGTGTGTGGAAAACACCACGAGGTGTTTGAGGCTAAGCTAGCTGCCTTTACAGATATCTTTGCACATTTTATGTTATATCTGAGGAGTGTAATTTCATAAAAAGCATGTATTTTATTATTTGCGAAGAGAATTCATAAACATTTGGCATATTCAACTAAAGTAAGCATTTTGTATGACTTTAACATGGTGAAGTGCATGGTCGTTTTCTATGAGTTAAAGGTACACATAAAAAAAAGAGAAAAATTCATTTTAAGTAATCTAAAGTGGTTAAAAGCAGCAATGCTGTAAATTTAAGTTAAGGTTTTTCATTTTAAACACTGTAATTCATGTATTCTCATTTAAAATGTAAATGCAATGTCAAAAAGAGAAAATCTATATTTTTCACATGGAAAATGTGAGTCATACACATTGCCTTAAAAAAAAAAAGTATCATTCCTAAGTTTGTGAGTACATGTGTAAAATGTTACATGATTGCACATTATTTTACACGATTTACAGTTCATTGTAATTGCTAATGGTTAAAATGCTATATTTTAACTGTGTGAAATTATTTTTGGGAAAGTTATAATTGTTCTCATTCTGTCAACAATGGTAATTTATTTTCCTATTGGAAAAGAGAGTTTTCAAGGTTGTACAACGTCCATTTAAGTGTAGTTAATTTTTATTTCGTATAGTATCCTAGACTATAAACCTGTTCTTTATACAGGTCAGGTCTTTTTGCGATGTCCAAAAGACTTCTGAAGATCCGGTCCTCCAACAAGGTGGGCCAGAGATCCATTTGATGGCGAGCCTCCCATGACAAACTGTGAAGTCAACCACCACAGCTCTCAACAATCGGATCCCTTGGTAGGATAGTGCCAATCTTGCTGAAAGGCACCAACAAGATCTCAATCCGGATATTTACCCAATATCCATGACTTTTGACTATTCCCCCTGACTTTATGACTGAACTGATCTTGGATCTATAAAGAACATTTTCCGCAAGGAACTAATTGGAAAACAAAAGGACTGTTTGAAAGAGACAATTTATTTTATTTTATTTTTATTTTTATTTTATTTTTGGGCCCAGGTTATGTGCGCACCATTTCATGTTGTAAACTGTTGCCATGTTTGTAAACCAAATATTTTCTAAACCAAAAGAAAAAAACTAAAGTTTACAATTTTCACAAATTTAAACCAGTGTCGCCCTGTTATTGCTTTAGCTCACGGCTCACCGGTTCTACGGACCTAGGCGTGTACATACTCTGAAGAGGGTTACACTTGTACCAGCTGACAACATTTCCATCATGTCACTGAATGTTACAGTTGAGAACAACCTCTTGTCCAGTAGAAACTGTGTGAACAGCAGGTGTCTGGGTCAACACAATCACGGCATCCACATCTGCAACAGAACCACACAAAAACAGATTAATTCGACTTTTATTCCTGAAAATATGGAACAGGAAGGAATCAGAAGAACATCTTACCGGTGAGAGCAGTGATGAGAGAGCAGAGGATCCTCAGCATGTTGTCAGTGTTTGGAGTAAATGTCCTGTACTGTCTGAGTGAAATGTGAGTAGGGTTGGAGTGAGAGGAGAAAAGAGTCTGAAGCTTATAAAGGCACTGAGGTAGTAAGGGGAGGATCCTTTCCAAACTTCCTCAATTTAAAAGAAGAACAATAAAGAATAGGTGCCTGTGTTTCATTTAAATTTATGCTCCACTATTTTAAAAAAATGTGAATTTCTGGAGCTAGCAATGAACAACAGCATAAATCCAGATTTGATTTGTGTGTTAGTGTTTTTTTTTATAAATCTCTTTATTAACATTTTGGCAGTTAACAAGGAAATATAAAGAACATATCAAAATCATCATCATTAAATCCGCCAGTTATAACCACCACCCCATTTCCCACCCAACCCACAGTTGCACAGCTGTACATAAAATAATAAAATATATATATATATATATACGTAAATACATAAGTGAATACATACATAGTATATACCAATATAATTTCAATAAGGTGCACAAGAATGAAAGCATAATGGAGACCATGCTGTGCTGGTGGCCAATATGAGAGCAGAGTCCAATAAAAAAAAGTCCCAGTCACTCCAATATGAAAGGGTGTGACCGATCAAATTGGGAGTAGATGTACAGAGATCTCAAGAGTGCTGGCAAGAAATCAGTCATCAGCCGTAAGGCATCAAAGGATCTGACCTCATAAATCAAGAGGATGACAAATAGCCAGGTCAAATAAATAAGAAGACAAAACAACAGACAATACACCCAGAGCGGGTGAAAAAAAAAAAGATAAATAAATAAATAAAATATAATAACTAAATTAAAATAGTAATAATAATAATGATAATATTAAAAAAGGAGGGGGAGGGGTAAGACAGAAGAGAAGAAGAGAGCCCGGTGCTGTATGGATAAGTAATGAGTACTAAGCCCAATTCATATCAATGTTCATTCCAATTCGAAACATCTAAACTGTCATAATAGACTAAGAAGGGAGTCCACATCTTATGAAATTTCTTCAAGGAGCCTCTCAGCGTAAATTTTATCTTTTCTAATTTCATGTGCAACAGTATGTCCTTAATCCATCTGCTATGGGAGGGTGGGGACGGGTGCTTCCAGTTAAGAAGAATTAGTCGTCGTGCAAGTAAAGTAGTGAATGCAATAAAATCATACATGCTATTACTAAAAGCTACACCGTCTGGTCTCACACCAAATATAGCAATGAGTGGATTGGGGTCTACAGTTATACCAAAAATCTCACTGAATGATTTAAAAATCCCCTTCCAAAATATTTCCAGAGCTGGGCAAAACCAAAACATGTGAGCAAGAGTGCATGGAGAGTAATTGTATCTATTACATGCAGGGTCAAAATTAGAAAAAATCCTGGCCAACCGGGAGTTAGTAATATGTAGACAATGTAGGACTTTAAACTGTATAAGGCCATGTCTAGCGCAGGGTGAGGAGGCATGGATTCGGTTCATCATCCCATCCCATTCAATCTCTGAAAAACGCTGGCTTAAGTCCTGCTCCCAAGCTTGCCTGAGGTAGTCAAGCATCTGAGGATTTATAGAGCTCATCATCGTGTAAAGTAACGATATTAGCCCCTTGGCAGTGGGGTTCAAGTCAAGGAGTATGTCAATCGGTGACATTATTGGCAGATTAGGAAATGAACAAAATTTTTTCTGTACAAAGTGTCTGATCTGTAGGCATCGGAAAAAATGAGTTCTGGGAAGGTTGAACTTTTGACTAAGTTGTTCAAAAGAGAGGAAAGTGTTATTAGAAAACAAGTCTTTAAGGCATTTGATACCGTTTCTATGCCACAGTTGAAAAGCTGCGTCCGTATTAGAGGGGATAAAGGCTATATTAAAGATGATAGGGCATGAAATTGACACCTCTTGCAATCCGAAGTGCTTTCTAAACTGGGACCAAATCTTCATTGTGTGAAAAACAATGGGATTGGAGGAGGTAACCTTAGCAGATATAGGAAGAGATGAGCAAACAATTGAGCAAAGAGAAAACTGGCTACAGGATTCCTCTCCCTGCACCCACACAGGGGCCTCAGCTGTTTTTGAATGGTTAAACCAGAAAAGTATCTTCTGAATATTGCTAGCCCAGTAGTAAAAAAGGAAGTTTGGAAGGCCCATTCCCCCTAGTTTTTTCGGTCTTTGTAGGAAGGTTTTTCTAATACGATGACCCTTATTACCCCAAATAAAGGATAGGAATAATTTGTCCAGGTTACTGAAGAAGGATGTTTTGATGAAGATAGGAATGTTAAAAAATAAATAAATAAAACGAGGGAGGACAATCATTTTAATTAAATTAATCCTGCCTGCGAGGGACAAAGGTAAGGCAGACCATCTTGTCAAATCTTCTTTACAACGGTCCAGTAATTGGGCGAAGTTATGTTTAAAAAGCGCGTTGAAAGAGCGTGTAACCATCACACCCAGGTATCTAAACCCATTAGGTGTTTCTTTAAATGGAATTGAGGGAGTCAAAGGGCCAGTTGATGTGCCGATGGTGAAATATTCACTCTTAGAGAGATTAAGTTTGTAGCCAGAGATTTTACCGAAATTTTGCAGAATAGAAAGGATAGGTGGAACAGACAGAGTGGGGTTGGAAATATATAGAAGTAAATTGTCGGCATAGAGCGAAACTTTATGCTCCTTGTCATCTCGCATGATACCGCTAAATTGTGGACATTGGCGTAAAGATATAGCCAGAGGCTCTATAGCAATCACAAATAAAAGAGGCGAAAGCGGGCAGCCCTGTCGTGTGCCCCGTTGTAATCGAAAGTAAAGGGAATGGACATTGTTGGAGCAGACAGAGGCTGACGGGGATGAGTATAACAGTTTTACCCAGGACACAAAGCTAGGGGAGAAACCAAATCGCTGCATTGTGGCAAAAAGATATGGCCACTCGACCCGGTCGAATGCTTTTTCAGCATCAAGAGAAATGATCATTTCTTGGGCATCCGACCGAGTCAACGTGTAGATGACATCAAAAAGCCTTCGAACATTATGAAAGGAGTTGCGCTTCTGAATAAAGCCGGATTGATCCTCAGAGATTACAGCGGGAAGCAGAGTCTCTAAGCGGAGGGCAAGAGCTTTGGCGAGAATCTTAAAATCTACATTAAGAAGAGATATAGGCCTGTAGGATTCACAGAGAGTTGGATCCTTATCCTTCTTGGCCAGTAAGGAGATAGAAGCCTGGGTTAAGGTTGGTGGGAGATGGCCGCAATCAAAAGACTCAGTAAACATAGCAAGAAGAAGTGGGGACAATAAATCACAAAACTTTTTAAAGACCTCAACACAAAATCCATCCGGACCGGGGGATTTCCCGCTCTGCATGGCTGCGATGGCTCCAGTGATTTCAGACAAGGATAAAGAACTTTCAAGCTTTGAGTTCAGTTGTTGACTAACAGCTGGCAGTTCAATCCTATCGAAGATAGAATTAAGTAAGGATGTACTATTTTGACTTTCCGACGAATATAAGGTTGTATAAAATGCAGAGAAACAATCATTAATGTCTTTAAGATTAGTTAACATAGCACCAGAGGCAGATTTAATTTTAGGTATCAAGCGAGATGAGGTGAATTGGCGAGCCTGGGAAGCAAGGAGCTTGCCAACCTTCTCACCGTATTCATAAAACTTGTGGCGACTCTTCAGTAGTAATCGTTCCTCCTTAGTAATTAAGATTAAATCATATTCCGCCTGGAGGCGCAGCTTCTCCTTAAACAAATCCGGGTCAGGTGATTGAGAATATTGTGCATCCAGATTACGAATGGCATGGGATAACCCTTCCAGCTTCGCAACCTCCTGTTTCCTGTTGTTCGATACGTAGGAAATAATCTGGCCTCGGATATATGCTTTAAGGGTCTCCCATAAGGTTGACCTTGAGATTTCAGCTGAATCGTTTAACTCCAGGAAGGTTTTGATTTCGGATGTCAAAAATTTTGAGAAATTGTCATCAGCAAGTAAGAGGGGGTTTAGTCTCCAGGGCGAAAATGAAGGGGGCTGGTGTGGTCTATGTGACATGCCCAAAAATAGAGCGACCATTTTTGGGTTTATTTGAGAATTTAACACCTCAGAAATAATTTTTCTGTTTCAAGGTTTAATATTACCCTTAAAGAATAAATGACATCAATGTCAGGTTATATCATGTAACTATAATGATGGTCAAGCGTGATAAAAATGCGCAGCATTGGAGCGGAACGTTCGTCGTGGAAGCAGGGGCGCCCGGGTGGTCTCAGGTGGGGACTTCCGCCCATGCCTCAGACGCAACCTGGAGAAAGAACTGACCGCTCTGTATCTTCATTGCTGCGGCATTTTATTATGTTTTTCAGGTTAGTAGACGCCAGAAACGAACTAGCTGTAATCTTTGTAAGTTTTACCGTAAAGGCGATCGTTATGAGGCGTTTCGGTTTTAGTTTGGACACTATTGTTCACTTTGAAATTACTTTTAAATAGTGCCGATCTCCGTAGCAGCAGAGCGCGCATGCTACATCGTGGGTTTGTTTTCTTTGTCAAGCGGGTCGCTCATGTCTATGTTTTGTGCATATTTATACTGCGAACGGGCTCTCACACATGTAGTGGCTTACAGTTAAGTAATAATTTCAGAAGTGTGTTATGTGTAAGCATGAAACAAACATGGAGAAACTGTTAAAGAAAAGCTAATGTAAAAGTTCAATAGTTAAATGTTTCCTGTAAGACTCAGGTATAGCAGAATGCTTTGATGTTTAGAAAATATTATATTTCTCTGTCAGCCAAAAGTTTATTTTTATTAAGTGTAGATGTCCATGGTTATGGTAAATGAGATGTTGCTGTGTTGACTACAGTTGGAAACTGTTATAATTTGCTCCATGTGAATGTGGTAGCTCTGATGCACTGATGTGGAAGTGATGGTTTGCACTGCTGAGTTGTCCTAATGTGAATGCACTTGTTGAGATGAAATTGACTTGTTCCTGGACATTTATAGCACTTACATACAGTTGATGAGGACTGATGCGTGGACTGACAGTGAAATGTTTTAAATGTTTGAATGAATGTTTTGTGAAACTGAATAAGAGACGCAACCTGGAGAAAGAACTGACCGCTCTGTATCTTCATTGCTGCGGCATTTTATCATATTTTTCAGAGGTACTTTGTTGCTGTGGTGCCATCCTGGGACCCGTAACATATAATCAATTCAAAGGTGACCGGGGCATGATCTGATATGACAATACTCTCATAGGAACAGTTTTTAACTAAAGAAAGAAGATTATTATCTAATAGAAAGTAGTCAATGCGGCTGAAGGAATGATGCACTGAAGAAAAGAATGAGAAAGCTTTAGCTGATGGGAATAAAAATCTCCAAGGATCAGAGAGACCATATTGATTACACAAAGATTGTATAGTTGTTGCCGATTTGGACGGAGATATCATTCTGGGTGATGACCTGTCCAGGTTTTGGTCAATAGTGCAATTGAAGTCTCCACCAATTATTAGTGTGTGACTGTCTATATTCGGGATAGTAGAGAATAGTTTAATAAAGAATTGGTTATCGTCCCAATTGGGTGCGTAAAGGTTCACCAGAATAACTGGTTTACCATAAAGCTCTCCTGACACAATGACAAAACGGCCTCTGCTATCTAAATCAACCTTCTTAACAGTGAATAAGACATTTTTATGTATCAGAATGGCACACCCACGACTCTTAGCATTAAATTGTGAATGATATACCTGACCAACCCAGCTGCGCCGAAGCCTAGGGATATCAGAGTTGCATAGATGGGTTTCTTGAAGAAGGGCGACTCCGACCTTCAGGGATGAGAGATGTGAGAGGACTTTATTCCGTTTAAGAGGACGGTTTAACCCCCTGACGTTCCATGAAATGACTTTAACGATTTTTCCAGAAGATGGTACGCTCATTTAAGTAAAGGTATGGTAGTGAGAGTAGTACTAGATAACAGAGTTTGTAGAAGCCAATTTGGGCATGAGATTGAGGTACAGACACGTAGGGCTTGAAGGCACAATGGAATAATAAAGAATAGAGAGATGAAAGAAGAGAAGAGGGGGAAGAAAGAGAGAAAAAAAAAAGTACAGCAAGAACTTACCCCAACAAGAACCTCAATCAGGAACCCCTTATGACCCACCCACCACATCTCCCCAATGAGATGCCTATTCTTAACCTGAGACAGTGGTTTAGCAGTCTAACTATAACTAGACTAAACTATCGCTAGTCAAACATAACCTAGCTTCTGCTCCAAATTGCATAAATCACAGTGCACGGAAGTGCAAAAAGGTCTACATTTAAAAAAAAAAAAAAAAATTATATATATATATATATATATATATATAATATATATATAAATAAAATAAAAATAAATAAATAAAAGTTAATAATAATAATAATAATAATAATAATAAAAGTGATAATAGTGAACGACAACAATAGTAAAAATAGTAATAATAAAATAAAATAAATAAATAAATAAAACTGTATATATTGATGAAGGGGAGTATTAGCTATAAAAATATAAAAAGTAATAATACTCATAGAAAACAAGTGATAATATAACTCAGAATACCCTTCAAAAAGACAGTGTCCCAGACACTTAGTTGCAAGTGACAAACTGCGATATAGTCCATAAAAAAAGTTCGATGTTGCAACTGAGAGAGCATACGATAACATGGTTGCAGGAATTCAATGGCTAACATTAGCTTTACTAGCTCGGGAGTGCAACATGGCTAACAGCCCCAATAGCTTAGCAACCAGAAGCTAACTTACAATGTCCGGAGAGAATGAGAAAAACAGCGGGGCAGTCCCAATGTCATATCTTCAGTCACCCGGTGGTTGTGGGATTATCTGCTGGATGAAAGAGATAACCTCCTGAGATGAATCAAAGAACTGCTTAGTTCCGTTGTGGGCGACCCGCAAACGAGCTGGATGCAGCAGAGCGAACTCCAAGCCGGCTTCTCGTAGCTGGCTTTTGACTGGGATGAATGCGGCCCTCTTCTTGGCTAACTCAGCGCTGAAATCAGGATAAAAGTGGATCCTTGCTCCTCTGAAGAGTAGTTGGCCCTTCTCCCTCGACAGACGCAAAATAAGCTCCTTCGTCTGGAAGTGGTGTAGCCGGATAATCATCGGCCGCAGGGTCTGGTTCTGCTTCGGTGTCGGGGCTAGCGAGCGGTGGGCCCTGTCTACGACCGGGGGTTTGGCGAAGCTTTCTTCCCCGAAAACCTCAAGCAAAAGTGCCTCCACGAACGCGGCAGGACGGGGTCCTTCTTCACGCTCGGGGATTCCTATCACCCTGATGTTATTCCGTCTGGAGCGGTTTTCGAGGTCTTCCAGCTTCAGTTTCATCTTTATTGGAAGATGTGTCGGGGCTGTCAGAACTCCCTTCTCACCCCCTGTCTGTCTTGCTGTCTCCCATCCGCTCCTCTGCCCTGTCTGTCTTGCTGTCTCCCATCCGTTCCTCTGCCTTGTCTCTCCCCCTGCAGCTCGGTGCCTGAGTGGAGTCAAGCTTCTCAGCTGACTCCACTCAGGCAATCAACCACCTCTACGGCTCCCGGACAGCTGACGATCATCTACCTGATTACACACCTCTGCAATAAGTACCAGCTCATCCTTCCACTCCCTGCCAGATTGTTGAACCAGAACCACGCAACCCAGCTGTCTGGGACCCAGCCACCCAGAACCCTCATCCGTTTTCCTCAACAATTCATCACCGGTTTCCTCCTGCCTGGACCCCCCATTCCTGCCTGGACCCCCATTCCTGCCTGGACCCCCGCTCCTGCCTGGACCCTTTCTGTTCCTGCCTGGACCCCCCGTTCCTGGCCAAAACCCCCCACTACACCAGCCACTCCCCGCTCTGGCAATAAATCATTCTAAATCTCCTCTGGTCTTGGTAGTGTGGCTCTCTGTTCGGGTCCAGCCCTCCCTAGTTCGTGACAGAACAATCTGGCCCACAACAGACCCGGAGAGCCCACTACCAGGGCTCGGACCAACCCTCTCCCCTCACAGTCTTCGCCATCCCTGCAACCAGAATTCCCCCTGCTCTGCTTCACTCCGTCCTGTTTAGCCCCAGCCACCATGTCGGGGTATGATAGATCCTCTCCCTTCTGGGGAACCCGACTGGCCCTGAAGCTGCCACCCAAGAAGCAGCATGCCCCCCGGAAAAGAAACACCCAGCCCCCGTTTTTCTCCATCACCTCCCACGAGCTAAGTGACTTTCTGCTAAACCGAGCGCTGGGTTTGGAACCCCCCAGCTTTCAATCTGAGCCTGTTTCCCTGTTGGCCGTGGAGCCAGTCCCAAAGCGACCTGGTCGTCGGGGGCACCACGCCAGGGGGCGCCATGGCTCCCCGGATCTTGCTTCATCAAAGCCTCACATCGACCCTCCACCATCTGTCCACATGTCGTCCACCCTCCTGTCTCCTGTTCCCCAGAACCAGACCTACGACCGGACCTCCATTCCTCCCAATCAGACCCAAACCCAAGACATGCCCGGGGACATCTTCTCCTCCTGCGAGGAGCACAGCGTTTATTTCAACATGTTATACGATTTGTGGGAGGAATGGAGGGAAGACCCTAAAGACTCAAGTATAACCCTGGGCCGCAAGCTAGCAGGCCAGCGACCCGGGTTAGCCGACCACCTACCAGGTTACATTCGTGAATTCTTGAGTGCTCCTCTGACTGACCTGTCTGCTGGCTCCCCGCCGCCCATGGAACCGCCCGCCAAGCGGCCTGGCTGTCGAAGACACGAGGCCAGGAGACACCGCAACTCCCCGGCTACAGCTCCAGGAAGGCCCCACATTGACCCTTCACCTTCTGTCTACATGGGGGTCATTTACCGGTCCTCCATTCCCCAAGACCAGACCCCGTCCGCTGCTCTCCAGAACCAGACCTCTGTTCCCCCCAATCAGAACCAGCCCGCTGATCCTCTGGACCAGGCCCCTGGATCCTGCGCCGCCCCCGGAGGGGCCCCTGGATCCTGCGCCGCCCCCGGAGGGGCCCCCGGAGCTGTGTTCAGTCCTGCCCCCGGAGGATCCACTGGACCTGGCTTCGCCCCCGGAGGGGTTCCGCCTCCGCCGGCCTCCAGTCCGGCCTCCAACCCAGTTCCCTGTCTGGCCCCCGGGCCGTCCGCCGGAGCGGCCCCGCCTGTCTGTCCGGCCCCCGGGCCGTCCGCCGGAGCGGCCCCGCCTGTCTGTCCGGCCCCCGGGCCGTCCGCCGGAGCGGTCCCGCCTGTCTGTCAATCCCCAGGACCATCCTCTGGAACGGCCCCTCCTATCTGTCCAGCTCCTACCTGCCCATTCCCCGGACCATCCTCTGGAGCAGTCCATCCTGGCCTTACCGCCCCCGGGCCGTCCCCCTGAACGATCCACCCTGTCTGTCCAGTTTCGGGGCCTCCCTCCAATACGGCCCCTTCAGCCTGGCCAGCCCCAGTCTGTCAAGCCCTGGCCCGTCCAGCCCCCAGGCCGTCCTCGGAGGTGGACCCTCCGGCGAGTCCAGCCTCGACCAGTCCTGCCCCCTGAGCAAACCCTCCGGTCCGCTCATCCCCGGCCAGTCCAGCCTACGATCCGTCCTCCGGAGCGGACCCTCCGACAGGTCCATCCCCGGCCAGTCCAGCCTACGGTCCGTCCTCCGGAGCGGACCCTCCGACCAGTCCATCCCCGGCCAGTTCAGCCTACGGGCCGACCCCCGGAGCTCTTGCCCTCAGCTCCGCTCAGTCAGTCCAGTCCAGTCCCCGTCCTACCCTGTTCTCAGTTCAGTCCGGTCCAGTCCCCGTTCTGCCCTGCTCTCAGTTCAGTCCTTCCCTGCTCTCAGTCCAGTCCTTCCCTCAGTTCCGCTCAGTTCAGTCCAGTTCTGTCCTCAGCTCCGCTCAGTTCTGTCCAGTTCTGCCCTCAGCCCAGTCCAGTCCTGTCCTTCCCTGCCCTCAGCCCAGTCCAGTCCTGTCCTTCCCTCAGTTCAGTCCAGTCCAGTCCTGCCCTCAGCTCCGCTCAGTTCAGTCCAGCCCAGTCCTGCCCTCAGCTCCACTCAGTCCAGTCCTGTCCTCAGTCCAGTCCAGTCCTGTCCTCAGTCCAGTCTTTAGTCCTGTCTTAGTTCATTCCCTCTCCCAGTCCAGTTGAGCCCAGGTCCAGTCTTTAGTCCTGTCTTAGTTCATTCCCTCTCCCAGTCCAGTTGAGCCCAGGTCCAGCTCCAGCCTAGAGTCCCCTTCAGTCCCTCTCCCATTTCTCTCCCTCCTGTCCTTCCTGTACCTCCCGTTCTTCCCTCCTGTCGTTTCAGTCCCTCCTATCCTTCCCTCCCTCCCACCCCTCCTGTCGTTTCAGTCCCTCCCGTCCCTTCCCTCTCTCCCATCCCTCCTGTCGTTTCAGTCCCTCCTGTCCCTTCCCTCCCTCCCATCCCTCCTGTCGTTTCAGTCCCTCCCGTCCTTCCCTCCTGTCTGTTCCCCTAGTTTTTTCTGCCCTTCCTGTCCTTTTGGTCCCTTCCGCTCCGTCTGGTCCCTGTGTCCTTCTGCATGTCTCTGTCTGCTCCTTGGTTGCCCCGGTGGGCCCCTCTTTGGTTGGGTCCATGGGGCGCCAGGAGGCGCTCGTTGAGGGGGGGGTACTGTCAGAACTCCCTTCTCACCCCCTGTCTGTCTTGCTGTCTCCCATCCGCTCCTCTGCCCTGTCTGTCTTGCTGTCTCCCATCCGTTCCTCTGCCTTGTCTCTCCCCCTGCAGCTCGGTGCCTGAGTGGAGTCAAGCTTCTCAGCTGACTCCACTCAGGCAATCAACCACCTCTACGGCTCCCGGACAGCTGACGATCATCTACCTGATTACACACCTCTGCAATAAGTACCAGCTCATCCTTCCACTCCCTGCCAGATTGTTGAACCAGAACCACGCAACCCAGCTGTCCGGGACCCAGCCACCCAGAACCCTCATCCGTTTTCCTCAGCAATTCATCACCGGTTTCCTCCTGCCTGGACCCCCCGTTCCTACCTGGACCCCCATTCCTGCCTGGACCCCCGCTCCTGCCTGGACCCTTTCTGTTCTTGCCTGGACCCCCCGTTCCTGGCCAAAACCCCCCACTACACCAGCCACTCCCCGCTCTGGCAATAAAATCATTCTAAATCTCCTCTGGTCTTGGTAGTGTGGCTCTCTGTTCGGGTCCAGCCCTCCCTAGTTCGTGACAGGGGCTGTTTCTTGTCTTTGGTGTCTGTTTCAAATCACCTTCCACAATATTTCATTTTGAACCAAATCATTGATTTAACAGTTTGCCATTTAATGACCCTCCATATGTTCTATTGACAATTTGCAGAGGATCATTATTATACTCAAATGTCCACTTCCACTTCAAAAGGTGACCTCACATTATTTTGAAGTCCTTGTTTTATGCAGAATTCATCACTGAATCAATGACTGACAGCTGTCCAAGCAACATTCTTCAGTAGAATGGGAGAGAGAGCCTTCAATTATCAGGCGTCTCTCCTGTGGAACCAGCTCTCAGTTTCAGTGCAGGAGGTGGACACCTTCTCTTTTTTTGAAGACCAGGATTAAAATCTTTGTCTTTGACAAATCTTACAGTTAGGGCTGACTCACTCAGTCCTTCTCCCATTTACCGTTATTGCATTGCGTTCCCTTTGTGTCCCCCTGTGTCCTTTTTCCGAGTGTCCCTGGTCCCACAGCTGGATGCTTCTCAGTCTCCATCGTGTCCACTGTGGGATGGTGCTCCAGTCCACTGCTTCCAGGTGCCCATTTTCACCAATCTACTCTGCATCGCCCTTACTATACATGATATGTTCATCTGCATCTTACTACCAGCTACATATGTAGTATATTTATTGCCAGAGCCTTACACCATAACAGTAAACTGTGAATCTGTTTCAGTGTTGGCTTGAACTTTGTATGTATCATCTATGTTACTCTTATCAGACATAAGAGTGTATCTCAATGTGTGTTGTATGTTTCCTTGTCCCTCACCCCCGTCTTCTCCCGTCCCTCTCCCTCCCCCTCCACCACCTCCTCTATCTCTTCTATCCTCCTCAACCCAGCCAGTCAACAGTAGATGGGTCAACACATACTAGCTGAGTTCTGCTGAAGATTTCCTCCCATTTAAAGGGAGTTTTTTCTTGCCGCTGTCGCCTTTGGGCTTGTTCTAGGGGTTCAGGCATATGAGTTCTATAAAGTTTCTTGATACAATTTGAATAGTAATTGGCCCTACATAAACATAATTGAATTGAACTGCATTGAACCTTCACCCATAACATTTCCACCACTTTCACTTAAACTCTTCATAGACAGCAAAGGAAGAAGTAATGAGGTGAGTTTTTTTTCTACAGCAGACTCTGTAGAGTTTGCATTCATGTAACAGCATTATTATGTGCTTTTAAAATGTTATTTCTCTGTATCTCACACAGTGGCAACATAGCACAAAACACAGCACCATAGTGTATTTTAATAAGACAATACATTTATTTTTCAAATAAAGGCACTTGGAAAAGATGTAATGAGGTCAGAGCAACTTACAGTAATTAACAATTCAGTACAGACTGCTTTACCAACAGTACAGTTTCAAAAACAATTAATATTTACATTCATCTGAAATTTTTTACGCTGATTTATAAGTATTATTTGATCATTTTAAAGAATTTCATTTGGGTGTGAATACCTCACTTCTTGCTGCATGTGGCACCAATATACCACATAAATGAACAAAGGGAATTTCAAGGTCTGGAAATGTCAACAATATTGAAGTTCTGCAGACTCTGGTCATTGCACTACCATGAAATCAGGGCACGTACTGTAAATACAACAAAGTGATTTATTCTTGACTTTTTAAATAAAAAAAATTGCAACTAATAGGGGATTTAAATCCAGTTTTATTTTGGTTTGTTTTTAATATTTTGCCAATTCGTTGACTTGCTCAATAACGATGTTAAAGTATAAAATAATGAACACTAATATACCATGTACTGTATATGGCATAGCTACTTCTTCATGTTCAGTCATGTCAGAGATTAGTAATCTTGTACATTAAATTGGTGTTTTGCATTAAAGAAAATTACTTGCAATCATTGCTAGAGTTCCCCGAATGATAGATATAGAGAACATCAGCCAGAAACAACAAAAGCAGAAGTGCTCAGGGAGGGGTTTTTTGTCACAGTATAAATCACTGTGATACAGCAGCAGAAGCAGAGCTGTCCCATACGCTACAGTAATACACTGCAGAGTCTCCTGCCTCTGTCTGTTTAATGATGAGCTGATAATCTACACTTGATGAAGCTTTAGAGTTAAATCGGTCTGAGGAGAACCCTGTTCCAAAGGTGGGTGAGCTGTGAGAATGGTAGAAATATAGAATATACTGAGGAGTCCCACTTGGCTTCTGCTTGTACCAGCTGACATAATTTCCAACATCTGTTTGAATGTTACAGTTGAGAACAACCTCTTGTCCTGTAGAAACTGTGTGAACAGCAGGTGTCTGGGTCAACACTATCACTGCATCCACATCTGCAACAGAAACACACAAAAACACATCAGTGAAAGTTTAATGTCTGAAAATATGGAACAGGAAGGAATCAGAAGAACATCTTACAGGTGAGAGCAGTGATGAGAGAGCAGAGGATCCTCAGCATGTTTTCAGTGTTTGGAGTAAATGTCCTGAACTGTCTGAGTGAAATGTGAGTTGGGTTGGAGTGAGAGGAGAAAAGAGTCTGAAGCTTATAAAGGCACTGAGGTAGTAAGGGGAGGATCCTTTCCAGACTGCCTCAATTTAAAAGAAGAACAATAAAGATGAGGTGTTTGTGTTTCATTTAAATTTATGCTCCACTATGTTTAGATGTGAATCATTGGAGCAGAACGACAGCATGAATAGAGAATTTTCTGTCATCAAAAGAAACAGATTAAGAACTCCAACATCACCTGGTGCTGTTTCTTTTCTCAGATTACACAGATGTGATCAAGGCATCTAAAAACAGAGAAATTCTGTCACAGTGAAAACAACAAACTAAATAACATATAACATGTCTCTGCAGTTAGAAAGGAAACAGTTGTGGTTGTTGACATGATGAGATTCACTTTTTCAGAGGTTCCTGACAAAAATGTGTTTTGTTTGTTCAGAGGTTGTCTAAAACATTGGCCCTTTATTTGGGAATTTGTGTCAAATGAACACAAGGTTTCTGTGGAATAAAGAAATAGAAACAAAACTACGTCAGACTGTAAGACCCATATTTGTTGATATTTGACCTGAGTCCATGTTATTGAGGGAATAGTTCAAGTTTCAAAAGCAATCCAAGTAAATGACAGGATTTTGGGGACCTTTTATGACTTCCAGTGGGTTCTTTGTAGTGGACTGCTCCTCCTGATTTGTGATCCAACTTTTCATGGAGATTTAAAGAGTTACAGTGAAACATTTGAAGTGGAGTTTTGTTGGTGAGCAGCAAGATCAGAAAATGTTCTTGAACTGTGTTGTTCTAAAATGCAGTTATGATCAAAACGTTTTGTTCATTCATTCACGGCCTGTCGTAGAAAAGGAGCAGAAATTTGATGAGTTTCCAGGCCGGAAATAGCACTAAAACATCAAGTACAAGCGGCCCAGACAACATTGGCAATATGGCTGAATGATGCAGGAGATCACACTGCAGAGTTGAGTTATTGAGTGAATAAAGAAATCTCATCAATTCAAAGATGTAGAATTGAACCACAAATGTTAATTAGGGATGTTTAGTGCTTCAGCACAGCTCCACTGTTGGCAAGATTCTGTGACAAGTTTCAGAAAGCAGAAGTGCGCATGCTCAGTGAGGAGGTTTTTGTCATGGCATGAATCACTGTGATGTGTGCTCATTAACAGAGCTGTCCCATGTTTTACAGTAATAGACTGCTGAGTCTCCCTCCTCCACATTGCTGATGATCAAACGATAATCTGATTGTGACTGATGAGTGGATGTGAACTTGGGTGAGGAGAAACCAGAGCCATAGGTTGGAGAACTAGCAGTGCGATACTTTTTCACAACAAATTGAGGAACTCCTCCTGGAATTTGTTTATACCAGCGGCCACTAGATTTAGTAACATTCCCCAGGTTACAGTCCATGCTGGCTGTCTCTCCTCTCCTCAGTGTCATTACAGGAGGCTTCTGTGTCACCACCGTCACTCCACTCACACCTGGAAACAACAAGACGACATGAAACCAAGAGAAACACACAGAATGAGGTGAAAATGACAGTAAGTCAGCCTCCTTACATGTCAGAGCAGTGATGAGAGTGCAGAGAGTCACCAGCATGTTGTCAGTGTGTGATGAGAAAGGTCTTGAAATTTAAAAGTAGCTGCTGACAGATGAGATGTTTTGGGGAATGAGGAGAGGAGGAGCTGGAGGAGTTATTTATTTCAACACTGAAACTGAGAGTGACTGATGGGAGGAGGAGCTTCTGATCAGAATCTTCAAATTGCAGTTTTTCTCGATTGCTAAGGCACATTTCTGGAAAGCTGCTCTCCTTTTCCCTAAACTGTGAACACAAAACCCAATTTTCAAGCGACATTCACAAAACCTCTGACTCTTCTTGCAAAACCAAACTTTCTCCCCAAAACAGTTCAATCTGTGCTCAAAACTGAACTTTGCTGTCAAATCATGCCTCAAGTCAATCAAAATTGAATACTCTACTGAGCAGTCACTAAACACTACATAAAAGGAAAACACAATGCTCAGAACATGAAGCGATAGAAATAAATGTTGATTTAGCCTAAATCCATGTTGCAAAACAAAATACCTGGGCATTTGTAACACTTGTACATAGAAAAAAGAATTTGCAAAAAAACAGAAATCCTGTGCATTCACATGTAGCACTTGTACGTAAAAATAAAGCACAAAAATTTACAAATGAATTACAAAGAAAAGAAGTGCATTACTCTGCCACAGCATCATTTCTCTGTACTGGGTCAGGCCACAGGAATTCATTTACATCACAGGCCACATTTTCTCTGGAAAGAAAGACCTGGTTTGTCTGGAGGCAGAAAAATCACAATGACTTGAGGGTTCATATTGAACCATTCCCAAATCAATAGTCCTCTATGAAAACTAACGTTGTCCCAGGTGTATGTATGTGTATCATCAAAATCTAACTGAAAAACTCTCTGGAACAAACACCCACAAAACTGAGGGAAAAGTCAGTCATGTACACTTTCTGTAATTTTACCAGCACTTGTGAAGCAGAATTTTTTCTGGCCAGGCAACGGGGGAAAAAAACCCTGGCATGCCGTATCCATGCTCCTCTTCTTAGATTTCTATCCATTGAAGTGCCTCACAAACCAGTGCTCTGGCTTATATGTACCCTCACATCATTAGCCACAAGTGTGATCAATTTTGATTTGTTGTGTTCAACCGGTGACGCCTGAGCTTTAACTGTGTTTGACTTTTGCTCACCTGTGCTCACCATTTTGCAACACAGGTGCATCACAATGACAATGTGTTGACAAGATGTGTCTAAACAGGTGAAAAGGGCTCATGGTTTTTCCAAAAGAGTGACTGATTCAGTAAGTGGGTTCAGGCAACTGAGAATTTGGTTCAGACAATAGAGTTGAGTGTTTTAGCAATTGAGAAAAACTGTAATGAGTTTTTCATTGGCATGAAACATCTGTATTTTTTTTAAATTCCTGGTGTCTGTGATGTCTCCCTGATGATCCTGATGGAGATTTGCTACTTTGTCCATTAAATCAAGCTTTTCAGAAACATTTTTGAAAACAGACAAAGTCAAAATGATTATTTTTGACCACATGTAGAATATCTTGCCAACCTCACGTGTGATTTATCTGATTTGTACATCAAAGTGAGATGTCCATGAATTTAATTGAAATATCTCCAGTCTGGGACAGTTCCTTTGTATTTCAAAGAAAGTTGACTTTTGCTTATTTACACAGAGCTGTAAATGTGACGAGGAGGCCTGCAGGTGCATTATGGGATGGAAGTGAGAGAGAAGAGAGGAGATGCTTGACTGACTGAACATGCAAATTCATGTGCAGCTTAGTGAGATAACGACCACAGTCACTTGTTCCTCTTTATGTTTAGGGAGTGTTGTGTTTGCAACTATTACACTGTTGCTATTATTGCCATTATTGTTTTGTGCTAAATATGCAGACCATGTTTAAAATACAACAATGAATTTAACTCCTGTCATTACTATTAAACTAAGTATTAAATTTCACTGAGTGTGTTCATTTCACGGCCAGTATTATGCTGATGACAGCAAGGGAAATGAATGACACACAAGGTCTGTGTTGTAGCTCTAATTCTTGATATCTTATTACTTTTCTAGACATCATCACAGGATTACAAACAAATTATCACTCACAGAGATGCACCAGGGCAGACTGGTCACAGATACCAGCCGCCGAGAGTAAGTGCATGTTGCAGTCTCTCTAAGGCAGTGCAGGTTGTCAACTCCTGAGTCATCAGTTGGAATGGCTGGCAGCTGGGGTTCCAGTGAGACTCTGAAAACAGTCACGGCTGAACCCACACATGCAATCTCGCTCCCACACAAAGGTCAAACAGGACACCTCCCCAGAAACCAGGCGACAGGCCAGTACTGGTGGTCGTAACAGTGCTCCATTATTTTTAAGTGTGAATCGTTCGAACAGAGCCACAGCATGAATAGAGGTTTAGCTGTAATCAAAAGAAAAAGATTAAGAATTCCAACATCACCTGATGATGTTTCATATCTCAAGTAACACACATGTGATCAAGGCATCTGATTTACGACAGAGACGTTCTGTCACAGCAAAAGCAACAAACTAAATAGCATATAACATGTTGTCTCTACAGTTACATGGGAATTTTTGTTAAAATGTATTTTGTTTCTTCCGAGGTTGTCTGATAAATTGGCCCTTTATCTAGGAACATACGTCAAGTGAACACAAGATTCTTATGGAATAAAGAAACAGACACAAAATTACGTCAGACTGTAATGCCCATATTTGTTGATATTTGACAGAGTCCATGTCTTTGAGGGAATGATGAAAGTTCCAAAAGAAAATCAAGTAAATCAGAGGATTTTGAGGGGCCTTTTGTGGGTCCCAATGGACTCTTTGTAGCTGACTGCTTTGCTGGATTTTTTTTGTTTTATTGTTGTTGTTGTTTTTTGCTTTGCTGGATTTGTGATTCAGTTTTTTATGCATGCTTGAAGGGTTACAGTGAAACGTTGGGAGAGAAGTTTTGTTCGTGAGCAGCAAGATCATAAAATGTTCTTGAACTGTGTTGTTCTAAAATGCAGTTATGATCAACATATTTCGTTTATTCATTTGGACGGTCCATCGTAGAAAGGCACGAATATACAGTGGATTCAAATTTTGATGAGTTTCTGGCAAGAAATAGCACTAAAACATCAATTACAAGTGGCCCAGACAACATTGGCAATAAGGTTGGATCATGCAAGAGATCACACTGCAGGGTTGAGTTGTTGTATGAAAAATGAAATAAAGCCAATTCAAGGATGTAGAATTAGACAGATGACAAATGATTAGGAATGTTTAGTGCTTCAGCACAGCTCTACGGTTGGAAAGATTCTGTGACAAGTTTCAGAAAGCAGAAGTGAGCATGTTCAGTGAGGAGGTTTTTGTCATGGCATGAATCACTGTGATACCCATTCGTTAACAGAGCTGTCCCATGTTTTACAGTAATAGACTGCTGAGTCTCCCTCCTCCACATTGTTGATGATCAAACGATAATCTGATTGTGACTGATGAGTGGATGTGAACTTTGGTGAGGAGAAACCAGAGCCATAGGTTGGAGAGCTATCAGTGTGGTAAAAATATAATACAAACTGAGGAACTCCTCCCAGAATCTGTTTATACCAGAAAGCAGTGTTGATAACATTCCCCAAGTTACAGTCCATGCTGGCTGTCTCTCCTGTCCTCACTGTCATTACAGGAGGCTTCTGTGTCACCACCGTCACTCCACTCACACCTGGAAACAACAAAATAACATGAAGCCAAGAGAAACACACAGAATGGGGTGAAAATGACAGTAAGTCAGCCTCCTTACATGTCAGAGCAGTGATGAGAGTGCAGAGAGTCACCAGCATGTTGTCAGTGTGTGATGAGAAAGGTCTTGACGACAGATGAGATGGTTTGGGTAATGAGGAGAGGAGGAGCTGGAGGAGTTATTTATTTCAACACTGAAAGTGAGAGTGACTGACAGGAGGAGGAGCTTTGGTCAAAATCTTCATGTGAGTGAGTTTTTAATTTGGGGGAAACATCTGTATTTGTAACTCCTGGTGTAGGAGATTTCTCCCAAATGATCCTGATGGAGATTTGACACTTTCTCCATTTCCCAATAAATCAAGGTTTTCAGAAGCATTTTTGAAAATGGACGGAGTTAAAATGATTCTTTTTGACCACATGTAGAATATCTTGCCAACCTCATGTGTGATTTATATGATTTGTACATCAAAGTGAGATGTCCATGAGTTTAACTGAAATATCTCCAGTCTGGGAATGTTCATTTGTATTTCAAAGAAAGTTGACTTTTCTCATTTACACAGAGCTGTGAATGTGACGAGGAGGCCTGCAGGTGTTTTATGGGATGGAAGTGAGAGAGAAGAGAGGAGATGGTTGACTGACTGAACATGCAAATTCATGTGCAACTTAGTGAGATAACGACCACAGTCACTTGTTCCTCTTTATGTTTGGGGAATGTTGTGTTTGCAACTATTGCACTGTTGTTATTATTATTATTATTACTGTCTATATTTTTTCTTAAATTATCGAACAACATTTAAATAAACAACAATGATTTTCAACTCCTATCATTACAATTAAAATAAGTATTAAATTTCATTGAATGTGTTCATTTTATGGCCAGTGTTAAGCTGATGACAATAAGGGAAATGAATGACAGACAAATTCTTAATATCTTATTACTTTTATTCAGATTTGTCTTGGAGTTATTGTCTTTTATAGTGTTATAAGTACAAATTCTGTTGTTTCAAATGTGTTTTTAAAATAAATTTGACTTTAATTTGATTTTGACCTTCACCCTGGGTCTGATTGTCAGTAGAGTAAACATGACAAAACAATAAAACTGAGTGAGTGTTAGAATTATTGCATTTTCTATGTACAATAAATAAAAACAAACAAGCACATTTTCAAACTTTTTTACGTTTATTTAGTGGATGAATTGCAAAGCTGATTAAGAAACTGACTTCACAGTGACAACACTGATTACTAGTACATATTCTAAGATCTAAAAGTTGTAACGAGCGAACAGCAAAAACAGTAAAGAAGCAAATCTCAGACGCTCTATTCTTGAGTGGAACAGCCTGACTTGTTGATGTTCTTCTCTGCAGTCTGGGACCCCATAGACACCTTACATGTGTAAACCTTATCCATGTTCCAGTCTGACGTCTGGATGTCCAGAGAGCTGCTGATTTGGAAAGTCTGGTCTGGTTTCTGAACAGCGGTGCTGGTGGAGATCCCACTGCTCACTGGACTCCCAGCAGCCGACCAGGTGACATCTGCAAAAGGCCCAGACTGACTGGACAGACAGACCAGAGTGGCTTTGTTGGACTGGAGTTCAACGCTGGACGGAGGGAAGACTGTCAGGACAGGAGGACGGAGGCTGGAGCCTGAAAGTACATTCACAACAAAGACATTCAAAATGACAAATTCAAAGCAAAACTCAATAATCCATATTTAACATGACAAAATGAATCTATTATGCTAACAGTATCGCCATGCTGAAGAAGCAGAGAATATAAAATTGGAAAACAAGAACTTAAAATGATCACTTGAAAAGTAAACAGTCATCCCTTTCAAAATACAGTCTCTCAAAAATAAACTTATATTTTCATTTTTTTATTAATTCAATGCATTCCTGTTAGCTGAATTTAGTAACAACTGAATGAAATAATTTTCAGACAAATTCCAAATTATACTTCAACTCTGCTGATATTAGATAAACAAAATAAGAAATTTAGCATTAATATCACAATTCAAATGCAATTACTAGAATATTCAGCAAACTGTTCAACAATAAAGATTTTAAAAGCTCTTCAGAATGTGAGAATAAATATAGGTACGATCTTGAAAATGTTCTCCATCTAACATTCCTGAACCATTTATATACTTTAAGTATTTGGAGAAAATGTCTCAAATATTGTGATCAGATTTTCTTTTTGTCACCACAGACACTGCCTGGTATCAAAGCAGAAAATATTTTTGTTTAACTGACCAACATGGTAAATATTTTAAACTATTAGTCACATATGCATTAGTTTCATGTTTTTTCTTCATCTACAACAGATAAACAAAATGTGTCTATTTGCATAATAAGGTTTAAAAACACTTACTTGTTACCATCAGCTTGGTTCCTTGTCCGAATACCACAGTGATTCAGTTTGTATACATGGCCGTACAAAAACCTCCTGACTCTCTAATGAGGGGAGTGGAAGTGAAACATCCTGTTGAGAGAAACTTTCACTGTCAACATTTCATCATTTCAACAGTCTTCGAAAACACTGCTGGAGTATGTCAAACACTCTTATCTGTGTAAGAAAATGGATTCAGTTCCAGATTTAGTGATTTGAAGTGTTTAATGCTGCTGAGAGTTCTTAAATGCGGCAGTGTTTCCATGCAGGTTTTTGTCACAATATAAATCACTGTGATACAGCAGCAGAAGCAGAGCTGTCCCATACGCTACAGTAATACATTAGAGAATCTCCTTTCTCTGTCTGCTTAATGATGAGCTGATAATCTACGTTAAATGAAGCTTTAGAGTTAAATCGGTCTGAGGAGAACCCTGTTCCAAAGCTGGGTGAGCTGTTAGAATGGTAGAATTTCAGAATTTACTGAGAAGTCCCACTTGGCTTCTGCTTGTACCAGCTGACATACTGATTATTATCTCTTTGAATGTTACAGTTGAGAACAGCCTCTTGTCCTGTAGAAACTGTGTGGACACCAGGTGTCTGGGTCAACACAATCACTGCATCCACATCTGCAACAGAAGCACACAAAAACACATCAGTGAAAGGTTTATGTCTGAAAATATGGAACACAATAGAATCAGAAGAACATCTTACCGGTGAGAGCAGCAATGAGAGAGCAGAGGATCCTCAGCATTTTGTCAGTGTTTGGAATAAATGTCCTGAACTGTCTAAGTGAAATGTGAGTGGGTTGGAGTGAGAGGAGAAATGTGTTTGAAACTTATGAAGGCCCTGAGTTAGTAAGTGGAGGATCTTTTCCAAACTGCCTCAACTGAAATTAAGCTTCAACAAAGGTGAGGTGTTTGTATTTCAGATAAATGTGTGCTCCACCTTAAATAATTATGAATACATGTAGCTATCAATGAACGACATCATAAATAGAGGTTTGATTTGTGTGTTTAGTTTTATTGGAATTTGCTTTCGGGTTTTTTTTACTGCCTTCGCTGCCTCTGTCAAATCAACTTCCACAATATTTCATTTTGAACCAAATCTGTGATTTAACAGTTCGCCATTTAATGACCCTCAATGTGTTCTCTCTTTTTTTTGGAACTTAATTTTTTATTGAACACATATTTATATATACAAATATACAAAAAAACAACATTTAGGAGATGCTTTCGTACTTCACAATAATAATACAGACAATACACTTGACAGTCTTTACATTTTCCATGGCATTCTTCCTTATTTCAGTTTTTTATAAGTCCATCTTATAGTTCTCAATTCAACCTACTTATAGGTTGTTTCATTTGCCCCTGTGCATAATACTTAAACATAAAACAACATTAATTCCATCAATTGTAGAAAGATACTTAACTGAACATGTTAACATCATCACAGTACCCATATTATGATTGTTGTCAGGGTTATATCTTTCCAAAGAAGTATCAACATCTATATAGCTTCACATATATAATGGACCTCCGTGGTCATCCTGATCTATTTAAAACTAATACCAATAAGTCAGAAAAAAAGATAAATAAATAAAAATAAATAAATATAGAGGTACCTAGAGTCCATGCATTGTTTGAATTACAGAAGACCATTTGTCATAAAATCTTTCAGTTTTCCCCTGTAACCTTGCTGTAATTTTCTCCATAATCAAAACATTCCTTCGTCTTTATCTCCATTCCGTTATGCAAGGAGGCTGTGGCTTCAGCCAGGATGCTGTTATTGTTTTTTTGCAATTAAAAGCAAAATTCTCAACAAGTAAATTAAGTCTTTGTTGATAAATTCTTCAGGTGCTATACCTAGTATAAAAAGTGAAGGATCCAAATTAAAATCAATGCCCAAAATTATATTAATTTCATTTTGAATATTTTTCCAAAAATGAATGATTTTGGGACAATCCCAGAATATATGTGTGAAATCCCCAACTTTTCCACACCCTCTCCAGCACAGCTCAGATGTACTGCTGAATTTAGAGGTAATGAATGGAGTGTTAAAATAACACATTTTACTTTCCAGTCAAACTCCCTCCACATTGGGCTATTTGTTAATTTATGGCCCTCCTTAAAAGAGTCCTCCCACTGTTCATCCGTTATGATAATATTTGCTTCCAGTTCCCATTTCTCCTTAACATTCAAGTTGTTAACTTCAGATTCACTTTGCAATTCCTTGTAAAGCTTAGAAACAACCCCTTTTTTGTCTCTGTTTCTGTAAATGCCCTTAATACTTCTTCAAGTTTAGATGGTTTCTTACATATGTTACTCCATTCTTCATGTTTCTGAAGATAACTCCTTAGTTGTAAGTACTTATAAAAATCTTGAGTTGGTAAATTAAATTCTCTTCTGAGTTGTTCAAATGATTTCATTTTTTGTTCTAAGTAAACTTGAGCAATATATATCAAACAAATTAAGCCCACCTGTTATAACCCGTTTCTTTAGTGGAGGGTATGAACTCTGGATTTATTGCTATTTTAGTAATTCTAAAGATAGAGTTTGAAAGACCTAACTTCTTCCTGACTATTGACCAAACCTTCTTTGTTTCTTTGATGCACTCATTTGTGATTTTCACCCCCTTTAGTATTTTCTTGCTTTAAACTGGAAGGGATTCCAAAGCGAAATTTGAACAAGAACTATTTTCCATTTCTACCCATATAGATTCTGTATCCTTAGTTATCCACATAACAATTGCTCTAAGTTGAGCTGCCCAGTAGTAATTTTTTAAGTTGGGTAAATTCAACCCACCTTTCTCTTTAGAGCCCTGAAGGATGTTATATTTAATTCTTGCCCTTTTATTTTGCCACACAAACTTTGATATATTTATGTCTAATATTTTTTAAAAATTGTTTGGTACTTTAACAGGCAGTGATAGAAACAAAAATAACAATCTAGGCAATATGTTCATTCTCACTGCTTCGATTCTCCCTATCAACGTTAGGGGCAAAATATCCCATCTGGCTATATCCCTATGCAATTCCCTTATCAACTTTCCATAATTTGCTTCAAAAAGTTGTGAGATGAATGGAGTGATAATAATACCTAGATATCTAAATCCATCATTAGACCATTTAAATTTCCCTATATCCTCTAGTTCTGCTGGAAATATCCCTGAAAGCATCATGGAGACAGATTTGGATTCATTAACTAAATATCCTGATATTTCTCCATATTCCACAATTTTATTCATAAGTGCTGGAATAGATGATACTGGTTTGCTTATGTACATGAGTATATCATCCGCGAATAAAGAAAGCTTATGTTCTACACCTCCCTGGTCTATAATTCCTTTAATTTTTTCACTAATTCTTATTGATTCTGCCAATGGTTCCATGCTAATGGCAAATAATAAGGGACTAAGACAATCTCTTTGTCTAACACCTCTTCTCAAGGGGAAGAAATCAGAGCAACACCCATTTACTCTAATCCTTGATTTGGGGTTCCTACAAACAATTTTTACCCAATCTATGAATGTATTATTGAACCCAAATGTTGCCAGTCTATTATACAGAAATTGCCGCTTCACACTGTCAAATGCCTTATGTGCATCTAAACTAAGCAACATATTATCCTTTGTTCTGCTTAGTAGCACATGAAATAATATTTAATGTTTGTCTAATATTGTTAGCCCCCTGCTTCCCAGGAATAAATCCTGTTTGGTCAGGTTTGATTATTTTTTAAATATGTTTCTGTATTCTCTGTGCTAAAATGCTTGTCAATATTTTTAAGTCAGTACACAGTAGGCTAACAGGTCTATAGTTTTCGCACAATACTGGGTCCCTCCCCTCTTTGTGTAGTACTGAAATAATGGCTTCTGACCATGTTGCTGGTGGATTTCCTGAAGATAAGGCATAATTAAACACTTTAAACAGTACTGGTGTAATTTCTTCTCTGAAACATTTGTAAAATTCCCCCGCAAAGCCATCCATGCCAGGAGATTTATTACTTTTTAACTTTAATAGTGACTGATATTTCCTGCATTGAGATTAATTGGGTAATTTCTGAGGCATCTTCCTTTGTTAACGATGGTAACTGTATATTATTCAAGAATGTTTGTGTTTTTTCTTCTATGTCTTCCGAGTCTGACTCATAGTATAATGGTTTGTAGTATTCTGCAAATGCTTCAGCTATTTCTGTAGGTTTTGTCATCTTTTGTTTAGAGTTGGGGTGAATAATCTTTGTGACCGTCCTATTTGATTGTGCTTTTCTGAGCTGAAATGCCAATAATCTGCTCGCTCTGTTACCCATTTCATGATATTTTTGATTCAGAAAATGCAGAGCCCCTTCAGCTTTATATGTAAGTAGTTCTTCAAGCTCCCTTCTACATTTTTTCATTTCAAGGAATATCATCTTGTCTGTTGTTCTCTTATGATTTAGTTCTAATTCCTTTAATTTACCTTCCAATTTCTGTTGCTGTTCAAGTCGAGCTTTTCTAAGTCTACATGGTAATTCAATTATTTTCCCCCTTAATACTGCTTTCGCTCCCTCCCATAAAATTGAAGGGGACACCTCCCCAGTGTCGTTTATTTCTAAATATTCCCTTATATGCAATTTCAGCTCATTTAACACCTTATCATCAGACAGTAGTGAGACATTAAGTCTCCAGTATTTGAAATGATTGTCATTACCTGTGTCCAATGTTAGTGTAATTGTATCACTTATCTTGATACTCTCTATGGTACTGTTCAGAATTTTGTGGATAGCTTGCTTAGACACGTAGAAGAAGTCTATTCTCGAATAACTATTATGTGGATTAGAGTAAAAAGTAAAGTCTCTTCCCTTAGGGTTGTTGTTTCTCCATGGATCCATAAGTCCTAATTCTTTAGTGAAGTTATTTAATACTTTAGATTTTTTGATAGTGGTTCCTTCCCTGGTGGTAGTCTGTCTAATTTGCCAATTTGAACTGTATTGAAATCAGCTCCCATTATTATCATTCCTTTTGCTTCATTAGTTATAACCTTGGCTAAATGTTTAAAAAATGCCTCACTTTCTTCTGGCGGGGCATATACGTTTATTAATGTAATATTTCTATCTCCTATGGAGCCCACTGTCATTACGTATCTTCCCATATTATCTTTAATCTCCTTTTCCACAGAAAACATAAGAGATTTGTGTATCAATATTGCTACACCCCTCCTTTTGCCATAAGATGTATTAAATACTTGATTCACCCAATCCCTTTTCAGTTTTTTATGTCCACTTTCTGTTAAATGCGTTTCTTGTAGTAACGCTATTGAGCATTGCATTCCCTTCAGTTGGTTCAAGATTTTTTTTCTTTTAACCCTTTAGGATGATTAACACCATGCACATTGTAGGAAATGATATTTAGCTTATTCATCCAGTTTGTAATATATACCCTTCCTCTTTGTACCCCCATATATTAAAATCAAAACAACTATCCGAAAAATTGCACAGCGATAAAGAACAGGCATCTCCTTTAAAGACAAAACTAAACAAAAATACCATGGCTTCCAAAAGTCCTCAACTCAGAAAGATGGGGCAAGCTTTCTGGTGGGTAGCACTAAGTGCTTCTACAACTTCTTAGATGCTATATAAGCTGCTTAAAACTCAGTTAGAGCTATAAATTACTCCTATTAACCCACTGTTGTTGAAGTCACTTAAATATTATTTAACTAGCTCCATCCCTTATAAACTATCTCCTATCAGGCAGATCTGAATGCTTAAATAGCTATTTAGTTCCATCACTTTTAGATTTTTCTCCTTACGCTTTTGCCCCTTACTTCGTGTAACTATTCATATTTAAATCAGTCAAAAAGGGCATGCAAGTCCTCTTCAGTGATGTGTGGTTGTGCTCTCTTCTCCCTCCGACCCATCGCTCTGGTCCAGGTGCCCTGCTTCATAAGCCTTTGCAGCTTCTCTGACTCCTCTTCATTCACCTGGATCCCCATCTCCTGTAGCAGAGGTGCAGCCTCAGTCAGTGTGGGGAAAGTCTTAGTCCCAGAGTCCAGAAACTCCCGTAGTTGTGCAGGATAAGGAGACTGTGCCTTTATGTCCTTCTCCTTTAGTTTCTTTATTACGTCCCGTACCAGTTTCCTCTTCCTTTGCACCTCCGTTGTGCAGTCCTGGTTGAAGTAGATGATCCTTTCCTTGTACGTGGTTCTTTGTTTCCATGCCTGCTGTATGATGTATTCTTTCACTCCGTAGTCCAGAAAGCGGACAATGATTGCTCGCGGCAGCGCTGTGTTGTCTCTCGGTTTGCTGACCAGCGTTCGGTCAGCTCTCTCAATGTGGATGTCCATTTCTGCAGGCACTTGTACTTGCGAGCAGATAAAGTTCTTAATAAATCCAATCATGTCGTCTTTCTCGGAGCGCTTTGGTATTCCATGAATCCGGATATTTTTACGTCTCCACCGCGCTTCCAGGTCATTGCATTTAGCCTCTAGCTTAGCCTCTTGTTGCAGTAGGAAAGCCATCACTCTCTCCGTCCATGTTGTCCTTTCCTCGGTCTCTCCTATCCTTTCCTCCATATCTCCTGTATGCTTTTCCACTGAGGTTATTCTCTCCATCAGTTCCTTTAGATTTGTCTCAACTCTTGCTAGGGTTTTTTTGTTCTCATTGACCGCCTCTGCGTGCTCTTGCATGAGTTCTATTGAGAATTTGCAGAAGATCCTTATCATACTGAAATGTCTGCTTCCACTTCAAAAGGTGACCTCACATGATTTTAAAGTCCTCATTTTGTGCAGACTTCATCGTTGAATCAATGACTGCTGTAACCTGCCTCAGCTCTAACTGTTAATGGTAAAAGTCTGGGAGACACAGATATTTATTTCATCAGTGCGTTAATTACCTTGTGGACCAGTAGTCATAAGTTTAGGTCGCTACAGGAGAAAGGCTGCGTTAGCAAAATGCAGTGGGTGACCGAGTAAAGAACCTCACACACATCAAGGGTAAATTTTAAGTGTGTTGTATTGGATAAGAAATGAGTTGTAGAAAAATAAATTTAAAAAACAATTTTAGCTTTTCAGCTCTTCAGACATAAGATATCAACCACAGTCCTCAATAAATCAGTCTTTTTTTTCTTAAATAAATCACAGTCTCTGTCTAAATTCCAGTCTCTTTTTTTTTTTTTAGGGTTGGCTCGGCACAACCACTGAGGTCCCATTCTACCTTTACAGACACAGGAAGAATCACCAGTAGAAGAAGATGTCTTGCAGATCAACACAGGAATCCATACAAGGGAAGGGAAAGAAAAGAAGACCCGGCCAGAGGCTCACAGTTCATGTACACACACACACTCCAGGCGCAGGGCACAATACAAGGCTCTCATCAGTCCAGGATCCCGGTTCTCCTCCGCTTCTGTTGTGAAACATACGGTCCGCTCATCTTCTTCTTCTTTCCTTTCGGCTTTTCCCTTCAGGGGTTGCCACAGCGAATCAATTGCCTCCATCTAACCCTGTCTTCTGCATCCTCTTCTCTCACACCAATCACCTTCATCTCCTCTTTAACCACATCCATAAACCTCCTCTTTGGTTTTCCTCTAGGCCTCCTGCCTGGCAGTGGGAAACTCAGCATCCTTCTACCAATATATTCACTCTCTCTCCTCTGGACATGTCCAAACCATCTCAGTCTGGCCTCTCTGACTTCATATCCAAAGCCTCTAACATGTGCTGTCCCTCTGATGTATCATTCCTGATCCGATCCATCCTGGTCACTCCCAAAGAGAACCTCAGCATATTCAGTTCTGCTACCTCCAGCTCTGCCTCTTGTCTTTTCCTCAGGGACACTGTCTCCAGACCAAACAACATGGCTGGTCTCACCACAGTTTTGTAAACCTTCCTTTCATTTTAGCTGAAACTCTTCTGTCACACATCACACCTGACACTTTTCTCCAGCCGTTCCAGTCTGCCTGTACATGCTTCGGTAACACTTTCTATGAAGCCCACATTTATAATGCATTATAATGGCATCCATAATGCATTATATGCATTTCATAATGCTCATAACTACACTTATAAGCAAACATAATGCTTCATGATGCTTTATATCAACGGTCATAAAACATTATAATGTCATTTAATAATGAATCATAATGACTTGTTCTAATGGATGCTCATGAATACTCATGAACACTACATCCATAATGCTTTATGAGGTATGGAGCCCCGACAATCACAATGCATTATGAGGGCATTCATAATGCTTCATAACTACACTCATAATGCTTTATGCACTGAAAAAGTAAAACAAGCTATTGTACATTTAATGTATATTTTCACATTCGAATAACTGAAAATTATTTGGTTTGATCACTGAATCAAATGTTTTTTTAGGTTTGAATCTAGTATTTTTTACATTTAATGAATGTAAAATTTGCCGCAGGACATGAAACTGGAATTCTTCATTTGATCAGGATATTGTTTTAAATTGAATGTGGTTTGTGGGTGTAGTACACACGTATTTCTAGGGGCGGTAACGCGCCAGAATGGTGGTTGCAACCATAGATATATATCTATGGTTGCACCTGCCTGACCTAGAAAATGAAAGAAGACGGAGGAATTGATAGGAAAAAAGGTCGAAGTGGCGGCAAAAGTGAAGAGACGGAGGACAGTAACCAGCACAACGTCACTGTTTTCAGAGAGCCCGTGGCACGAAAAGCAACTTTTGTAGTGAGTATTAAACAGTAGACATTTATTACCGACGACGGTTAACTTAAATTCAAGTAAATGTGTATCTGCCTTTGGCTTTACGATCGAGAGCGTGTGTGTTGAGAGCATGTTTAGCTAGCGCTAATGTTAGCATACATTGTTCTAACCTTAGCTAGCAAGTACCTGGCTAACTGAACCTGATATTCGTTAGTAGTTAACGGTGACAACGTTTCTCAGCTAGAAGTCGCTGTGACGGTTTTCTGGGGCTCATTATGTCAAAGTAGCCACGGTCACAGCCACCCGCCGCCTTACGTCGCGGCTGTTGGCGGAGGCGGTCTGTTGCCGGACGACATAATGAGCCCGGTTGACATTTGCCCCGACGCCGGCGACTCCCCGGGGCTTATTGTGTTGTCCGGCGGCGGACCGGCGACCGGGGCTGAGCGGGCACATTTAGAAAATAGCTGTTGCGGGCAGGGCGGTGTCAACCGCGGCTCATAGCGTTTTCCTACGGTGACCGGAGTTCAACCGGGAATCATTTCTGTGCTGAAATCGCAGGTGCAGGGGTGGGGGAGGGTCGATATTGGTCTCACGGTATTAAAAAAACAACAGAAGATGGCTCAGTGGTCGTTCAAGCAGTCCAGTTTTGGTGGTATCGACCATTGCTTAATGTTATTCTGTTTGAGAAGAGTTTCTATGAAGTTTTTGTGTTTTAGCCATATGCTGAACAAACACAGTATAAAAAACTAGAGGTGGTTAAGTCTCAATATTTTATTTTGATCTTACTGTTCTTCTGCTTTAAGGTTTTCAAGTCAGGTGTATAAAATAGGTGGCAATTGCATTTACAATATTTGATGTGAAATGTAAAATTTGGATTATTTCTAGATTCACTGCTGAAATTATTTTTTCCAAGCATTTTTCAGTTACTTGAATTTCCTTAAATTATGATTAATATTGAAGTTGCCACAATATTACACATTTTGGGAAGCATTAGCAAATGTGATATTAGGAAAACAATTATTTTATGCAATAATTATTTTGGCTGGTTTAAAATGGAATCATGAAGGACTCCTAAAGCTACACGTTTTTAGCCTAGCCGCGCTAGACAACCCACGGCAGCGAATTTAATTCTCTGCCAGGGAGGGTCTAGTTACCCTCCATAAGGCTCGAGGCTGGATTCTCCTAAAACTGGCCGGACCAATCACCATGAAGTGTAGAGTCAGAAGGTGGGCGTAACGAAGTGGATGACAGGGGTGTGACGATTCTGACAGAAACAACCAGCGCACAATAAACAGTTATCTTTCGACTCGGCTTTGGTCACAGCCCTTAAAGATTTGAAGCTAAAATTCAACTTGAAAGATAAACAAAGGACGGCACTTAAGTAGTCTGGGAATACCCAGACTGCCTGTGCACTCATTGTCATTTCGTTTACTAGGCAGTCTGGCGACCTGGGGTTGAATTTGTCCCTGAGTCAGGGATCCAATCACAGGACGGGGAGGGACAGTTAGACGATGACGCACACTAAGCGACTACGCGCAATGCATGATGGGTTGTTCATAACAAAAAAGATGGCGGCGGCTGCGTTCGACCAAAGCATTGGACAGAGTTCTGAATAGTTTAGAAAGACCGTTTATTTTAAAACAAGAACAGCGTTTGGCCTTAGAAGCTTTTGTCAACAAAAAGAAAGATGTATTAGCTTTACTGCCCACGGGATTTGGCAAGAGTCTAATTTACCAGTTAGCTCCGTTAGTTGCGAAGGAATCGGATCTATCAAGACCCCTGTTGTTGTGGGTAGTGTCGCCATTGATTGCCTTGATAGAGATCAGATAAAGGAAGCAGCCGACCTCGGGATTTCTGCGACTCAGTTGGGCCTCGGGAAGAAAAAGACATAAAGAGTTGCCGTACCAGGTGGTGTTTGGCAGCCCCGAGGCATGGCTAAGCGCCAGTGGGAGAACATGCTATCCACCGAAGCATACAAGACCAACCTTATAGGCATCGTCGTGGATGAAGTCCATCTTACATACAAGTGGTAAGTGTTATTAATATAAACTAATTAGTGTCAGAAGGGAGCGTGTGTATGTAGAAAGATGAGGTGTGTTTAATACTATATCGTTATACCTGTACCTACTGTGGCAGAGATAGCGTTTACTTTTCACTTTAAATCTACTGTCTAAACTTCTGCTGAGCACATCCAAACCACTTATTTAAAGTAGTTGAAGCTCCAGTCAGAATTGTGACAAAATGTGAAATACACACGCCAATACTTCCTTAGGACAATATTGAACATTTCTAAGCTATACCTGTGTTTTCTCTTTTCAAACAGGGGGAATGCGGGGAGAGGACAAAAGGCCTTCAGAGAAAGCTTTGCAAGGTTGGGGGAACTTCGAGCAATCGTCAAACCAGGTTGGTAATTCTGTAACACTATCTACTGTGATTTTGTACTACAGATGAAAGTCTGATGACTTAATCTCTAGATATACATATATATATACTCTAAATATACAGGTTTTACCTTTCAATGATGTATCACATTAAAACCATGTCTTATAGTAAGACATTACATATATATAGCAGTGATTAAGTATGTCTTCTATTTTTTAAAGTAGCTCTTTTCAAAGTACTGCTTAAATATCATACTATGTATACACTGTAATTAAATATTGCAAAAATGTGGTGATCTGCCTGCCCTGAAAATTATTTCAGTGTTATTGAGGTATTGAATGTGTGTATGTTTTCTTTCAGGAACACCTGTATTGGCTTTGACTGCATCAGCTGATTTGCACTCAAGAGACATTGTGAGAAGACGGCTACACTTCCAGAATGCAGTCAACATTACTTGTTAGCCCCAACAGACCCAACATTAGACTTGCTGTAAGGCGGCTTGTGACAGACTCTCTTAGACTGCTTCGACTGGCTGGTGAAGAACTTGAAAGAGAGAAGACTGGATATGTTACCAGTCATTATATACTGCCGTACAATAACACTGTGACAAGAGTATTCCTCCACCTGAAGTCTGAACTTGGGACAGTGCCTGGGTAGGCGAAGAGAAAAAAGGTGACAATCTCCTTATTGGGATGTTTCACAGCCACACTCTACCTGTAAACAAGAGTAGGGTACTGTCTTCAATTAACGGAGAAGGAACTGCAGAGTGCTGTGGCAACTACAGCACTTGGAGTTGGCCTAAATTTCCCAAGGTCTCCCATGTGATCATGTATGGCTTACCAGAGGACCAGAGGCCATTCTCCAGCAGGTTGGAAGAGCAGGCAGAGATGGCTCTCCTGCTCATGCTGTTCTTTACGCAAACAAACAGGTTGCCAACACTGACAATGCAGCAAAGACGGTTCTTTCAAGAAAGCTAAATGGGTGTTTTTAGGAAGGCCCCTATATTCACATTTTGAGGAGAGGTTCTAGTATTAGCCGGGACATTCTTGCTGTACTTTTTGCCATACAGTATGCAAATGTAACTCTGACTGTTGCTCTGTAGCTACACCAGTTTTGAAATGTCAAAAAAGAATCTATCACCTGTCAGATGCAGAAAGTCACATTGCATGAACAGGGACAGGTCAAAGAGCTGTTGGAGAAGTATAGGGGACGTCTAATTCCACCAGAGATGAACACCTGTACACAAATGTCTCACTCTGCACTGTTTCAGCAATGTGCTAATTGAAACAGTTATTGAAAGCCTTCCTGAAATATTTAACATACTGACATTATGAGCAATCTTCTGTATTTGACATAAAACATGGCCAGAAATTCTCCGGATCGTTCACAAAGTGTTTTAAAGACTTTGATTTGTGTGACTTCCAGACACTTGTGAAGAACTGTATTTGCCCACCTGATATAGACTTCACCGGATACTTTGATTTTCAGGATGAGGATGAAGACACTACCAAGTCATTAAGCAGCATTGCATCAGGCTTGTCTTTGCTCCCCCTCTCAGATTAATTTCTGAACTAATGTAAATAACTGTTGTCCATGTCACCTTGAATAAAAATTCTATTGTTAAACTCAATATATGCTTTATTGTGTCACTTGAAAACTCAAATAACCAAATCAAGGTTTGAAGGAAAAATAGTTTTAATAAAATGTTAATAAATTTAAAACAGAAATCGCTTGTTTAAATATATAGCTATTTACAATGCCAACAATAATGATTGGAAATGTCTCAAAAGCTTTACAAAGGGACAACTACGCCATTCACTGAGCTTGCTCATCATCCACTTCCAAAGTGCCTTTGGATCCAGTTTTGACAGTAGGTTTCTTTGGAAACCAGGGAAGGCAGCATAGACACGACCTGCTTTTTGTTTAAAAAGCTGCTGCCTCTTGCAGTGTGTCTACCAAGGTGAGGATGTCTTTGGTCATGTCCACATGATGAGCACCAGTTTGCCTCGATATTCCCATTTCCAAATCGGTGCCGGCCATCATTTCTTTGAAGACAGCAATGGACCTGCTTATTCTGGCTGCTGAAGTCTCATTTAGGTTAGGCCCAAGGCCCTTCAGGAAAGATTTCAAAAATCCATTTAAGTGCTCCAGATGCAAATCTAGTGGAATGTTTCGTCCCTTGCCTCCCCTGGTGCTCCAGAATCTGTTCCACATGAGACTGTGAGCAACCTGTGGAGACAACGTGGCATTCAGTTGTACAGTAAGCATGAACGTACTGTAAGCATAGCTTGTATGTCCATATGCTTTGTAAACAACAGAGCAACTGTGTAGAGACGCATCAGCCTTTCGCCGTCTCCTCCTTTACTGCATCCATAAAGTCCAAAAGAATGAAGCTGAAACCCAATCTGGCAACAGTGTGTTCATACTTGTGATCGCGATCTGAGCTGATGGCTGGGGTGTGTCAGTTGGAATAACCAGGTTGTGCATTTTCTGTTCATGGGTTAGTCTGCTTTTGTAATATGTGAATGTGCGTGAACAACCCTCCATTCGACATGGGAACTGATTCTTTAGAACCGGTGTTGCAGATGCTTTTCTAGCAGACTCTGCAGCTTCTGTGATGCCAGGAAGAAGAACATATTTGTCCACAATTTCAGCTGTTAATTTGTTGAACCATGATCTTCTTGCTTCTGGAGAGGCCTCCTTGATGTGCTGTGGTATGAGGGACTCAGGACAATCTAACAGGATAAACAAAGTATAGAAAATATCCTGATTTTATTTACATAATGGCATTCAAGATAAACTTGTAAATTAAACATTGATTCCACACAGATATATTTCAAATAATAGTTTAATCATCTAAATTGGAAAAAAATGAAAACTATTTTAAAAAATAGGCATGTCCAATAATTAGAATATTACTAAATGCAATATATATATATATATATATAATTATTTTTTTAAAGGACTGACAAGTAAAACTTGTGAACAAGAACAATATGATCATGTACAACATATATACTTAGTGCTGTAAGAGCTCATTTTTTTATGTTCATATAGTGGGTCAACATTTCTAAATATCCTACTTTTTATTGGTAAATTTCAAAGCAATGTTCTATCTTTTTTAACAGACTGAATTATGATTTTACTTACTTGTTGGTTAAAATCATTAAAATTAAATAAATAACAAATATATTTGTGTTGAATGAATGCATACTTTATACATGTTTCATTTTGCTTTCAATGACATAAAATAACTTTTTGTTGACATTCTAATTATATGACCAGGTAATCAGGAGTATTCCAAACCAATGCTAACATGTTTGTACTAATGTGGGACATAGTTTTGTCATGCATCACTGAAAAAATAATGGATGAACATCCGCTTAATTTCTGGTAATTGCAGATTTACCTGTGACATGAAGAAAACCAAGATGCTCAATCACAGCTGCTAGGAATAGGGCTGTTGTGTCCTTGATCACAAAGTCCCTGTAAGCATTGAATGCTGAATGAGGTCCACTCTTGGCAGCGCTGCACCTGGGATGACATACTATGTCAATGTAGTGTAGGTCACATATATCAATGTCTTGTGTTTCTTTCTGCAGTTGAAGAACATTCTTTGTAAGGGAAACTTCTCATTCATTTTCTCACTGCGCAACAGTTAATTTTCTCTGTTGCCCATCTGCACCTTATGTCAGTGCACTCAGTCACTCAATGCACTCACTCCCTTACTGCACTCGACTCTCACATTCTCAAACTAAATATCATAACATTACTTATAATGTAAGTAAGCAAGCAAACATCACATTCATACAATTCATAGTTGAAAACACAATACCCTGCCAATGTCACAACCAACATCCCCGGGAACAGCAGAGCTGAATTCATGATGTCTGCATTTCCCATCCCAGAACAAAGAACAGCCATGTTCACAGTTGATTGAGTCATCAGAAACTGTGGGAAGCATTAAAGACTGTTAATACACAAAAAATTTAAAGTTTCAAATGTTTGTATGTAATTGTCGATGTGTAAGTGATCACAATAATAAGGAAGCAATGTGGTGTAGTTATGAGTTTAAAAATACTTCAATACTGAGCTTAAGTATTATTTTAGACACATTCTACAATCATAACTTACACATTAAGTTCATAATATTCCCAGAGTAAAATGCACACTATTGCAGAGTACTTCCTCATTACAACAACACAGTAGACCTTGCATCTTCTGGTTTAAGTTTTTAAACTGATGTTTCTTGAGTTGACCTTATGTTACCTCATATTTTTCATCTCATATTTGTGATGTCTACTTTAAAAAAAAAAAAGTGGCCAAGGTACATGGATGTGATGTGATATTTTGAATTACTTTTCCTGCTTTTAAAATTCTAGAAAAATACATTACAATGAACATTTACTTAATTTACTTTTCAGTTGGTGATTTTAACTTTTCCCAGAAGTACTTTATACAGCATTGCCAACGTCTGTAGTCTTACCTCAACTTGGTCATGTTCGCAAATAGTGTGCCATGGTCTGTGGTGGACTCTTTGAAAAAGATCTTGTGATGGATCTACAAAGTCAACATGCAACACATATGTGTAGTTATATGGACTGTTACTTGTGTTTGTCTTTAAATATAATTTCAATTAACCAAATAGTTTATGATATGGTCGTTCACCTCAAACAGAACTCTGATAGCATGCCAGTCCTCAAATTTAAAATGCATTCCCTCCATTCTTTCCTCCTTAGTATCTGCGTCTGAAAATCCCCACTGCACATTGCGACAGTTAGCCTCTGTGAGACGGTCCCCTCCAATTAGTAAGTGTTGCACACAATCAGCGTCTTTGAGCATGTGCCTGGTGGATAGATGGACAGATTAATAGATACATATACAATACAGATCGGATCTTAATTTACTTTTTTACTTACTCTTGCTGAATTTCTCTCAAGACTTCCACTAAGTCACCTCTCTGGTTCTCATTTTTAAAAAAGAGGCCTAAGGGGAACTTTAGAGAGGAAAGAGTACATCAGAGATGTATGCAGTGTTGAAAAAATACAATATGTTCCAACTTACATCAGTTGATCTTGCTGACATTTCACTGGAATACTGATGAGGAATGTGATTAACCACTGACTCTCCAAAGCTTTCGAATACTGACATGTACTTTGTCAGCATTCTAGTGGCAAGAACAATAAATTCCCTGCGCATTAAAGCCTGAGTGCTCCGCTGAGGAAGTGAGGATTTCAGATTGTACTGTTGAATGTCTGTTGTTGGTTTGATGTTAGAGAAGTGATGTGTAGGTACACGGTCTTTGACTGCAAGATGGTGTATCCAGTGTATACTCTTGTTGGTGTTGTTGATGGACTGGCTGTGAGTGTGTACAAAAAAATCCAGGTTGTCCATAATTATTTGGTATGATGGTGGGCAGGTCACAGGACTCTCTTCATGTCTGGGGGCTGTTGTGAGGTTTTCATCTGTTTAAAAGCATAATTGGTATTAAAGAACATTAGATTAACACATGTACATATTGATAAACATATACAAATACACCTATTCTGGAATTTCATTCAAGATAGTTAAAATGACTATCAGACTCTCTATCCATGCACAACACATGTATTTATAAATTAGTAATGGAGCAAAATATAACTGACAAGGTAAATGTGTTTCATGTGGGGTACAGTTCTCCCTCACCTGTGAGATGAAAGTCCTCAAGGCTTTCTGATCCCTCTGACAGTTCAGTGTCTGTAGCTTTCAAGCCACTTTTAAATTCTACAAAATCAACCCCACAGCCAAGTGCCAACTCGTGTTGCTTTTTAACTGCTTTCCTATGGGATGTGGTGATCGACAATTTTGAGAGGCGATTGAAGACAGACTTTTTTGCTCCGCCATACTGGAGAACTGTGTTGATCCAATACGATAATGCTGCTAGCTGCGGTTTTCTGCCTCTTATTGCAATGGCTGCAGCAGTACAGCTAGCTAAGTCGTTGTTGTTTGTGACACAGTTGAAAAATGAAAGTAGAAAGGGAGCAAGCCGATGGAGGTCATCTCTTAAACATTTGAAGGAGAATGACTTGAGGTCTGCCGGTTTAGACTTCCACAGAATGAAGTCATACTTGCGAGAGCACAGTACATCGCATTCTTTTCTTATTAACTTGATGACTTCATCTTTGATTTCGTCTTGCAGGTGACGATGCTTCAGTGCATGACTGGCAGCCTCTTTCCATCTCTTCAGAGCTATGGATTTAATTATGGGATCTTCCTCAGGATGGCACTCCCTCGTCAGTGTTTGAGTTGGATAATTGATAGAAACCTGAAAGAAATATTCTTAGTTATACACAAAGTATACACTTAGTGTCATCATACACATTAGTGTTATGGTTGAAGTGCTTTTGTCATTTTAGAAATGGTTGTCATCAAGCTATGTTTTTTTATGATTGGGGAGATTAACAGTAGTTTCTAATTGACTCTTTTGATCAGTGCATATTACAAAAAGCATGCGCAGAGAGTGTAGGCATAGTTCAGGGACTCAATCCTTTTGCCAGCCTATAGATGATAAATATTGTTTATTATAAGTGGTCCGTTTATCACAACTCAAGTCACAGTAATAATATTAAGAGCGTGCTCTAGGTCAACTTATCAAATAACAATATAATTACAAGGGCTACTTTAACAAAGTCAAAGTATTAGTGAGCAATTCTTGTTTGCTGTCAAAAACAAACACTTCTGGGATTGGTTACATTTTAATTGTATTGAATATTTTAAACCTCAATTAGGTTTTAGTGCACTTAAATAGGCATGATATTGATAATGCATTGTCTTGAAGAAATTGACTGTTTATATCATTGAATAAATAAACGTAATGTATTAATAAACACGTGTACTTTATGGCCCAACCAGGTTTGGGATGGATTGTTGACATTATGGTCAAATAAAAGAGTGAAGCGCTGGAATCTACCGCAACAGACAACTGTGGGGGTGGATTCAAATGTCCTCCCCTCTCCAGATTGTCTCAGACAACAATATAAACTGCAAATCGTTATCTTTGTTATTTCTTATTGGCATATAAGTCAAGTAAAGTGACTTAAACAACTGCTAACGTTACATTGTTCATCGTGAGATTGTAGCGCGGTTAAGTTAATGTACTTAACATGCATCTAATCAAAGACACGAGAACAATTGAGAAGAAGCGTTACCTTTGTTGTCGTGTTTCCGAAGGAACAAGCTAGTGGACTCGGTGGGTTTGGGCAGGTCTTTTTCAAAGTCCTCGTGTCTTGGACGGGGTGGGTTCACGTTGTCTTTTCGATACGCTGCTTAACCGGACGTTCTCTTCCCATTGCCTGAATAAAGGAAAGTCTTTTTCAAGCCGACCGAGTGTGGAGGTGCAGCGCTGGCAGCATCTGTTTGACTGCTCCGGCTCCGGGGTGACTATCAGGTCCATCATCGCTAACCTATCTGATATGGTCGGCGTTGTTTTTGACACAAACATATCTGTGGAGTGTGCATAAACACGGGGTCCACTTTCCCTCATGTTTACTTTACATAAACGGCAAGAATCGTCCGGCGACATGGCGAAAGAAGCAAACACATGAGCAAACACAGCAATGATTCTTTTTCGTGGTGCTGCCGTCGCTCTGCATTTACGTCAGCGGCTAGCAGTGACACGATTGGCTGTGAGCTTCAACTGCCCCAGACTGACTGACATATGCAGCGCCCAATCAACGGCTGTGGAAAATTTTAAACTGCTCCACCCCTACAAGAAAATGAATAGCAGGTACCCAGCCTGTATCTCACTTGAGATTCAGGCTGGTGGTAGCCAGCCTAGCACTTAAGTGTTTCATTGAGAAGAAAGACGTATTGGGACTTATGCCGACGGGATATGGCAAATCCTTAATATACCAGTTGGCTCCGCTGGTTGGGAAGCTAATGGGACTTAGCCACAATCCGCCAGTGCTCTCGGAACCACGTCAGCCTATTCGTTTCGCTGATTGGTTGTATACCTACCCAATTGCTGCAGAGGGATTTGATAGACAACCTTTTAGCCCGCCTCCCTCCCTGTCGAGCTTCCCTAGACCCTTGTGCTGTCAGAAACATGGGTGTAGCATGGCTAGGCTAACACATTTTAGCAAGTTCTGTCAATATCAAAAGGGTATTTGTGTTCTATGAAACAAATGATTACCTACTTTATAACTAAATGTTTCTCATTCAACTACAGGGAAGCTATGCTTGCACTAGGAATTTGAAATGAAAAGCCACTGTGGCTCACTCATAAGAATAACAATGAGCCACCTTTTGTTAATGGAATATTTTGTCCATTGGGCAAGTGGTTTTGAAGTTGTTTTCATCTCTTTGTAGGTTCTCCCAAGGATTACGTCTGAAGCAGACAGATCTTTTTGAAGATGGTGTTGCAGGCAGTAGCAGGACCTTAACCAAGATGGCTTCATCTCTGAGAAAAGTATAAAAACAGACCACATTTTTGCTTTTATTTAACCTACTTGAATCAAATGTGCAGGGACCATAATCAGGCCATTCAAAATTGAATTTGTATAACGTGAAAAGGAGAATAACATCTCAAATTAAATTTCCAAAGTGGAATATGATTGAAGCCTTTGTTAACAGGAACAGAATTTCAAATCATGCTGATGGGCTGCATGATTTGAAATTTTGTCAAAACCTACCATGGCTTTACAGTTAGTTTTTGAGTACCATAGTTGAGGCTGGATATAGTAATACACCTTAACAAAGCAGCTTAACTGAATTGTCATTGTTTCCTACATGCAGGTCTGCAATCGTGCTGTGTGCAAACTTCGAGTTCAAGGTCAAATGAAAGTTGGTGGCCATCATTGCTTTGTTATGCTGGACGAAAGCAAGTTCTCACACAAAAGAAAGGTAAGATGCATTTTTATGATACACGTGTGTGTGTGTGTGTGTGTGTGTGTGTGTGTGTGTGTGTGTGTGTGTGTGTGTGTGCGCGCGCATGCATTTCTATTCAAGGAAATGTCATTACCTGTGCATGTAACTATTAATCCGAAAATTACAAAAAATATGTTTGACAGTACAACCGGGGAAGAATGGGACCAGCATGAAGACGGAATAAAAAATGGGTATTTGGTATGCTGGAAGTTGCGCAGACCACCAGGAGACCGATTTTCAAGATCGTCGCAAAGCGTTCCAAAGAGCAGCTTCTTCCCATCATACACCGCCATATTAGGAGGGGATCCAGCATTGTGACCGATGAGTGGAAAGCTCTGTCAGAGGAAGGTTATGATCACCATACTGTCTGCCACAGGAGACACTTTGTAGATTCTGTAACCAGAGCCCATACACAAAACTTAGAGAGGGCCTGGCAAACATTTAAATGTGAGATTTGGCGTCATGGAGGCAATCGAACGACCAAGCTGTTAAAAGAGCATTTAAGAGTAATTGAGTGTTAGTACTGGCTTGGGAGATCGCATAGAAATGGCATTCTCGGGTGCCTTTTTCATGATATTAGAAAATTTAATGTTCATGAGTGTTGATATGGATTTATGAAAGGTTCTTTGTATTGTTTTATACCTCTTTTTAAATAGTTGCTTGTTTGTTCGAGCACCCTGAATAAACTTTTATTTGTAAATAAATTTATTTGTTTGTACTATTAGGGCATGGTCATATCCCAGCTGGCAAACATACTTTAGTGTGATCGTGCCCTTATGGGCCAAGTGTTTACATATGTATACTGTTTACCTGTAAGTGTTGAGATGCACTTTAAAAAGCTGCTTCAAGCAAACGTCCTTTAATGCCCCTCTGGGGGGAGGGCGTTCCTCGGTTAAATTTTGTATTTTATATCTCTTATAATAGTGGCTAGTTTGTTTGACACCCTGAATAAACTGTAAAAATATATTTGGTCTTTTTCTTACTTTGAATATGTATTTTGAATACCTTGAGTTTCCATTTCTACAGAACCCGCATTTACTGTGTTATGTTTTGCATACTAATCACTTAAGATGCAACATATATTCTTATAAATGCATCCAAATGCATCACACTTTACTTAGCCCCTACAGTGAAGCGTTATGATGGATTATGCATTATTATAAATGCATCCATATGTATGTCACTTAATGCATACAATGATGACTAATGATACTTCATAGGCTATTATTACATACTATGAGTTGTCACTACAGTTGACTTGAGTTGTGTGTATAGGTAATCATAATGTATTCTGAGCAGTCAGTGAAGAGTGCATTATAATGCACTGTGAGTGCCCTCATGAAGCATAATATAGGTGTTCATAAGTACTCAAGAGCATCCATATAACTAGCCATTATAATTCATTATAAGTGATATAATGTTTTATGACTGTTGATATAGTGCATCATAAAGCATTATGAGTGTAGTTATGAAGCATTATGAATGCCCTCATAATGCATTGTGATTGTCGGGGCTTCATACCTCATAAAGCATTATGGATGTAGTGTTCATGAGTATTCATGAGCATCCATAGAACAAGTCATTATAATTCATTATAAATGACATAATGTTTTATGACCGTTGATATAAAGCATCATGAAGCATTATGTTTGCTTATAAGTGTAGTTATGAGGCATTATGAATGCATTATAATGCATTATGGATGCCATTATAATGCATTATAAATGTGGGCTTCATAGAAAGTGTTACCCACGCTTCTTCACCTCTTTTCCACACTCTCCATTGCCCTGGACTGTTGACCTTAAGTACTTCAAATCCTCCACCTTCTTGATCTCTTCTCCCTGTAACCTCACTCTTCCACTTGGGTCCCTCTCATTCACACACAGATACTCCGTCTTGCTGCAGCTAACCTTTATTCCTCTCCTTTCCAGGGCAAACTTCCATGCCTCGAGCCTCTCCTCCACCTGTTCCCTGCTCTCACTACAGATCACAAGGTCATCTGCAAACATCATAGTCCATGGAGACTCCTGTCTAACCTTGTCTGTCATCCTGTCCATCACCATAGCAAACAAGAATGGGCTCAGAGCTGATCCCTGATGTACTCCCACCTCCACCTTGAACTCCTCTGTCACACCTACAGCACACCTCACCACTGTCTTACAGTCCTCATACATGTCCTGCACCACTCTAACATACTTCTCTGCCACTCCAGACTTCCTCATACAAAACCACAGTTCCTCTCTGGGCACCCTGTCATAAGCTTTCTCCAGATCTACAAAGACACAATGCAGCTCCTTCTGACCCTCTCTGTACTTCTCTATCAACATCCTCATCTGTTGTACTCTTTCTTGGCATGAAACCATACTGCTGCTCACAGATGTTCACCTCTGCCCTTAGCCTAGCTTCAGCTACTCTTTCCCATAGCTTCATCGTGTGGCTCATCAGCTTTATTCCTCTGTAGTTCCCACAACTCTGCACATCTCCCTTGTTCTTAAAGATGGGCACCAGCACACTTCTCCTCCATTCCTCGGGCATCTTCTCACTATCTAAGATCCTGTTGAACAACCCAGTCAGAAACTCTACTGCTACCTCTCCGAGACACTTCCATACCGCCACAGGTATATCATCAGGAACAAGTGCATTTCCACTCTTCATTCTCTTCAATGCCCTCCTCACTTCATCCTTACTAATCTTTGCTACTTCCTGGTCCACAACAGTCACCTCTTCTACTCTTCGGTCTCTCTAATTTTCCTCATTCATCAACTCTTCAAAGTACTCTTTCCATCTTCCCATCACACTATTGGCACCTGTCAACACTTCCATCCTTATCCTTTATCACCCTAACCTGCTGCGCGTCCTTCCCATCTCTGTCTCTCTGCCTTGCCAACCTGTACAGATCAGTCTCTCCGTCCTTACTGTCCAACCAAGCATACAAGTCATTGTAAGCCCCTTGTTTGGCCTTTGCCACCTCTACTTTCACCTTACGCTGCATCGCCCTGTACTCCTGTCTACTCTCTTCAGTCCCCTCAGTGTCCCACTTCTTCTTAGCTAGCCTCTTTCTCTGGATCCACTCCTGTACCTCCTCATTCCACCACTAAGTCTCCTTATCTCCTTTCCTACCAGATGACACACCAAGTACTCTCCGACTTGTCTCCCTGATCACATTTGCTGTAGTTGTCCAGTCATCTGGAAGCACCTCCTGACCATCCAAAGCCTGTCTCAACTCTTTCCTGAAAGTCATACAACACTCTTCCTTTTTCAGCTTCCACCATTTGGTCCTCTGCTCTGCCTTTGCCCTCTTCATCTTCTTCACCACCAGGGTCATCCTACACACCACCATCCTATGCTGTCTGGCTACACTCTCACCTACTACTACTTTGCAGTCACTGGTCTCCTTCAGATTACACCGTCTACACAAGATGTAGTCAACCTGTGTGCTCCTATCTCCACTCTTATAGGTCACCCTATGTTCCTGCCTCTTCTGGAAGAAAGTATTCACTACAGCCATTTCCATCCTTTTTGCAAAGTCAACCACCATCTGTCCTTCTGCGTTCCTCTCCTGGATACCAAACCTGCCCATGACCTCCTCATCATCTCTGTTTCCTGCACCAACATGTCCATTAAAGTCTGCACCAATGACAAATCTCTCACTTCTGGGGATGCTCTGCATCACTTCATCAAGGTCCAACCAGAATTTCTCCTTCCCCTCCAGCTCATATCCTACCTGTGCAGCATACCCACTAACAACATTAAACATCACACCTTCGATTTCTAGCTTCATGCTCATCACTCGATCTGACACTCTCTTTACCTCCAGGACATTCCTAACAAACTCCTCCTTCAAGATAACTCCTACTCCATTTCTCTTCCTATCTACACCATGATAGAACAACTTGAACCCTGCTCCTAAACTTCTAGCTTTACTACCTTTCCACCTGGTCTCCTGGACACACAGTATGTCCACCTTCCTCCTCTGCATCATGTCAACCAGCTCGCTACCTTTTACTGTCATAGTTCCAACATTCAAAGTCCCTACTCTCAGCCCTGGACTCTTGGTGTTCCTCTTCTCTCTCTTCCTAGGAACACACTTTCCTCCCCTCCTTCTTCGACCAACAGTCGTCCATTTTCCACTGGCACCCTGTAGGTCGACAGCACCAATGGAGGTTGTTGTTAACCCAGGCCTCGACCGATCTGGTATGAAAGCCATACACGGTCCGCTCATCTACCATGGCAAAAAGGAAAGGCTTCACTCTCTGTTCTAACAGTAAAAGCGACTTAGACTTGGAATATCTGGCCCTCTCAGACAAAAATCGGCATAGTCTGCAGCACGAAGCTAGCACTCCGCTGCCTCGGAGATGATCCGGCAGAGAGAGAGAGAAAAACGGAAGCACCCAGGCACGTATGCCCTGGTGGCGTCTGACTGGTTATACTATCATGTGAACTCCTCATGTCACCCGAATCTTTTACACTTTGAGAAAGGCACTTTTGCCACACTCAGAATGAAATAAAATACTCTTTTTAAAACAAATAAATGAACTTGTGTGTGTTGATCTTTTTAATCTATTTATTAACATATTTACGATTTTTAACCATAAATCCTATTTATTCATTTTATGCAAGACTGTAACTTATCTGTCACAGGGAAAAAATATGAATTTATTAATTTATTGGTCTAATTCAGGGGTCGGCAACCTTTAACACTCAAAGAGCCATTTTGACCCGTTTCCCACAGAAAACACTGGGAGCCGCAAAATCCTTTTGACATTTAAAATGAAGACAACACTGCATATATCGCTTTTTTACCTCTATGCCCTTGTTAATCAGTCGTGATTAATTAATTACAAAGCCTTTAATTAGATAAGATTCATTTTTTTAATTGTGTCCTTCCACTAATATTTATCTTACTTGGCTAATGTCATTTTTGCTCCTGGACCTCATATGTTACATAATGTTAGCTGGAAATCAATATTTTTGCGAATGCCTATTTAAAAAAAATGTATTTATCTTAAGCTAATAACTTTTCTCCGGTAAGTCGCTGCCCTATTTTCCAAGACGACACTCCTCTGACTCTCTGACCTGCTGCCTGGACATTGAGCGGTGTTCTTGCGAGTAACGTGTATTATCCTATCATGAGTACTTCTGACTCAAAGAAAAGATGTGTCTTTCTTGGAGTTGAGCTTTAATACACAGGCTTGCCATTCTTGAGTACAAAACGATGTGAAACTACAGGCGTTGCTTCTCCAGGAGTAAAACAAAAAAAGGCACGAAACGTGTGGGAATCGGAAGCTCCGTGTTGTTTCTCTGCATCAATTTGCCTCTCATGTCACAGGGGAAAACCCCAGCAACACATCCGGTGGAGTGATACGGCAAAATAAGAGCGGTAATTTCACAATAAAACTATATTAAAATGCATTGAAACACGCCTGAAAGGCAGAACAATTTATTTTCCAAAGTTACAGAGAGCCACAACAGAGGGCTGAAAGAGCCGCATGCGGCTCCGGAGCCGTGGGTTGCCGACCCCTGGTCTAATTAATCAACTGGTGAACTGGACTGTTAATAAGGCCTGGTAACCTGGGTTACACTGGCAGCTGTCCAAGCAACATTCTTCAGTAGAATGAGAGGCAAAGCCTTCAACTATCAGACGCCTCACCTGTGGAACCAGCTCTCAGTTTGGGTTCGGGAGGCAGACACCCTCTCTATTTTAAAGATCAGGCTTAAAACCTTTGTCTTTGGCAAATCTTACAGTCTGGGCTGACTCAGGTAACCCCAGGGGGGTCAGTTGGAGTCCGCATGTACAGGGCACAGCTGACTTCTTCTCCGACGTCCCTCAGTTATGCCCCAAGTTATCTTGCTATTGTCACGATTCTAGGAGTCTGGACCTGAGCAGAGAGCCACACAACCAAGGCTGGTTGGAATGAAATGATTTTTATTTTTGGGGAATGAATAATGGAGGTGGGTGAATCCCTGGAAGCCGGAGGCAGGCGAAGGAGGGAAGCCGGTGGGGAGACAGACGCAGGAGGAGTGGGGAATCCAAGAGGAGGGGCGAACGGACCGAGCCGGGAGTCCAGAGGGACAAGGAAGAGAGCCGAATGGTTTCCGAGGGGTTCCCAAGGAGACAGGGCAGGAGAGAACCCGGACAGCTGGAGTCTAATCAGGGCAGAGACACAGAGACGTTAGAAACCTCCAATTTTGCAACATACCTTTGGAGTGGCTAGAAAGTACTGACGAGTACGTCGAGTTCAATGATTTGGCAGGGTGTGGAAGGTTCAGCCAGTCTTTATTGCAGCAGGTGTAATCATGTTGATGAGTTGCAGCTGTCTGGGTCCCGTGGTGAGGCTAATCACCTGAGTGTGCTGTGAGAACCACACTCCACTCAGGTGAAGCGCTGAGGAGGGAGAGCAGAGAGACAGGGAGAGGAGAGCAAGAGAGGGAGAGAAAAAGGAGGGAGACAGATAGGATGGGGTATTTGGGATGCCAGGTAGGAATGGGGTGAGGAGACGATCCTGACAGCTATAAGCCTAGGCTGCTGGGGGACCTCTCTCGATGCACCGAGCCCTTCTCTCATTACCTATATATTTACTATATATACCGTTATTGCATTGCATTCATTCCGTTTCCCCTTGTGTCCTTTGTCCGAGTGTCCCTGGTCCCAGAGGTAGATGCTTCTCAGTCTCCATCATGTCCACTGTGGGATGCTGCTGCTCTCTCCAGTCCACTGCTTCCAGCTCCCCACTTTCACCAATCTACTCTGCATCGCCCTTACTATACATGATATGCTCATCTATACACTGTTTGCATCCTACTACCAGCTATATATGTAATATATTTTAATGCCAACAATAGCCACTTCATCATGTTCAGTCATGTCAGAGATTATTTTCAGGTAGCTGAATCTTGTACATTAAGTTGGTCTTTTGCATTAAAGAAAATGGCTTGTAATCATTGATAGAGTTTCCTGAATGACAGATATAGAAAACATCAGCCAGAAATTTCAAAAGCATCAGTGTTCAGTGAAGAGGTTTTTGTCACAGTATAAATCACTGTGATACTGTCTGCTGAGCAGAGGTGTCCCATACGCTACAGTAATACACTGCAGAGTCTCCTTCCTCTGTCTGCTTAATGATGAACTGGTAATCTAGACTTGATGCAGCTTTGGAGTTAAATCGGTCTGTTCCAAAGTTGGGTGAGCTGTGAGAACGGTAGAAATATGGAATATACTGAGGAGTCCCACTTGGCTTCTGCTTGTACCAGCTGACATACTGGCTATCATCTCTTTGAATGTTACAGTTGAGAACAACCTCTTGTCCTGCAGAAACTGTGTGAACAGCAGGTGTCTGGGTCAACACTATCACTGCATCCACATCTGCAACTGAAGCACACAAAAACACAATAATTAGAGGTTTATGCCTGAATGGAGCACAGTGTAATCAGAAGAACATCTTACAGTTCAGAGCAGTGATGAGAGAGCAGAGGATCCTCAGCTTGTTGTCACTGTTTGAAATAAATGTCCTGTACTGTCTAAGTGAAATTTGAGTAGGGTTGGAGTGAGAGGAGAAAATAGTTTGAAGTTTATAAAGGCACTGAGGTAGTATGGAGAGGATGCTTTCCAAACTGCCTCAATTTCAAAGAGGAAAAAATAAGACGAGGTGTTTGCATTTCAGTTAAATATGTGTTATACTATTTTTAAGTGTGAATATTTTGAGCAGAACCACAGCATGAATAAAGATTTTTCTGTCATCAAAAGAAGCAGATTAAGATCTCCAACATCAGCTGGTGCAGTTTCATATTTCATGTTACACCAAGGAATCTGATTTATAACAGAGAGGTTTTATCACAGTGAAAACAACAAACTAAATTGCAAATAACATATTGTCTCTACAGCTACAAAGAAATCTATTGTGGTTGAAGACATCAGCTTCACTTTTTCAGAAGCTTCTGACAAATTTATTTAATGTCGTTAGAGGTTATCTGATAAAGTGGCCCTTTATTTGGGAATATTCGTCAAGTGAACACAAGGTTCTTATGGAACAACGAAACAGACACAATACTTTTGTTTGTGAGCAGCAAGACCAGAAAAAGTCCTTGAAATGTGTTGTTCTAAAATGCAGTTATGATCAACGTACACACGTAGACAAAATTGTTGGTACCCCTCGGTGAATGAAAGAAAAACCCACAATGGTCACAGAAATAATTTGAATCTAACAATCCATCCATCCATCCATCCATTTTCCTCCGCTTATCCGGGGCCGGGTCGCGGGGGCAGCAGGCGAAGCAGGTCGTTCCAGACGTCCCTCCCCCCGGCGACGCTTTCCAGCTCTTCCTGGGGGATCCCGAGGCGTTCCCAGGCCAGACGAGATATATAATCTCTCCAGCGAGTTCTGGGTCTGCCCCGGGGTCTCCTCCCAGACGGACGTGCTCGGAAAACCTCCAGAGGAAGTCTCCCTGGAGGCATCCGAATCAGGTGGCCAAACCACCTCAACTGGCTCCTTTCGATGCGAAGGAGCAGCGGCTCTACTCCGAGCTCCCTCCGGATGTCTGAGCTCCTCACCCTATCTCTAAGGCTGAGCCCAGCCACCCTACGGAGGAAGCTCATTTCGGCCGCTTGTATCCGCGATCTTGTTCTTTCGGTCACTACCCAAAGCTCATGACCATAGGTGAGGGTTGGAACGTAGATGGACTGGTAAATCGAGAGCTTCGCCTTACGGCTCAGCTCCCTCTTCACCACGACGGTTCGGTACAACGCCCGCATTACTGCTGACGCCGCACCAATCCGCCTGTCCATCTCTTGCTCCATTTTCCCATCACTCGTGAACAAGATCCCGAGATACTTAAACTCCTTCGCTTGGGGAAGCAACTCCCCCCCAACCCGGAGGAAGCACTCCACTGGTTTCCGGCAGAGAACCATGGCCTCGGACTTGGAGGTGCTGATCCGCATCCCTGCCGCTTCACACTCGGCTGCAAACCGCTCCAGTGCGTGGCGGAGGTCACGGTCTGAGGATGCCAACAAAACCACATCATCTGCAAAAAGCAGAGAAGCGATCCTGAGGCTCCCAAACCGAAAACCCTCCCCACCACGACTGCGCCTTGAAATCCTGTCCATGAAAACCACAAACAGGATTGGAGACAAGGGGCAGCCCTGGCAGAGTCCAACACCCACCGGAAAAGTGTCTGACTTAATGCCGAGTATGCGGACACAGCTCTCACTTTGGTTGTACAGGGACCGAACGGCCCGTAACAACGAGCCTCGGACCCCATACTCCCGCAGTGCCCCCCACAAAGCCCCTCGGGGGACACGGTCGTACGCCTTCTCCAGGTCTACAAAATGTAGACTGGCAGGTCATACTCCCATGACCCCCTCAGCAGCTCCGCAAGGGTAAAGAACTGGTCCGCTGTTCCACGACCGGGACGGAATCCACATTGCTCCTCCTGAATCCAAGGTTCGACTATCGGCCGGATCCTCCCTTCCAGCACCCTAGAGTAAACTTTCCCGGGGAGGCTGAGAAGTGTGATACCACGGTAGTTGGCACACACTCTCCGATCCCCCTTTTTAAAAATAGGGACCACCACCCCGGTCTGCCACTCCCCAGGTACTGTACCCGATGCCCATGCGACATTGTATAGACGTGTCAACCAAGACAGTCCAACAATGTCCAGAGCCTTCAGCATCTCAGGGCGAATCTCGTCCACACCTGGCGCCTTGCCACCGAGGAGCTTTTTAACTACCTCGGCGACCTCTGCCACGGATATGGACGCAGATACCCCCGAGTCTTCAGGCTCTGCCTCCTCTATAGAGGACGTGTTTACCGGGTTCAGGAGTTCCTCGAAGTGCTCTTTCCACCGCCCGACGATATCCCCAGTACGGGTCAGCAGTTCTCCACCCCGACCATACACAGCCTGAGCGAAGCCCTGCCTCCCCTTCCTGAGGCGTCGAATGGTTTGCCAGAACTTCCCCGAGGTCGACCGAAAGTCCTTCTCCATGGCCTCCCCGAACTCCTCCCACACCCGAGTTTTAGCTTCCACAACTGCCACAGCTGCCGCCCTTTTGGCCAGCCGGTACCTGTCAGCTGCTTCAGGAGACCCCCAAGCCAACCAGGCTTGAAAAGTCTCCTTTTTCAGCCTGACGGCCTCCCTCACCGCTGGTGTCCACCAGCAGGTCCTTGGATTGCCGCCGCGACAGGCACCAGTGACCTTCAGACCACAGCTCCTAACAGCTGCTTCTGCAATGGAGGCTTTGAACATGGACCACTCAGAATCCATGTCCCCAACCTCCCCCGGGATGCAGGAGAAACTCTTCCAGAGGTGGGAGTTGAAAACCCTACGGACAGGGTCCTCCGCCAGACGTTCCCAGTTCACCCGCACTACACGTTTGGGTTTACCAGGTCTGTCCGGCAGTCTTCCCCGCCATCGGATCCAACTCACCACCAGGTGGTGATCAGTTGACAGCTCTGCACCTCTCTTCACCCGAGTGTCCAAGACATACGGCCGCAGGTCTGACGATACGACTATAAAGTCGATCATCGACCTTTGGCCTAAGGTGCTCTGGTACCAAGTACACTTATGAGCAACCTTATGCTCGAACATGGTGTTTGTTATGGCCAAACCATGACTAGCACAGAAGTCCAATAACAAAACACCACTCGGGTTCAGATCGGGCAGGCCGTTCCTACCAATCACCCCCCTCCAGGTTTCTCCATCGTTGCCCACGTGAGCATTGAAGTCTCCCAGGAGAACTATGGAATCCCCGGGCGGTACCCCTTCCAGGACCCCACCCAGAGATTCCAAGAAGGCCGAATACTCCGAACTGCTATTCGGCGCATAAGCACAGACAACAGTCAGAGTTTTCCCCCCTGCAACACGAAGTCGCAGAGAGGCGACCCTCTCGTTCTCCGGGGAGAACTCCAACAAAGCGGCGCTCAGCCGGGGGCTTGTGAGTATCCCCACACCCGCCCGGCGCCTCTCACCCTGGGCAACTCCGGAGTAGGAGAGAGTCCAACCCCTCTCCAGGATTCTGGTTCCAGAACCCTTGCTGTGCGTGGAGGCGAGCCCAACTATATCTAGCCGGTATCGCTCCACCTCCCGCACCAGCTCAGGTTCCTTCCCCGCCAGTGAGGTGACGTTCCACGTCCCCAGAGCTAGTCTACGCCACCAGGGGGCGGCACGCCTAGGCGCCCGCTCCTGCCTACTGCCCGGTGGGCATAGCACCCAACCCCAACTTCCTGCCCTGTAGGTGGTGGGTCCACTGGGCGTGAATCTAACAATAATAATAATAAATAAAAAATTCTCTGAAAATTATTCAGTGAAAATCAGACATTGCTTTTGAACCGTGATTTAACTGAATTATTTGAAAAATTCAACTCATGAAACAGGCCTGGACAAAAATGATGGTATCCTTAACTTAATATTTTGTTGCACAACCTTTTGAGGCAATCATTGCAATCAAACAATTTTTGTAACTGTCAGTGAGACTTCTGCATCTCTCAGCAGGTATTTTGGCCCACTTCTCATGAGCAGACTGCTCCAGTTGTCTCAGGTTTAAAGGGTGCCTTCTCCAGACGGCATGTTTCAGCTCCTTCCACAGATATTTAATTGGATTTAGATCAGGGCTCATCGAAAGTCACTTCAGAATAGTCCAGTGTTTTTCTCTTAGCCATTCTTGGGTGTTTTTAGCTGTGTGTTTTGTGCCATTATCCTGTTGCAAGACTAATGACCTGCGACTAAGACCAAGCTTTCGGACACTGGGCAGGACATTTCTCTCTAGAATACCTTGATAGTCATGAGATTTAAGTGTACCCTGCACAGATTCAAGATACCTTGTGCCAGATGAGCAGCCCCAGAACATAACAGAGCCTCTTCCGTGTTTCACAGTAGGGACACTGTTCTTTTCTTCATATACTTCATTTTTGCGTCTGTGAACATAGAGCTGATGTGCCTTACCAAAGAGTTCCAGTTTTGTCTCGTCTGTCCATAGGACATTCTCCCAGAAACTTTGTGGCTTGTCAACATGCAGTTTGGCAAATTCCAGTCTGGCTTTTTTATGATTTGTTTTCAACAATGGTGTCCTCCTTGGTCATCTCCCATGAAGTCCACTTTGGCTCAAACAATGACAGATGGTGCAATCTGGCACTGATGTACCTTGACCTTGGAGTTCAGCTTTAATGTCTTTAGAGGTTGTTCTGGGTTCTTGCGTTACCATTCGTATTATCCGTCTCTTCCGTTTGTCATCAATTTTCCTCCTGTGTCCATGTCCAGAGAGGTTGGCTCCAGTCCCATGGATCTTAAATTTCTGAATAATATGTGCAACTGTAGTCACAGGAACATCAAGTGCTTGGAGATGGTCTTATAGCCTTTACCTTTAACATGCTTGTCGATAATTTTCTTTCTAATCTCCTGGGACAACTCTGTCCTTTGCATCCTCTGGTCCATGTTTAGTGTGGTAGACACCACATCACCAAACAGCACAGTGACTACTTGTAACCCTATTAAGGCCAACTGACTGATTACAAGTTTGTAGACACCCGTGATGCTAATTAGAGGACACACCTTGATCGAACATGTCCCATATGGCCACATTATTTTAAGTCTTTTCGAGGGGTACTATTATTTTTGTCCAGGACTGAATCATGAGTTTATTGTTTCAAATAATTCTGTTAAACCACGGTTCAAGAGCAATGTCTGATTTTCATTGATTAATTTTCAGAGAATTTTTATTTATTATTACTTTTGTCAGATTCAAATTATTTCTGTGACCGTTGTGGGTTTTTCTTTCATTAACCGAGGGGTACCAACAATTTTGTCCACGTGTGTTGTTCATTCATTTGAACGATCCATTGTAGAAAGGCAAAAATGTAGAGTCAATTCAAATTTGATGAATTTGATGAAAACGAAACCTTATCAATTCAAGGATGTAGAATTAAACAGATGACAAATGTTGATTTGGATTGTTTAGTGCTTCAGCACAGCTCCACGGTTGGAAAGATTCTGTTACAAGTTTCAGAAAGCAGAAGTGAGCATGTTCAGTGAGGAGGTTTTTGTCATGGCATGAATCACTGTGATGTGTACTCATCAACAGAGCTGTCATGTGTTTTACAGTAATAGACTGCTGAGTCTCCCTCCTCCACATTGTTGATGATCAAACGATAATCTGATTGTGACTGATGAGTGGATGTGAACTTGGGTGAGGAGAAACCAGAGCCATAGGTTGGAGAGCTATTAGGGTGGTAAAAAAATAATACAAACTGAGGAACTCCTCCTGGAATCTGTTTATACCAGCGAGCAGCACTCTTGGTAACAGTTCCCAGGTTACAGTCCATGCTGGCTGTCTCTCCTCTCCTCACTGTCATTACAGGAGGCTTCTGTGTCACCACCGTCACTCCACTCACACCTGGAAACAACAAGATGACATGAAACCAAGAGAAACACACAGAATGAGGTGAAAATGACAGTAAGTCAGCCTCCTTACATGTCAGAGCAGTGATGAGAGTGCAGAGAGTCACCAGCATGTTGTCAGTGTGTGATGAGAAAGGTCTTGAAATTTAAAAGTAGCTGCTGACAGATGAGATGTTTTGGGGAATGAGGAGAGGAGGAGCTGGAGGAGTTATTTATTTCAGCACTGAAAGTGAGAGTGACTGACAGGAGGAGGAGCTTCTGGTCAGAATCTTCAAATTACAGTTTTTCTCGATTGCTAAGGCACATTTCTGGAAAGATGCTCTCCTTTTCCCTAAACTGTGAACACAAAACCCAATTTTCAAGCAACATTCACAAAACCTCTGACTCTTCTTGCAAAACCAAACTTTCTCCCCAAAACAGTTCAATCTGTGCTCAAAACTGAACTTTGCTGTCAAATCATGCCTCAAGTCAATCAAAATTGAATACTCTACTGAGCAGTCACTAAACACTACATAAAAGGAAAACACAATGCTCAGAACATGAAGCGATAGAAATAAATGTTTATTTAGCCTAAATGCATGTTGCAAAACAAAATACCTGGGCATTTGTAACACTTGTACATAGAAAAAAAGAATTTGCAAGAAAACAGAAATCCTGTGCATTTACATGTAGCACTTGTACGTAAAAATAAAGCACAAAAAATATACAAATGAAGTACAAAGAAAAGAAGTGCATTACTCTGCCACAGCATCATTTCTCCGTACTGGGTCAGGCCACAGGACTTCATCTACATCACAGGCCACATTTTCTCTGGAAAGAAAGACCTGGTGTGTCTGATCCAGCCCTGACCTGCATCAACAGAAACATCACCACACGTCAAGACCATTGATGGCAAAAGATTTTCCCAAACTATGACTGCTGCTCATAAACCTTCCACCGCCATGTAGAGAAGAATTCTTCTATAGGATTCAGACAGGGAGAATATGGAGGCAGAAAAACCACAATAACTTGTGGGTTCATATTGAACCATTCCCAAATCAATAGTCCTCTATGAAAACTAACATTGTCCCAGGTGTATGTATGTGTATCATCAAAATCTAACTGAAAAACTCTCTGGAACAAACACACACAAAGCTGAGGGAAAAGTCAGTCATGTACACTTTCTGTAATTTTACCAGCACTTGTGAAGCAGAATTTTTTCTGGCCAGGCAACGGGGGAAAAACCCCTGGCATGCCGTATCCATGCTCCTCTTCTTAGATTTCTATCCATTGAAGTGCCTCACAAACCAGTGCTCTGGCTTATATGTACCCTCACATCATTAGCCACAAGTGTGATCAATTTTGATTTGTTGTGTTCAACCGGTGACGCCTGAGCTTTAACTGTGTTTGACTTTTGCTCACCTGTGCTCACCATTTTGCAACACAGGTGCATCACAATGACAATGTGTTGACAAGATGTGTCTAAACAGGTGAAAAGGGCTTATGGTTTTTCCAAAAGAGTGACTGATTCAGTAAGTGGGTTCAGGCAACTGAGAATTTGGTTCAGACAATAGAGTTTAGTGTTTTAGCAATTGAGAAAAACTGTAATGAGTTTTTCATTGGCATGAAACATCTGTATTTTTTTTTTTAAATTCCGAGTGTCGGTGATGTCTCCCTGATGATCCTGATGGAGATTTGCTACTTTCTCCTTTTCCCAATAAATCAAGCTTTTCAGAAACATTTTTGAAAACAGACAAAGTCAAAATGATTATTTTTGACCACATGTATAATTTCTTGCCAACCTCATGTGTGATTTATCTGATTTGTACATCAAAGTGAGATGTCCATGAATTTAACTGAAATATCTCCAGTCTGGGACAGTTCCTTTGAATTTCAAAGAAAGCTGACTTTTGCTCATTTACACAGAGCTGTAAATGTGACGAGGAGGCCTGCAGGTGTTTTATGGGATGGAAGTGAGAGAGAAGAGAGGAGATGCTTGACTGACTGAACATGCAAATTCATGTGCAACTTAGTGAGATAACGACCACAGTCACTTGTTCCTCTTTATGTTTGGGGAGTGTTGTGTTTGCAACTATTGCACTGTTGCTATTATTGCCATTATTGTTTTGTGCTAAATATGCAGACCATGTTTAAAATACAACAATGAATTTAACTCCTGTCATTACTATTAAACTAAGTATTAAATTTCATTGAGTGTGTTCATTTCACGGCCAGTATTATGCTGATGACAGCAAGGGAAATGAATGACACACAAGGTCTGTGTTGTAGCTCTAATTCTTGATATCTTATTACTTTTCTAGACATCATCACAGGATTACAAACAAATTATCACTCACAGAGATGCACCAGGGCAGACTGGTCACAGATACCAGCCGCCGAGAGTAAGTGCATGTTGCAGACTCTCTAAGGCAGTGCAGGTTGTCAACTCCTGAGTCATCAGTTGGAATGGCTGGCAGCTGGGGTTCCAGTGAGACTCTGAAAACAGTCACGGCTGAACCCACACATGCAATCTCGCTCCCACACAAAGGTCAAACAGGACACCTCCCCAGAAACCAGGCGACAGGCCAGTACTGGTGGTCGTAACAGTGCTCCATTATTTTTAAGTGTGAATCGTTCGAACAGAGCCACAGCATGAATAGAGGTTTAGCTGTAATCAAAAGAAAAAGATTAAGAATTCCAACATCACCTGATGATGTTTCATATCTCAGGTAACACACATGTGATCAAGGCATCTGATTTACGACAGAGACGTTCTGTCACAGCAAAAGCAACAAACTAAATAGCATATAACATGTTGTCTCTACAGTTACATGGCAATTTTTGTTAAAATGTATTTTGTTTCTTCAGAGGTTGTCTGATAAATTGGCCCTTTATTTAGGAACATACGTCAAGTGAACACAAGATTCTTATGGAATAAAGAAACAGACACAAAATTACGTCAGACTGTAATGCCCATATTTGTTGATATTTGACAGAGTCCATGTCTTTGAGGGAATGATGAAAGTTCCAAAAGAAAATCAAGTAAATCAGAGGATTTTGGGGGCCTTTTGTGGGTCCCAATGGACTCTTTGTAGCTGACTGCTTTGCTGGATTTGTTTTTGGTTTTTTTTGTTTTTTTTTGCTTTGCTGGATTTGTGATTCAGTTTTTCATGCAAGCTTGAAGGGTTACAGTGAAACGTTGGGAGAGAAGTTTTGTTCGTGAGCAGCAAGATCATAAAATGTTCTTGAACTGTGTTGTTCTAAAATGCAGTTATGATCAACATATTTTGTTTATTCATTTGGACGGTCCATCGTAGAAAGGCACGAATATACAGTGGATTCAAATTTTGATGAGTTTCTGGCCAGAAAAAGCACTAAAACATCAATTACAAGTGGCCCAGACAACATTGGCAATAAGGTTGGATCATGCAAGAGATCACACTGCAGGGTTGAGTTGTTGCATGAAAAATGAAATAAAGTCAATTCAAGGATGTAGAATGAGACAGATGACAAATGATTAGGAATGTTTAGTGCTTCAGCACAGCTCTACGGTTGGAAAGATTCTGTGACAAGTTTCAGAAAGCAGAAGTGAGCATGTTCAGTGAGGAGGTTTTTGTCATTCAGTATTCATGAATCACTGTGATACCCATTCGTTAACAGAGCCGTCATGTGTTTTACAGTAACAACCGTGACTGTTTTCAGTAATAGACTGCTGAGTCTCCCTCCTCCACATTGTTGATGGTCAAACGATAATCTGATTGTGACTGATGAGTGGATGTGAACTTTGGTGAGGAGAAACCAGAGCCATAGGTTGGAGAGCTTTCAGTGTGATACTTTTTCACAACAAATTGAGGAACTCCTCCTGGAATCTGTTTATACCAGCGGCCACTAGATGTAGTAACATTCCCCAGGTTACAGTCCATGCTGGCTGTCTCTCCTCTCCTCACTGTCATTACAGGAGGCTTCTGTGTCACCACCGTCACTCCACTCACACCTGGAAACAACAAGACGACATGAAGCCAAGAGAAACACACAGAATGAGGTGAAAATGACAGTAAGTCAGCCTCCTTACATGTCAGAGCAGTGATGAGAGTGCAGAGAGTCACCAGCATGTTGTCAGTGTGTGATGACAAAGGTCTTGTAATTAAAAAAGTAGCTGCTGACAGACGAGATGGTTTGGGGAATGAGGAGAGGAGAAGCTGGAGGAGTTATTTATTTCAACACTGAAACTGAGAGTGACTGACAGGAGGAGGAGCATTGGTTAAAATCTTCATGTGAGTGAGTTTTTAATTTGGGGGAAACATCTGTATTTGTAACTCCTGGTGTAGGAGATGTCTCCCAAATGATCCTGATGGAGATTTGACACTTCCTCCATTTCCCAATAAATCAAGCTTTTCAGAAGCATTTTTGAAAAAGGACGTAGTTAAAATGATTCTTTTTGACCACATGTAGAATATCTTGCCAACCTCAGGTGTGATTTATATGATTTGTACATCAAAGTGAGATGTCCATGAATTTAACTGAAATATCTCCAGTCTGGGACAGTTCATTTGTATTTCAAAGAAAGTTGGCTTTTTCTCAACTGTAAATGTGACACAAAGAACAACTGATTTAAATTGTGGGGGTGTTTCCAAGACCCATCAGTAACACTACCTGCTACATATTTAGGTCACGTGATTCGGTATTTGTACGTAATGTACACATGCCTGTGTTCAGCGCAAAGTCATTTTGTTTGTGAGTGCATCTATGCTAAATGGCCTCATTCTATGTTGTCGAGATTTCTGATCATCAATAACTAATAAAAAATGCTGCATTTCTACAATAATATGCTGCGTTTCTGACAATGCCATATAAGGGAAGGAACAGCTTTGGTGGAGTACTGCGCTCTCTGAGCGACCTATCTGTGGCATATGATTGGGGTTGTAACTCAAAAATTAGAGATACCTGTGTAAGGAAAGCTTGGCAAGTTCCAAAATCCCCACTGTAATGTTCCAGGGTTGGAGCGTGAGGCTCCTTATGTGTTTACAATGGGCGCAGCCAGTGCGGACTGGGTTGATAGCTGGTTAACCTTCTCTGTAAGGGAGGCTAGTTGTTTATACAATGCCGAATTGCTCGTTGACAGGGAACGTAATGTTTGGTCGTGTTGTCCAAGAGTTGAGTCTAAGCTACTCAGGGCTTCCTGGATTGTTAAACCAGAAGCTCCCTCAGTGATTGGTACGTTTCCTGCTGAGCTCATACTGGCCGGATCATGCTGTTAGGATTTGCAAGGGAGCTCAAGCACAGGAAATGAGCAGACAGTCGAATGCAATATAATGGAATTGTATTTACAAGAAACGGTAAACAGAACTACAAATTGAAACCGAGCCATATCCTTAAATCACGTTTCCATTTAAATTGGAACCTAGACCAAGTCAAATATCTTGGAGTAAATATCCCGAAAGACCTAACAAATTTATATGCTTTAAATTTTAATTTATTAAACAATAAGATAAAGGAAGATATTAAGAGGTTAAATTTAATTCCGTTTTTTAGTTTTGAATCTCGGATTAATCTGTAAAAATGAACATTTTGCCAAGGATACTATATTTGTTCCAGACTCTTCCAATTGAGATATCTGACGTACAATTCAATGAATGGGACAATATCACGATATGTATGGCAAGGGAGAAAGCCAAGAATTATATATCAAACTCTTCAACTGATGAAAAATAAAGGGGGACTTGCACTTCCCTATTTAAAAGACTATTATTTAGTTGCCCAATTGAGAATTTTAATTTGTCTTTGTAACTCTGATTTTCATGCCAGATGGAAAGAAATAGAGGAGAATATATCTGGGGAGATTCCAATTCAGGCATGTTTAGGAGATAAAAAACTAATCAAAAAATGATTGAAATGGGTAACAAATGGGTCAATTTATCTCTAAAAACCTGGTTACATGTAATTTCTAAGAGGGGTTGGCTTGAGGATATTAGGATTTTAGGATGGGGTTCATACGATTTGGATTTCACCCCAAATAAGATGGATGCGAGCTTTAAGACCTGGGCTAAAAAGGGACTCTCATCATACTGTACCTTTTTTAATCACGGCACATTGAGTGATTTTCAATCCTTGAAAGCACTGAATGGATTCCATAACAATAATTTTTTTCAGATTTCTTCAGGTACGACACCACATAAACAATTTAATCCCTGATGGTCAGAAAGTGTTTGATAAGTTATTGAAAGTGTTTATACTACAGATTCTGGACTCAAACTCATTTCTAGGCTGTACAAAGGGCGACAAGAGACGAAACTGTCAAACACCATGTATATTAAAAAAAGTGGGACCAAGAAACAAATAAGTGTATTTCCTAACAAGTTTGGCTTAGATACTGTGAATTCCAGTGGAAAATATCGAGCTCGTCCTCATGGAGAACTTTTTCTTGGAAGAGTCTTTGCAGATATTTTATTACACCAGTTCAGAAATCTCATCAGTCAGGCTCTTCTGATTGCTGGAAGAAATGTGGCTCAAAAGAAGCCAATCATTTTCACTTGTTTTGGGCTTGTCCTGTCATAACCATATTTTGTCAAAAAATCTGTACAGAATTAAGAGCTATATTTGGGTCAAAAATGTTTTCTAGCTGGGATGAACTTCTTTTTGGAATATCAGACTCATCATTAACTAATATGAAAACTAAATACCTTTTTGGGATACTGAGTGTGGCAGCGAGGAAAGCAATTACTAGGAAATGGCTCAGACCAGGCAGCCCATCCATAGAGGACTGGTATGATATCACTTATGAAATTTCTGTAATGGAAAGAATTACTTTTTCTTTAGGGCTACAGAAAACTAGATTTGAAGATAATTGGGAACTATGGAAAACATACATCTCTTCAAGGTGCCCCTCCTTCACATGATTTTGTCCTACTACCTTTTATTTACTCATTGTATGTTTTAGTTTTTCTTTTTTTTCTACATGTAATTTACTAATATTTGGAAAGTATCCCCCCCACCTTTTCTTTTTTGCATAAAGTGAATGAACACCTCAGGTTTTGTGTTTACCTGTATGTTCCACACGTATATTGTTTTAATTGAAAAATGAATCACCCTGCGGTAGTAATTTCATTGATGTGAAAAAAAAAAGTACTACAAATCGAAGCCGGAAAACTACAACCAGAATTACTCTAGGTAAACACAGAACTGAGAACTAGACTACTACTAGTGGCTAGGTGGGCTCATTACTATAACTCTAAAGCTGACACACGATGGGTAAGACCCAGACAAGAAAGGCTAGATGATACTAAGCGACTCAAGATACAATATAACTAAGCTTAAAACTAAGACAAAGCTAAACTACTCGCTTGATAACCACTAAAGCAAGACGTCAACTCTAACTACAAGCACTGAGCTCGTAAGCAATAATGGAAACAACGCAAGTGACTCTAATAACTAAACTGAGAGAGGTTAGTTAAATGACTCTGGTAGCCTGATGCTCGGACTGGGCTCTGAGCTGGGAACCACTGTGTGCATGTGGTCCTGGACGTGTTGCAGCGGCGGGTTGGTAATGGAGGGATACCACGTGGTGGAGACGGCACAGGTGAGTGAATCCCAGGTGCAGGACCAAACCATGAGTTGGAGGCGACAGAGAATCCAGGTGGAACCAAGCAGGAACAGATGGATTTGGAACTAGGATGAAGGAAGACAACCAGAGGGACAAAAAGGTACGACGAATCAACAATACTATGGCTGGAAAAACACGAGCCAACTGTTACTGAGTGTGTCACGATCTGGCACTGAGAGGTGAGTGTCGTCTGGGTATTTTGCGGAGTGTGTGAGGCTTGATTGGCTTCACTCCACCTGCTTCTGAACCAGCTGATGACGATGATGATGCTGAACACCTGTCACTGCAGTTACTCCATAGACAAACTGAAAGAGGGAGAAAAGGGGAGGAGGAAGAGGGAGAGGGCACTATCTCGACCTGGCAGCTGACAACCTGACGGCTTTAGAGTTAAATCGGCCTGAGGAGAACCCTGTTCCAAAGCTGGGTGAGCTGTGAGAATGGTAGAATTTCAAAGCATACTGAGGAGTTCCATTTGGCTTCTGCTTGTACCAGCTGACATACTTTCCACCATCTCTTTGAATGTTGCAGTTGAGAACAACCTCTTGTTCCGTGCAAAACTGTGTGAACAGCAGGTGTCTGGGTCAATACTATCACTGCATCTACATCTGCAACATAAACACACAAAAACACATCAGTGAAAGTTTTATGTCTGAAAATATGGAGCACAACGAAATCAGAAGAACATCTTAGATGTGATCAAGGCATCTGATTTATAACAGAGAGGTTCTGTCACAGCAGAAACAACAAACTAAATAGCATATAACACGTTGTTGCTACACTTACATGAGAATCTATTGTTACAATGTATTTTGTTTCATCAGAGATTATCTGATAAAGCTGGCCTTTTCTTAAGAACATTCTTCAAGTGAGCACAAGGTTCTTATGGAATAAAGAAATAGACACAAAACTACTTAATACTGTAATGCCCATATGATTTGATATTTGACCTGAGTCCATGTTTTGGAGGAAATAGTTCGAGTTCTAAAAGCAAACCCAGTAAATCAGGGGATTTGGGGGGCATTTTGTGGGTCCCAATGTGCTCTCTGTGGTTGACTGTTTGTCGTGATTTGTGATCCAGTTTGCATGTTTGAAGGGTTGCAGTGAAATATTCGGAGAGAAATTTTGTTTGTGAGCAGCAAGATTGGAAAATGTCCTTGAACTATGTTGTTTGAAAATGCAATTATGATCAACAAATTTCATTCATTTATTTGGACAGCTTATCATAGAAAGGCAAGAATGTAAAGTGGATTCAAATTGTGATGAATTTTCAAGGCAGAAATAGCACTAAAATATCAACTACAAGAGCTGACAACATTGGCAATATGGTTGGATGATGCAGGACATTACACTGCAGGGCTGAGTTGTGTGAAAAAAGAAATCTCATCAATTCAAGTACGGTATGTAGAATTGAACAGATGACAAATGTTGATTAGGAATGTTTAGTGCGTGTTAGTTAGTGTGACCTAAAGAGATAGTTCTCCAGTTTACTTGAAATGTTAAGGATTGCAAAGTGTGTATTTAAAAGAGCTTGTATTTTATTTTTCTATTTTATACGATCACAGACTGTTGTTATTTGAAGATGTTTGTCAAGTTTACTTGAAATTTTATAGATTGTATTTGTTTAAAGTGTGTATTTAAAAGAGCTTGTATTGTTTGGGACCAATAAAACTGACACTTTGTATATCTTTGCTTCTGTGTCATTTATAAATGCTTTATAAAGCATAGATAGTCCTCACTTTAGATGGGCTCACGGAATATACTGAACTAATGAGTAGTAACCGCATTAATAAGTTATTCATTGAGTATGAATATGTGTTTGTAAATCATATACTAACACAGTTGCTAACCCTTTATAAAGTATTAACAACTGAGATTATCAATGAGCAACAAAACATTTTTAACCGGATTTATTAAGCGCTTAGTAATGCATAATAAATGCCATACAGATCATGAATTCATGATTAATTAAGCACGTATAACTAATTAGTTACAAATGATGAGTTAACGATGAATTAAGCACTTTACTAATGTTTAACTAATGCTTAATAATGTGTTAGTTGAACATTTAAAACTGTCTTTACTAATGCTTTGTAATGCATTACTAATGGTGAATTCATGATGAGTTCATGAGGATTTAAGGATTAACTAATGCTGAAATTATGCTGAACCAATGCTTAACTAATGCTTAATAGTGTATAGTTATTATAAAGTGTTACCAAAATAAACTCAAACAAGCACATTTTAAAACTTTTTTTTATGTTTATTTAGTGGATTAATTGCAAAGCAGATGAAAATATTTGACTTAACAGAAAGAACATAGATTACTAGTACATTTTCTAATATCTAAATGTTGTATGAGCAAAGAGCACAAACAGTAAAGAAGTAAATCTCAGACGCTCTTTTCTTGAGTGGAACAGCCTGACTTGTTGATGTTCTTCTCTGCAGTCTGGGACCCCATAGACACCTTACATGTGTAAACCTTATCCATGTTCCAGTCCGACGTCTGGATGTCCAGAGAGCTGCTGATTTGGAACGTCTGGTCTGGTTTCTGAACAGCGGTGCTGGTGGAGATCCCACTGCTCACTGGACTCCCAGCAGCCGACCAGGTGACATCTGCAAAAGGCCCAGACTGACTGGACAGACAGACCAGAGTGGCTTTGTTGGACTGGAGTTCAACGCTGGACGGAGGGAAGACTGTCAGGACAGGAGGACGGAGGCTGGAGCCTGAAAGTACATTCACAACAAAGACATTCATAAAGACAAGTTAAAAATATAATTCAATAATTCATATTTAACATGATAAAATGAATATATTTTTCTGGCAGTATAACCATGCTGAAGAAGCAGAGAATTTAAAATTGGAAAAAAAGAACTTAAAATGATCACTTGAAAAATAAACAGTCACCCCTTTCAAAAAAAATCTCCCAAAAATAAACTTATATATTCAAAATTTTGATTTGCATTCCTGTTAGCTGAATTTAGAATCAACTGAATGAAATAATTTCCAGACAAATTCCAAATTATATCTGAACTGTGCAGAATATTAGATAAACATAATAAGAAAGTTAGCATTAATATCACAATTCAAATGCAATTACTAGAATATTCAGCAAACAGTTCAGCAATAAAGATTTTAAAAGCTCTTACAAATGTGAGAATAAATATAGGTACGATCTTGAAAATGTTCTCCATCTAACATTCCTGAACCATTTATATACTTTAAGTATTTGGAGAAAATGTTTCAAATATTGTGATCAGATTTTCTTTTTATCACCACAGACACTGCCTGGTATCAAAGCAGAAAATATCTTTGTTTCACCAACCAACATGGTAAATATTTTAAAGAATTAGTCACATATTCATTTGTTTCAAGTTATTCTTCATGTACAACAGATAAACAAAATGTGTCTATTTGCATAATAAGGTTTAAAAGCACTTACTTGTTACCATCAGCTTGGTTCCTTGTCCGAATACCACAGTGATTCAGTTTGTATACATGGCCGTACAAAAACCTCCTGACTCTCTAATGAGGGGAGTGGAAGTGAAACATCCTGTTGAGACAAACTTTCACTGTCAACATTTCATCATTTCAACGGTCTGCTTATATTCTAAAACACTGCTGGAGTATTTCAAACACTCTTATCTGTGTAGGAAAATGGATTCAGTTCCAGATTTAGTGATTTAATGAGTGTTTAATATTGCTGAGAATTCATAAATGCTGCAGTGTTCCCATGCAGGTTTTTGTCACAGTATAAATCACGGTGATACAGCAGCAGAAGCAGAGCCGTCCCATGTCTGACAGAAATACTGAGCAGAGTCTCCTTCCTCTGTCTGCTTAATGATGAACTGGTAATCTAGACTTGATGATGCTTTCGAGTTAAATCGGTCTGAGGAGAACCCTGTTCCAAAGGTGGGTGAGCTGTGAGAATGGTAGAAATATAGAATATACTGAGGAGCCCCACTTGGCTTCTGTTTGTACCAGCTGACAACATATCCAACATCTCTCTGAATGTTACAGTTGAGAACAACTTCTTGTCCTGTAGAAACTGTGTGAACAGCAGGTGTCTGGGTCAACACAATCACTGCATCCACATCTGCAACATAAACACACAAAAACACATCAGTGAGAGGTTTATGCCTGAAAATATGGAACAGGAAGGAATCAGAAGAACATCTTACAGGTGAGAGCAGCGATGAGAGAGCAGAGGATCCTCAGCATGTTGTCAGTGTTTGGAGTAAATGTCCTGTACTGTCTAAGTGAAATGTGAGTTGGGTTGGAGGGAGAGGAGAAAAGAGTCTGAAGCTTATAAAGGCACTGAGGTAGTAAGGGGAGGATCCTTTCCAAACTTCCTCAATTTAAAAGAAGAACAATAAAGATGAGGTGTTTGTGTTTCATTTAAATTTATGCTCCACTATTTTAAAAAATGTGAATTTCTGGAGCTAACAATGAACAACAGCATAAATCCAGATTTTATTTGTGTGTTAGTTTTATTGGAAGATGTGTCGGGGCTGTTTCTTGTCTTTGGTGTCTGTTTCAAATCACCTTCTACAATATTTCATTTTGAACCAAATCATTGATTTTACAGTTGGCCATTTAATGACCCTCCATGTGTTCTACTGACAATTTGCAGAGGATCATTATTACACTCAAATGTCTACTTCCACTTCAAAAGGTGACCTCACATTATTTTGAAGTCCTTGTTTTATGCAGAATTCATCACTGAATCAATAACTGAAGGCTGTCCAAGCAACATTCTTCAGTAGAATGGGAGAGAGAGCCTTCAATTATCAGGCGTCTCTCCTGTGGAACCAGCTCTCAGTTTCGGTTCTCTTTTTTTGAAGACCAGACTTGAAATTTTCGTCTTTGACAAATCTTACAGTTAGGGCTGACTCACTCAGTCCTTCTCCCATTTACCGTTATTGCATTGCGTTCCCTTTGTGTCCCCCTGTGTCCTTTTTCTGAGTGTCCCTGGTCCCACAGCTGGATGCTTCTCAGTCTCCATCATGTCCACTGTGGGATGCTGCTCCAGTTCACTGCTTCCAGGTGCCCATTTTCACCAATCTACTCTGCATCGCCCTTACTATACATGATATGCTCATCTACACACTGTTTGCATCCTACTACCAGCTATATATTTACAGGTAAAAGCCAGAAAATTAGAATATTTTCATAAACTTGATTTATTTCCGTAATTGCGAACAAAAGGTATAACTTTTACATTATATGTAATCATTGCACGCAGACTGATGCACTTCAAATGTTTATTTATTTAATTTTGATGATCATAGGTGGCAACAAATGAAAATCCGACATTCCGTGGGTCAGAAAATTAGAATATTACCTGAGGCCAATACAAAAACAGGATTTGTAGAAATGTTGGCCAACTGAAAAGTATGAACGTGAAAAATATGAGCATGTACAGTACTCAATACTTGGTTGGAGCTCCTTTTGCCTCAATGACTGCATTAATGCGGCGTGGCATGGAGTCGATCAGTTTCTGGCACTGCTCAGGTGTTATGAGAGCCCAGGTTGCTTTGATAGTGGCCTTCAGCTCTTCTGCATTTTTGGGTCTGGCATTCTGCATCTTCCTCTTAACAATACCCCACAGATTTTCGATGGGGCTAAGGTCGGGCGAGTTGGCTGGCCAATTGAGTACAGAAATATCATGGTCCTTAAACCAGGCACTGGTAGATTTGGCACTGTGTGCAGGCGCCAAGTCCTGTTGGAACATAAAATCCCCACCTCCATAAAGCAGGTCAGCAGCAGGAAGCATGAAGTGCTCTAAAACTTGCTGGTAGACGGCTGCGTTGACCTTGGATCTCAGGAAACAGAGTGGACCGACACCAGCAGATGACATGGCACCCCAAACCATCACTGATGGTGGAAACTTCACACTAGACTTCAGGCAACGTGGATCCTGTGCCTCTCCTGTCCTCCTCCAGACTCTGGGACCTCGATTTCCAAAGGCAATGCAAAATTTGCTTTCATCAGAAAACATAACTTTGGACCACTCAGCTGCAGTCCAGCTCTTTTTTTCCTTAGCCCAGGTGAGACGCTTTGCGCGCTGTTTCTTGTTCAAAAGAGGCTTGACACGAGGTATGCGGCAGTTGAAACCCATGTCTTTCATGCGTCTCTTGGTGGTGGATTTTGAAGCACTGACTCCTGCAGCAGTCCAGTCCTTGTGAATCTCCCCCACATTTTTGAATGGGTTTTTTTTCACAATCTTCACCAGGGCGCGGTGATCCCTGTCGCTTGTACACTTTTTCCTACCACAGTTTTTCCTACCCTTTGCCTCTCCATTAATGTGTTTGGACACAGAGCTTTGAGAACAGCCAACCTTTTCAGCAATAACCTTTTGAGTCTTGCCCTCCTTGTGCAATGTGTCAATGGTTGCCTTTTGGACAGCTGTCAAATCTGAAGTCTTCCCCATGTTTGTGTAAGCTTCAGAACTGGACTGAGAGACCATTTAAAGCCCTTTGCAGGTGTTTTGAGTTAATCAGCTGGTTAGTGGGTGGCACCAGGTGTCTTCAAACTTGACCCATTTCACAATATTCTAATTTTCTGACCCACGGAATGTCGGATTTTCATTTGTTGCCACCTATGATCATCAAAATTAAATAAATAAACATTTGAAGTGCATCAGTCTGCGTGCAATGATTACATATAATGTAAAAGTTATACCTTTTGTTCGCAATTACGGAAATAAATCAAGTTTATGAAAATATTCTAATTTTCTGGCTTTTACCTGTATTGCCAGAGCCTTACACCATAACAGTAAACTGTGAATCTGTTTCAGTGTTGGCTTGAACTTTGTATGTATCATCTATGTTACTCTTATCAGACATAAGAGTGTATCTCAATGTGTGTTGTATGTTTCCTTGTCCCCCACCCCCGTCTTCTCCCGTCCCTCTTCCTCCCCCCTCCACCACCTCCTCTATCTCTTCTATCCTCCTCAACCCAGCCAGTCAACAGTAGATGGGTCAACACATACTAGCTGAGTTCTGCTGAAGATTTCCTCCCATTTAAAGGGAGTTTTTTTCTTGCTGCTGTCACCTTTGGGCTTGTTCTGGGGGTTCAGGCATATGAGTTCTATAAAGTTTCTTGATACAATTTGAATAGTAATTGGCCCAAAATAAACAAAATTGAATTGAACTGCATTGAACCTTCACCCATAACATTTCCACCACTTTCACTTACACTCTTCATAGACAGCAAAGGAAGAAGTCATGAGGTGAGTTTTTTTTCTACAGCAGACTCTGTAGAGTTTGCATTCATGTAACAGCATTATTATGTGCTTTTAAAATGTTATTTCTCTGTATCTCACACAGTGGCAACATAGCACAAAACACAGCACCATAGTGTATTGTAATCAGACAATACATTTATTTTTCAAATAAAGGCACTTGGAAAGGATGTAATGAGGTCAGAGCAACTTACAGTAATTAACAATTCAGTACAGACTGCTTTACCAACAGTACAGTTTCAAAAACAATGAATATTTACATTCATCTGAAATTTTTTACACTGATTTATAAGTATTATTTGATCATTTTAAAGAATTTCATTTGGGTGTGAATACCTCACTTCTTGCTGCATGTGGCACCAATATACCACATAAATGAACAGAGGGAATTTCAAGGTCTGGAAATGTCAACACTATTGAAGTTCTGCAGACTCTGATCATTTTACTACCATGAAATCAGGGCACATACTGTAAATACAAGAAATTCATTTATTCTTGACTTTTTTTTATAAAAGATTTGCAACTAATAGGGGATTTAAATCCAGTTTTATTTTGGTTTGTTTTTAATATTTTGCCAATTTGTTGACTTGCTCAATAACGATGTTAAAGTATAAAATAATGAACACTAATATACCATGTACTGTATATGGTATAGCTACTTCTTCATGTTCAGTCATGTCAGAGATTAGTAATCTTGTACATTAAATTGGTGTTTTGCATTAAAGAAAATTACTTGTAATCATTGCTAGAGTTCCCTGAATGATAGATATAGAGAACATCAGCCAGAAACAACAAAAGCAGAAGTGCTCAGGGAGGGGTTTTTTGTCACAGTATAAATCACTGTGATACAGCAGCAGAAGCAGAGCCATCCCATACGCTACAGTAATACACTGCAGAGTCTCCTGCCTCTGTCTGTTTAATGATGAGCTGATAATCTACACTAGATGAAGCTTTAGAGTTAAATCGGTCTGAGGAGAACCCTGTTCCAAAGGTGGGTGAGCTGTGAGAATGGTAGAAATATAGAATATACTGAGGAGTCCCACTTGGCTTCTGCTTGTACCAGCTGACATAATTTCCAACATCTGTTTGAATGTTACAGTTGAGAACAACCTCTTGTCCTGTAGAAACTGTGTGAACAGCAGGTGTCTGGGTCAACACAATCACTGCATCCACATCTGCAACATAAACACACAAAAACACATCAGTGAGAGGTTTATGTCTGAAAATATGGAACAGGAAGGAATCAGAAGAACATCTTACAGGTCAGAGCAGTGATGAGAGAGCAGAGGATCCTCAGCATGTTTTCAGTGTTTGGAGTAAATGTCCTGAACTGTCTGAGTGAAATGTGAGTTGGGTTGGAGTGAGAGGAGAAAAGAGTCTGAAGCTTATAAAGGCACTGAGGGAGTAAGGGGAGGATCCTTTCCAGACTGCCTCAATTTAAATCAATCTAAAAAAAAGATAACATGTTTGTATTTCAGTTAAATTTGTGCTCCATTATGTTTAAATGTGAATCATTGGAGCAGAACGACAGCATGAATCGAGATTTTTCTGTCATCAAAAGAAACAGATTAAGAACTCCAACACCAGCTAGTGCTGTTTCTTTTCTCAGATTACACAGATGTGATCAAGGCACCTAAAACAGAGAAATTCTGTCACAGTGAAAACAACAAACTAAATAACATATAACATGTCTCTGCAGTTAAAAAGGAAACAGTTGTGGTTGTTGACATGATAAGATTCACTTTTTCAGAGGTTCCTGACAAAAATGTGTTTTGTTTGTTCAGAGGTTGTCTAAAACATTGGCCCTTTATTTGGGAATTTGTGTCAAATGAACACAAGGTTTCTGTGGAATAAAGAAATAGAAACAAAACTACATCAGACTGTAGTACCCATATTTGTTGATATTTGACCTGAGTCCATGTTATTGAGGGAATAGTTCAAGTTTCAAAAGCAATCCAAGTAAATGACAGGATTTTGGGGACCTTTAGTGACTTCCAATGGGTTCTTTGTCGTGGACTGCTCCTCTTGATTTGTGATCCAACTTTTCATGGAGATTTGAAGAGTTACAGTGAAACATTTGAAGTGGAGTTTTGTTTGTGAGCAGCAAGATCAGAAGATGTTCTTGAACTGTGTTGTTCGAAAATGCAGTTATGATCAAAACGTTTTGTTCATTCATTCACGGCCTGTCGTAGAAAAGGAGCAGAAATTTGATGAGTTTTCAGGCCAGAAATAGCACTAAAACATCAAGTACAAGCGGCCAAGACAACATTGGCAATATGGCTGAATGATGCAGGAGATCACACTGCAGAGTTGAGTTATTGAGTGACTAAAGAAATCTCATCAATTCAAAGATGTAGAATTGAACGACAAATGTTAATTCGGGATGTTTAGTGCTTCAGCACAGCTCCACTGTTGGCAAGATTCTGTGACAAGTTTCAGAAAGCAGAAGTGAGCATGCTCAGTGAGGAGGTTTTTGTCATGGCATGAATCACTGTGATGTGTGCTCATTAACAGAGCTGTCCCATGTTTTACAGTAATAGACTGCTGAGTCTCCCTCCTCCACATTGCTGATGATCAAACGATAATCTGATTGTGACTGATGAGTGGATGTGAACTTGGGTGAGGAGAAACCAGAGCCATAGGTTGGAGAACTAGCAGTGCGATACTTTTTCACAACAAATTGAGGAACTCCTCCTGGAATCTGTTTATACCAGCGACCACTAGATGTAGTAACATTCCCCAGGTTACAGTCCATGCTGGCTGTCTCTCCTCTCCTCACTGTCATTACAGGAGGCTTCTGTGTCACCACCGTCACTCCACTCACACCTGGAAACAACAAGACGACATGAAGCCAAGAGAAACACACAGAATGAGGTGAAAATGACAGTAAGTCAGCCTCCTTACATGTCAGAGCAGTGATGAGAGTGCAGAGAGTCACCAGCATGTTGTCAGTGTGTGATGAGAAAGGTCTTGTAGTTTAAAAAGTAGCTGCTGACAGATGAGATGGTTTGGGGAATGAGGAGAGGAGGAGCTGGAGGAGTTATTTATTTCAACACTGAAACTGAGAGTGACTGATGGGAGGAGGAGCTTTTGGTCAAAATCTTCATGGTTAGTGAGTTTTCCACTGGGGGAAACTACTGTATTTGTAGCTCCTGATGTAGGAGATGTCTCTCTAATGATCCTGATGAAGATTTGCTACATTTTCCAATAAATCAAGCTTTTCAGAGGCATTTCTGAAAACAAAGTTAAAAAGATTCTTTTTGACCACATGTCTTGCCATCCTTATGCATGATTTTTTATGATTTGTACATAAAAGTAAGATGTCCATGAAATTATAGTTTTTCTCAGTCGCTTTGGTACATTTCTCAGATCAGAATTGAAATTCTCAAAACTACTTGTTCAATCTTCACATCATTGTGGCACATCATAAAAGTAGTTTCTCATTACTTTGAACAAGTTGCAAATGCTTTGGTACATCCATGCCAATGATTATGTACAATTTTCTGCTGATTCCTACATTTTCAATTGCTTATGTCATGTTGATCTAAATATATTATAATGGGTTTCTGTTAAATAATCTCACCCACCCACAACATTTAGGCATTAGTTCATTGCTCAAGTGTTTCTATATAAAATGGTTGAACAAGTTTTCATGATATGTCAAGGATGTTTTTTATACTTTTCCATGAGACTTTTTCAAAAAAAATTTGTCCTGAACTGGTAAATTGCTTCCAGGTGAATCTTGAATTTCTCTACGAAGGGAAATGTGTGAAGGGTTAGGATTTTCTGAAATTGCTCAAAGATGCAACAGAAGATATTTGTGATGTGGATGAGAATTTGTGGCCCAACAGACAGGAAAGTCAGGACATGTAGGAAGACTGCACTGTAATTCCTACAGCACTGCATGTAGAGTTTTGGTTCGAGAAATGTACCAAAACGACTGAGTAAAACTGTAATTGAAATATCTCCAGTCTGGGACTGTTCCTTTGTATTTTAAAGAAAGTTGGCTTTTGCTCACTCACACAGGGCATGAAACCAGGGGTCACACTGTAAAATCAAACAACCAAAAATGACCTGTTCTGGAAATTTATAATGGAGATTCTCAACCAATAGTGCATTCAATCCAGTTTTATTTCAGTTTTGATTTTGTTTTCAATGTAATTGCTTTAATGATGAATTTGAAGTTTAAAAAAATCATTAAAATTTGAATATTTTTGCTTAAAAAAGTTGGAAAGGATGTAATGAGGTCAGAGGAAATTACAGTAAATTATACATCAGTACAGTCTGCTTTACCAACAGTACAGTTTCAAAGACAATCAATCTTTAGATTCATTTGGAATTTTTTATACTGATTTCCCAAATTTTTTTGATCATTTGAAAGCATTTTTCATGGGTGTGAATATCTCTCTTCTTGCTTCATGTGGCACCGACATACCAAACAAATGAACAAAGAGAATTTCAAGGTCTGGAAATGTCAACACTATTGAAGCTCTGCTGACTCTGGTTATTGCATTGCTATGTAAATATAAGAAATTCATTCATTCTTGATTTTTTTTTAAAGTTTTACAACTAATAGGGGTTTAAATGGAGTTTTATTTGGTTTGTTTTTAATGTTTTTTCATTTAGTTGATTTGCTCAATAATGATTTTAAAGTCATTAAAAAAGCATTTGCAAATCATGAAAACTAATATACCATGTATATGGCAAATAAGATCAACAATCGCTACTTATTCACGTTCAGTCATGTCAGAGATTAGTAATCTCGTACACTAAAGTGATCTTTTGTATGAAGGAAAAATGGTAAAAATATAGAATAGACTGAGGAATCCCACTTGGCTTCTGTTTGTACCAGCCGACATAATTTCCAGCATCTCTTTGAATGTTACAGTTGAGAACAACCTCTTGTCCTGTAGAAACTGTGTGAACAGCAGGTGTCTGGGTCAACACGATCACTGCAACCACAACTGCAACATAAACACATTAATAACAGTTTTAGGTCTGAAGATACGGAGCACAATCGAATCAGAAGAACATCTTACACGTCAGAGCAACGATGAGAGAGCAGAGGATCCTCAGCATGTTGTCAGTGTTTGGAGTAAATGTCCTGAACTGTCTAAGTGAAATGTGAGGGTTGGAGTGAGAGGAGAAAAGAGTCTGAAGCTTATAAAGGCATTGAGGCAGTAAGGGGAGGATCCTTTCCAAACTGCCTCAGTTTAAAACAAGCTGCAACAAAGATGAGGTTTTTGTATTTCAGTTAAATTTGTGCACCACTGTTTTTAACTGTCAATCGCTTGAGCAGAATCACAGCATAAACAGAGATTTTTCTGTCATCAAAAGAAGCAGATTAGGAACTCCAGCATCAACTGGAGCCGTTTCAAATGTCAGGTTACATAGATGTGATCAAGACATCTGATTTATCATGGAGAAATTCTGTCACAGCAAAAACAACAAAACAAATAACATATAACATGTTGTCTCTGCAGTTACAAGGGGATTGATTGTGATTGTAAACATGATCAGATTCACTTTTTCAGAGGCTCCTTACAAAAATGCATTAAATTTCTTTAGAGGTTGTCTGAGAAATCTTTATTTCAGAATTTGTGTCAAGTGAACATGAGATTCCTCTGAAATAATGAAATAGACACAAAACTGCTTAATACTGCAATGCCCATATTAGTAGATATTTGACCTGAGTCCGTGCTGTTGACTGAATAATTAAAGTTTCAAAAGCAAACCCCAGTAAAAAAAGAGGATTTTAGGGGCCTTTTGCAGGTGTCAATGGGCTCTTTGTTGCTTTTCATTCAAGTTTGAAATGTTACAGTAAAACGTTGGGAAAGAAGTTTTGCTCGTGAGCAAGATCAGAAAATGTCTTTGAACAGTTTTGTTCTAAAATGCAGTTATGATCAACATATTTTGTTCATTCATTCACAGCCTGTTGTAGACAAGCAACAATGTGCAGTGGATTGAAATTTTGATGAGTTTTCAGGCCAGAAATAGCACTAAAACATCAACTAGAAGTGGCCCAGACAACACTGGCAATATGGTTGGATGATGCAGGAGATCACACTGCAGAGTAGAGTTGTGTGAAAAAAGAAATCTCATCAATTCAAGGATGTAGAATTAAACAGATGAAAAGTGTTGATTAGGAATGTTTAGTGCTTCAGCACAGCTCTACGGTTGGAAAGATTCTGTGACAAGTTTCAGAAAGCAGAAGTGAGCATGTTCAGTGAGGAGGTTTTTGTCATGGCATGAATCACTGTGATGCGTACTCATCAACAGAGCTGTCCCATGTTTTACAGTAATAGACTGCTGAGTCTCCCTCCTCCACATTGTTGATGATCAAACGATAATCTGATTGTGACTGATGAGTGGATGTGAACTTTGGTGAGGAGAAACCAGAGCCATAGGTTGGAGAGCTAGAACTGTGGTAAAAATATAATACAAACTGAGGAACTCCTCCTGGAATCTGTTTATACCACCAAGCAGCACGATTGGTAACAGTTCCCAGGTTGCAGTCCATGCTGGCTGTCTCTCCTCTCCTCACTGTCATTACAGGAGGCTTCTGTGTCACCACCGTCACTCCACTCACACCTGGAAACAACAAGACGACATGAAGCCAAGAGAAACACACAGAATGGGGTGAAAATGACAGTAAGTCAGCCTCCTTACATGTCAGCGCAGTGATGAGAGTGCAGAGAGTCACCAGCATGTTGTCAGTGTGTGATGAGAAAGGTCTTGTAGTTTAAAAAGTAGCTGCTGACAGAATAGATGGTTTGGGAAATGAGGAGAGGAGGAGCTGGTGGAGTTATTTATTTCAACAATGAAACTGACAGTGACTGACAGGAGGAGGAGCTTTGGTCAAAATCTTCATGGTTAGTGGGTTTTTAATTTGGGGGGGGACATCTGTATTTGTAATTCCTGGTGTAGGAGATGTCTCCCAAATGATCCTGATGGAGAGTTGACACTTTCTCCATTTCCCAATAAATCAAGCTTTTCAGAAGCATTTTTGAAAACGGACAAAGTGAAAATGACTGTTTGATCACATGTAGAATATCTTGCCAACCTCATGTGTGATTTATCTGATTTGTACATCAAAGTGAGATGTCCATGAATTTAATTGAAATATCTCCAGTCTGGGACAGTTCCTTTGTATTTCAAAGACAGTTGTTTTTTTCTCATTCACACAGAGCTGTAAATGTGACGAGGAGGCCTGCAGGTGTTTTATGGGATGGAAGTGAGAGAGAAGAGAGGAGATGCTTGACTGACTGAACATGCAAATTCATGTGCAGCTTAGTGAGATAACGACCACAGTCACTTGTTCCTATTTATGTTTGGGGAATGTTGTGTTTGCAACTATTACACTGTTTTTATTATTATTATTATTACTGTCTATATTTTTTTTCCCCAAAATTAGCAGACAGTGTTTAAAAAAACAATTATTGGGGAGTGGAAGTGAAACATCCTGTTGAGAGAAACTTTCACTGTCAACATTTCATCATTTCAACAGTGTCCTTATATTCCAAATCACAGTTGGAGTATTTCAAACACTTTTATCTGTGTAGGAAAATGTATTCAGTGCCATTTCTTGTTCTGTTCCAGATTTAGTGATTTGAAATGTTTGATGTTGCTGAGAGCTCACAAAAGCTGCAGTGTTTCCATGCAGGTTTTTGTCACAGCTTGAATCACTGTGATACAGCAGCAGAAGCAGAGTCGTCCCATGTCTGACAGAAATACTGAGCAGAATCTCCTTCCTCTGCCTGCTTAATGATGAATTGGTAATCTAAATTGGATGAGGCTTTAGAGTTGAATCGGTTTGAAGAGACTCCTGCTCCAAAGTTGAGTGAAGTGTCTGAAAAGCGAAAACCCACGACGAACTGAGGAGCCCCACCAGGAACCTGTTTATACCATCGGACCCAATTTCCATAGTATTTCTCAATGTTGAGAACAGCCTCTTGTCCTGCAGAAACTGTGTGAACAGCAGGTGTCTGGGTCAACACTATCACTGCATCCACCTCTGCAACAGAAGCACACAAAAATACATAAGCGCCGGAGGGTTTACTTCTGAATATCAAGGCCGTCAAAGGTAATAGAGATGAAGAGAACATCTTACATGTCAGAGCAGTGATGAGAGTGCAGATGATTCCCAGCATGTTGTCAGTGTGGTCTTCTAAGTGTCCCTTCTGTCCAACTGAGATGTGAGCAGACCTGGAGTGAGGAGACACGAGAAACTTATAAAGAGACAGAAGAAAGGAGAAGTGGAGGAGGTGGAGTTTCAATCCTCAGCTCTGTGTTTATTCACAAGATAGATGAAATACGACACATACTGTATGTAGATTTCAGACTGTAAATGTCTAATAGTGTCTGCAGTCACAAAAATATCTCAGGATTCTGCTGATTCTTGAATGAAATACATTTTTCTCATCATATACACTGTCTGCTTTATCTGCTGTATTATTTCAGAAATGACCCATGACACAAACAGTGTTATTTACTGGTTTTATACTACTGTTTATCCTTACATACTGTTCAGATTTTATGCCTTCACAGTATGATCTGGCTCAGTATTGACCAGATCAAGAATTCCCTCATTGTAAGTGTCTAATTTAAATGTGAAACTACAGATCTATTTAGAATATCTGAATAGCTTCTGTTACATTAATACATGTATGATTAATCCTTAATAAATGTTTCAGAGAGCAACAAGAGTGTCATTTTTAAGCTTTATAACACTCACTTTTTGGAGAAGAACAGCTGCTATTACACAGTTTCATGACCTGTTTTATATCAGACATAAAAACATTGAAGTCATATTGACTCAAATATATCTCACTGAATTGAACTGAAAATGACATGGACATTATGGAACTGTTGGAATTTATAACAAAACCACATTTAACTACTTCAGTCATTAGATGCTATCCTCACTGCTATATCATAAGAAATCATAATTATCAATATCAATTAAACATTTACCACTTAGAGCACAAAATATCAAATAATAAAATTCTTATTATAAACTAGTCTCTGCATTCAAAGCAGTGGTATGAAACTAACCCGTCTCCATCAGAGAGGCTGTAATCAGAGTTTTCTTCCACGTTGTCTTTCCATATGTGCTTGCATGTGCAGATCTTGTGTCTGTGTCGAGGCAACCTCTGACCTCTGGATGACTTCTGTTCCCTTTGTGACCCATATACACACGTGGACAAAATTGTTGGTACCCCTCAGTTAAAGAAGGAAAAACCCACAATTCTCACTGAAATCACTTGAAACTCACAAAAGTAACAATAAATAAAAATTTATTGAAAATTAAATAATCAAAAACAGCCATCACTTTTGAATTGTTGATTAACATAATTATTTAAAAAAACAAACTAATGAAACAGGCCTGGACAAAAATGATGGTACCTCTATAAAAGATTGAAAACTATTTGACCAGAGTGACATGATTAACTCAGGTGTGTCATTTAATTGACATCACAGGTGTTTCCAAACTCATAATCAGTCAGTCTGCCTATTTAAAGGGAGACAAGTAGTCACCCTGCTGTTTGGTGAAAAGGTGTGTACCACACTGAACATGGACAACAGAAAGCGAAGGAGAGAATTGTCCCAGGACATCCGAAAAAAAATTATCGACAAACATCTTAAAGGTAAAGATAAGACCATCTCTAAACAGCTTGAAGTTCCTGTGACAACAGTGGCTCATATTATTCAGAAGTTCAAGACCCACGGGACAGTAGCCAACCTCCCTGGACGTGGCCGCAAGAGGAAAATTGATGACAAATTGAAGAGACGGATCGTTGGAATTGTATCCAAAGAGCCCAGAGCAACCTCCAAAGAAATTAAAGGTGAACTCCAAGGCCAAGGTACATCAGTGTCAGATCGCACCATTCGTCGTTGTTTGAGCCTAAGTGGACTTCATGGGAGACGACCAAGGAGGACACCACTACTGAAAAAAACTCATAAAAAAGCCAGACTGGAATTTGCAAAAATGCATGTTGACAAGCCACAAAGCTTCTGGGAGAATGTCCTTTGGACAGATGAGACCAAACTGGAGCTTTTTGGTAAGGCACATCAACTCTATGTTCATAGACTCAAAAACCAAGCATACGAAGAAAAGAACACTGTCCCTACGGTGAAACATGGAGGAGGCTCAGTAATGTTTTGGGGCTGCTTTGCTGCATCTGGCACAGGGTGTCTTGAAAGTGTGCAAGGTACGATGAAATCTGAAGACTATCAAGGCATTCTGGAGAGAAATGTGCTGCCTAGTGTCAGAAAGCTTGGTCTCAGTCGCAGGTCACGGGTCTTCCAACAGGACAACCATCCAAAACACACAGCCAAAAACACCCAAGAATGGCTGAGAGAAAAGCGTTGGACTATTCTAAAGTGGCCTTCTATGAGCCCAGATCTGAATCCCATTGAACATATGTGGAAGGAGCTGAAACATGCCATTTGGAGAAGACACCCATCAAACCTGAGACAACTGGAGCTGTTTGCTCATGAGGAGTGGGCCAAAATACCTGTTGACAGCTGCAGAACGTTCATTGACAAATACAGAAATCGTTTAATTGCAGTGATTGCCTCAAAAGGTTGTGCAACAAAATATTAAGTTATGGGTACCATCATTTTTGTCCAGCCCTATTTCATTAGTTTGTTTTTTTTAAATAATTATGTTAATCAACAATTCAAAAGTGATGGCTGATTTTGATTATTTAATTTTCAATAAATTTTTATTTATTGTTACTTTTGTGAGTTTCAAGTGATTTCAGTGAGAATTGTGAGTTTTTCCTTCTTTAACTGAGGGGTACCAACAATTTTGTCCACGTGTGTATGCTCACTGCTATGCTGTTTTACTATTTCACTGTTTTGAGATTCCCCCATGGCCCTTTAAAGTCCAGTAGGTGGGAACCTGGACAAATGTGCTGGGAACACAGACAGTTCATATGATAGTGTCAAAGTTCCCCTTGAACTCTGTCCCTACTGTAACATAAAAAACACACACATAGCGAGAATGTTCCACCAAGCCATGATGCTAACCACCGAGTCACTGTGCAGCCCTAGCACCTGTACAAAAGTATGCTATTTTAAAATATTAAAATTTTTGTGTATTTTGGATCACTTCAGGAAAACTCATCCGATTTCAGGCTAAAAGAATGACACTACGGGTGTTTTTACTGCTATCAAATGTCAAAACTGGTCAAATTTGACCCAAACAGTATGGAAGGGTTAAATCAGGAGTTCATATGTAAATGGTTGTATTTATATAGCGTTTTTACCCAAAGCACTTTACATGATACATCACATTCACCCATTCATGGCAGAAGCTGCTATACAAAGTGCTAACCACGACCCACCAGGAGCAATTAGGGGTTTGGTGTCTTGCTCAGGGACACCTTGACATGAGCTCGATGGGCCGAGGATTGAACCGGCAACCTTCCAGTTACAAGACGGCCCCATTAAGAAAGACAAGCTGTGAATGCAAATGTTTACATATTTTTTTAGTTCCCCAAGACGAAAATCAGTATTTAGATGTTGAGGTCCATATGACATTTTAATTTTTTTGATTTTATTTTAATTTTGAAAGAATGCAATGTAACATTTGTGTGCGTAATTTTTGTTTTATTCCTACACTTTTAGGAATCCTGTTGATATTATTAACAACACAGCTTGTTTTAATTGATATTCTGCTAAATTTGCTGCTTAACCCTCAAAAGAGTGTTCTCTGTTGAGCTGTTTATATTTGAAACTAAATGAAATTACCGATTTTGTGTTCAATTTATAGAAAATACATCACAACCCTTAAATTTATATGGCATGATATGAACATCTGGCTTGACTGGTGGCTCTGTTAACAACTGACATGTGAAGACTCTCAAAAAGCAGAAGTATTAGTGAGGAGGTTTTTGTCATGGCATGAATCACTGTGATGCGTACTCACTAACAGAGCTGTCCCATGTTTTACAGTAATAGACTGCTGAGTCTCCCTCCTCCACATTGTTGATGATCAAACGATAATCTGATTGTGACTGATGAGTAGATGTGAACTTTGGTGAGGAGAAACCGGAGCCATAGGTTGGAGAGCTATGACTGTGGTGAAAATATAATACAAACTGAGGAACTCCTCCTGGAATCTGTTTATACCAGCGGACACCACTGTTAGTAACAGTTCCGAGGTTACAGTCCATGCTGGCTGTCTCTCCTCTCGTCTTTGACATAACAGGAGGCTTCTGTGTCACAACCATCACTCCACTCACACCTGGAAATAAAAAGATCACATGAAGCCAAGAGAAACACACAGACCGATAAATCCAGCATCAGATCAAATCAGCAGAAAGTCAGCCTGAGAAAGGTCTTCAAACTTAGAAAGTG